>NC_084639.1:20894423-20923861 GCF_033978795.1 Nerophis ophidion | reverse complement strand
ATTTAGTCTTTGTTGGGACATTTAGTTTTCGTGGGGGACATTTAGTCTTTGTGGGACATTTTGTTTTTTTGTGGACATTTAGTTTTGTTGGGACATTTAGTCTTTGTTGTGACATTTAGTTTTTGTGGGGACATTTAGTCTTTGTTGGGGACATTTAGTTTTTGTGGGGACATTTAGTCTTTGTTGGGACATTTAGTTTTTGTGGGGAAATTTAGTCTTTGTTGGGACATTTACTCTTTGTTGGGACATTTAGTTTTTGTGGGGAAATTAGTCTTTATTGGGACATTTACTTTTTGTAGGGATATTTAGTCTTTGTTTGGATATTCAGTTTTTGTGGGGACATTTAGTCTTTTGTTGGGGCATTTAGTTTTTGTGGGGACATTTAGTCTTTGTTGGGACATTTAGTTTTTGTAGGGACATTTAGTCTTTGTTGGGACATTTACTTTTTGTGGGGAAATGTAGTCTTTGTTGTGGTATTTAGTTTTTGTGGAGACATTTAATTTTTGGGGGGACATTTAGTTTTTGGGGGGACATTTAGTCTTTGTTGGGACATTAATTCATTGTGGGGACATTTAGTCTTTGTTGGGACATTTAATTTTTGTGGGGACATTTAATTTTTGTGGGGACATTTAGTCTTTTGTTGTGACATTTAGTTTTTGTGGGGACATTTATTCTTTCTTGCGACATTTAGTTTTTGTGGGGACATTTACTCTTTGTTGGGGCATTTAGTTTTTTGTGGCGACATTTAGTTTTTGTGGGGACATTTTGTTTTTGTTGGGACATTTTGTTTTGTGGGGACATTTAGTCTGTTGGGACATTTAGTCTTTGTTGTGACATTTAGTTTCCGTGGGGACATTTAGTCTTTGTTGGGACATTTAGTTTTAGTGGGGACATTTAGTCTTTGTTGGGAAATTAAGTTTTTGTGGGGACATTTACTCTTTGTGGGGACATTTAGTCTTTGTGGGGACGTTTAGTCTTTTTGGGGACGTTTAGTCTTTTTGGGGACATTTAGTTTTTGTGGGGTCATTTAGTCTTTGTTGGGAAATTTTGTTTTTGTGGGGACATTTAGTCTTTGTTGGGACATTTAGTTTTTGTGGGGGACCTTTAGGTTTTTGGGGGGCATTTAGTCTTTGTTGGGACATTTAATCTTTATTGGGACATTTAGTTTTTGTGGGGACATTTAGTTTTTGTGGAGACATTTAGTCTTTGTTGGGACATTTAGTTTTTTGGTGACATTTAGTTTTCGTGGGGAAATTTAGTCTTTGTGGTGACATTTAGTTTTTTTGGGGACGTTTTGTTTTTGTTGGGACATTTTGTTTTTGTGGGGACATTTAGTCTTTGTTGGGACATTTAGTTTTTGTGGGGACATTTAGTCTTTGTTGAGAATGTAGTCTTTGTGGGGACGTTTAGTCTTTTTGGGGACGTTTAGTCTTTTTGGGGACATTTAGTTTTTGTGGGGACATTTAGTCCTTTGTTGGGAAATTTAGTTTTTGTGGGGACATTTAGTCTTTGTTGGAACATTTAGTTTTTGTGGGGATATTTAGTCTTTGTTGGGACATTTAGTTTTTGTGGTGGCATTTAGTTTTTTGGGGGAAATTTCGTTTTTGTTGGGACATTTTGTTTTTTGTGGGGACATTTTGTTTTTGTGGGAACATTTGGTTTTTGTGGAGACATTTAGTCTTTGTTGGGACATTTAGTTTTTGTGGGGACATTTAGTCTTTGTTGTGACATTTAGTTTTTGTGCGGACATTTAGTCTTTCTTGGGACATTTAGTTTTTGTGGGGATATTTAATCTTTGTTGGGACATTTAGTTTTTTGGAGACATTTAGTCTTTGTTGGGACATTTAGTTTTCGTGGGGACATTTAGTCTTTGTGGGGACATTTTGTTTTTTTGTGGACATTTAGTTTTTGTTGGGACATTTAGTCTTTGTTGTGACATTTAGTTTTTGTGGGGACATTTAGTCTTTGTTGGGACATTTAGTTTTTGTGGGGACATTTAGTCTTTGTTGGGGACATTTAGTTTTTGTGGGGAAATTTAGTCTTTGTTGGGACATTTACTCTTTGTTGGGACATTTAGTTTTTGTGGGGAAATTTAGTCTTTATTGGGACATTTACTTTTTGTAGGGATATTTAGTCTTTGTTTGGATATTCAGTTTTTGTGGGGACATTTAGTCTTTGTTGGGGCATTTAGTTTTTGTGGGGACATTTAGTCTTTGTTGGGACATTTAGTTTTTGTAGGGACATTTAGTCTTTGTTGGGACATTTACTTTTTGTGGGGAAATGTAGTCTTTGTTGTGGTATTTAGTTTTTGTGGAGACATTTAATTTTGGGGGGACATTTAGTTTTTGGGGGGACATTTAGTCTTTGTTGGGACATTAATTCATTGTGGGGACATTAGTCTTTGTTGGGACATTTAATTTTTGTGGGGACATTTAATTTTTGTGGGGACATTTAGTCTTTGTTGTGACATTTAGTTTTTGTGGGGACATTTATTCTTTCTTGCGACATTTAGTTTTTGTGGGGACATTTAATCTTTGTTGGGACATTTAGTTTTTGTGGGGACATTTAGTCTTTGTTAGGACATTTAGTTTTTGTGGGACATTTAGTATTTGTGGGGACATTTAGTTTTTGTGGGGACATTTAGTTTTTTGGGGGACATTTAGTCTTTGTTGGGACATTTAGTCTTTGTTGGGACATTTAGTTTTTGTTGGGACATTTAGTCTTTGTTGGGACATTTCGTTTTTGTGGGAACATTTAGTCTTTGTTGGGACATTTAGTATTTGTGGGGACATTTAGTTTTTGTGGGGACATTTAGTTTTTTGGAGGACATTTAGTCTTTGTTGGACATTTAGTCTTTGTTGGGACATTTAGTTTTTGTGGGGACATTTACTCTTTGTTGGGACATTTAGTTTTTGTGGGGAAATTTAGTCTTTATTGGGACATTTACTTTTTGTAGGGATATTTAGTCTTTGTTTGGATATTTAGTTTTTGTGGGGACATTTAGTCTTTGTTGGGGCATTTAGTTTTTGTGGCGACATTTAGTTTTTGTGGGGACATTTTGTTTTTGTTGGGACATTTTGTTTTTGTGGGGACATTTAGTCTGTTGGGACATTTAGTCTTTGTTGTGACATTTAGTTTCCGTGGGGACATTTAGTCTTTGTTGGGACATTTAGTTTTAGTGGGGACATTTAGTCTTTGTTGGGAAATTAAGTTTTTGTGGGGACATTTACTCTTTGTGGGGACATTTAGTCTTTGTGGGGACGTTTAGTCTTTTTGGGGACGTTTAGTCTTTTTGGGGACATTTAGTTTTTGTGGGGTCATTTAGTCTTTGTTGGGAAATTTTGTTTTTGTGGGGACATTTAGTCTTTGTTGGGACATTTAGTTTTTGTGGGGACCTTTAGGTTTTTGGGGGGCATTTAGTCTTTGTTGGGACATTTAATCTTTATTGGGACATTTAGTTTTTGTGGGGACATTTAGTTTTTGTGGAGACATTTAGTCTTTGTTGGGACATTTAGTTTTTTTGGTGACATTTAGTTTTCGTGGGGAAATTTAGTCTTTGTGGTGACATTTAGTTTTTTTGGGGACGTTTTGTTTTTGTTGGGACATTTTGTTTTTGTGGGGACATTTAGTCTTTGTTGGGACATTTAGTTTTTGTGGGGACATTTAGTCTTTGTTGAGAAATGTAGTCTTTGTGGGGACGTTTAGTCTTTTTGGGGACGTTTAGTCTTTTTGGGGACATTTAGTTTTTGTGGGGACATTTAGTCTTTGTTGGGAAATTTAGTTTTTGTGGGGACATTTAGTCTTTGTTGGAACATTTAGTTTTTGTGGGGATATTTAGTCTTTGTTGGGACATTTAGTTTTTGTGGTGGCATTTAGTTTTTTGGGGGAAATTTTGTTTTTGTTGGGACATTTTGTTTTTGTGGGGACATTTTGTTTTTGTGGGAACATTTGGTTTTTGTGGAGACATTTAGTCTTTGTTGGGACATTTAGTTTTTGTGGGGACATTTAGTCTTTGTTGTGACATTTAGTTTTTGTGCGGACATTTAGTCTTTCTTGGGACATTTAGTTTTTGTGGGGATATTTAATCTTTGTTGGGACATTTAGTTTTTTGGAGACATTTAGTCTTTGTTGGGACATTTAGTTTTCGTGGGGACATTTAGTCTTTGTGGGGACATTTTGTTTTTTTGTGGACATTTAGTCTTTGTTGGGACATTTAGTCTTTGTTGTGACATTTAGTTTTTGTGGGGACATTTAGTCTTTGTTGGGACATTTAGTTTTTGTGGGGACATTTAGTCTTTGTTGGGACATTTAGTCTTTGTGGGGACATTTAGTTTTTGTGGGGAAATTAAGTCTTTGTGGGTATATTTAGTCTTTGTTGGGACATTTAGTTTTTGTGGGGACATTTAGTCTTTGTTGGGACATTTAGTTTTTGTGGGGACATTTACTCTTTGTTGGGACATTTAGTTTTTGTGGGGAAATTTAGTCTTTATTGGGACATTTACTTTTTGTAGGGATATTTAGTCTTTGTTTGGATATTCAGTTTTTGTGGGGACATTTAGTCTTTGTTGGGACATTAATTCATTGTGGGGACATTTAGTGTTTGTTGGGACATTTAATTTTTGTGGGGACATTTAATTTTTGTGGGGACATTTAGTCTTTGTTGTGACATTTAGTTTTTGTGGGGACATTTATTCTTTCTTGCGACATTTAGTTTTTGTGGGGACATTTAATCTTTGTTGGGACATTTAGTTTTTGTGGGGACATTTAGTCTTTGTTGGGACATTTAGTTTTTGTGGGGACATTTAGTTTTTGTGGGGACATTTAGTTTTTGTGGGGACATTTAGTTTTTTGGGGGACATTTAGTCTTTGTTGGGACATTTAGTCTTTGTTGGGACATTTAGTTTTTGTTGGGACATTTAGTCTTTGTTGGGACATTTCGTTTTTGTGGGAACATTTAGTCTTTGTTGGGACATTTAGTTTTTGTGGGGACATTTAGTTTTTTGGAGGACATTTAGTCTTTGTTGGGACATTTAGTCTTTGTTGGGACATTTAGTTTTTGTGGGGACATTTACTCTTTGTTGGGACATTTAGTTTTTGTGGGGAAATTTAGTCTTTGTTGGGACATTTACTTTTTGTAGGGATATTTAGTCTTTGTTTGGATATTTAGTTTTTGTGGGGACATTTAGTCTTTGTTGGGGCATTTAGTTTTTGTGGGACATTTAGTCTTTGTTGGGACATTTAGTTTTTGTAGGGACATTTAGTCTTTGTTGGGACATTTACTTTTTGTGGGGAAATGTAGTCTTTGTTGTGGTATTTAGTTTTTGTGGAGACATTTAATTTTTGGGGGGACATTTAGTCTTTGTTGGGACATTAATTCATTGTGGGGACATTTAGTTTTTGTGGGGACATTTAATTTTTGTGGGGACATTTAGTCTTTGTTGTGAAATTTAGTTTTTGTGGGGACATTTATTCTTTCTTGGGACATTTAGTTTTTGTGGGGACATTTAATCTTTGTTGGGACATTTAGTTTTTGTGGGGACATTTAGTCTTCGTTGGGACATTTAGTTTTTGTGGGGACATTTAGTATTTGTGGGGACATTTAGTCTTTGTTGGGACATTTCGTTTTTGTGGGAACATTTAGTCTTTGTTGGGACATTTAGTATTTGTGGGGACATTTAGTTTTTGTGGGGACATTTAGTTTTTGGGGGGACATTTAGTCTTTGTTGGGACATTTAGTCTTTGTTGGGACATTTAGTCTTTGTTGGGACATTTAGTTTTTGTGGGAACATTTAGTCTTTGTTGGGACATTTAGTTTTCGTGGGGATATTTAGTTTTTGTGGGGACATTTAGTTTTTGTGGGGACATTTAGTTTTTGTCGGGATATTTAGTCTTTGTCGGGACATTTAGTTTTTATTGGGACATTTAGTTTTTTGGGGGACATTTAGTCTTTGTTGGGACATTATTTTTTGTGGGGACATTTAGTCTTTGTTGGGACATTTATTTTTTGTGGAGACCGTTTTTGTTGGGACATTTAGTTTTTGTGGGAACATTTAGTCTTTGTTGGGACATTTAGTGTTTTGGAGGACATTTAGTCTTTGTTGGGACATTATTTTTTGTGGGGACATTTAGTCTTTGTTGGGACATTTATTTTTTGTGGAGACAGTTTTTGTTGGGACATTTAGTTTTGGGGGGACATTTAGTTTTTGTGGGGACATTTAGTTTTTGTTGGGACATTATTTTTTATGGGGACATTTAGTCTTTGTTGGGACATTTAGTTTTTGTGGGGACATTTAGTCTTTGTAGGGACAACAAGCATGTACTGTACATGTGTGTTTTGTCCGTCTTTGTACAGCACAACTTTTTCTGTGACATTTAGTCTTCGTGGGGACGTTTACTCTTTGTGTGACATTTAGTTTCTCTGGGGACGTTTGGTCTTTGAGGACAACATGCATGTACTGTACATGATCTGTATGTTTTCTGTCTTCGTGCAGCACAACTTTTGTTGTGAAATGTAGTCTTTTTGGGGACCTTTAGTCTTTGTAGGTACATTTAGGCTTTGAGGACAACACACATGTACTGTACATGATGTGTGATGTCTGTCTTCATGCAGTACAACCTTTGCTGTGACATTTAGTCTTTGTGGGGACTTTTAGTCTTTTTGGGGGAGTTTAGTCTTTTTGGGGACGTTTAGTCTTTTTGGGGACATTTAGTCTTTGTGGGGACATTTACTCTTTGAGGACAACACGCATGTACTGTACATGTGTGTGTTGTCTGTCTTTGTGCAGCACAACTTCTGCTGGGACATTTAGTCTTTGTGGGGAAGTTTAGTCTTTTCGGGGACATTTAGTCTTTGTGGGGACATTTAGTCTTTGTGAGGAAGTTTTGTCTTTTTGGGGACGTTTAGTCTTTGTGGGGACATTTAGTTTTTGTGGGGATATTTAGCCTTTGTTGGGACATTTAGTCTTTGTTGGGACATTTAGTTTTTGTGGGGAAATTTAGTCTTTGTTGGGACATTTAGTTTTTGTGGGGACATTTAGTCTTTGTTGGGACATTTAGTCTTTGTTGGGACATTTAGTTTTTGTGGGGACATTTAGTCTTTGTTGGGACATTTAGTCTTTGTTGGGACATTTAGTGTATGTGGGGACATTTAGTCTTTGTTGGGACATATAGTCCTTGTGGGGACATTTAGTCTTTGTTGGGACATTTACTTTTTGTGGGGACATTTAGTCTTTGTTGGGACATTTACTTTTTGTGGGGACATTTAGTCTTTGTTGGGACACTTCCTTTTTGTTCGGACATTAAGTTTTTGTGGCGACATTTTGTCTTTGTTGTGACATTTAGTTTTTGTGGGGACAATTAGTTTTTGTTGGGACATTTAGTTTTTGTGGTGACATTTAGTTTTTGTGGGGACATTTAGTTTTTTGGGGGGACATTTAGTTTTTTGGGGGGACATTTAGTCTTTGTTGGGACATTTAGTTTTTGTGGGGACATTTAGTCTTCGTTGGGACATTTAGTTTTGTTGGGACATTTAGTTTTTGTGGGGACATTTAGTTTTTGTCGGGACATTTAGTTTTTGTCGGGACATTTAGTCTTTGGGACATTTAGTTTTTGTGGAGACAGTTAGTCTTTGTGTGTTTTGTCAGTCTTTGTACAGCACAACTTTTTCTGTGACATTTAGTCTTTGTGGGGACGTTTACTCTTTGTGCGACATTTAGTTTCTCTGGGGACGTTTGGTCTTTGAGGACAACATGCATGTACTGTACATGATCTGTATGTTTTCTGTCTTCGTGCAGCACAACATTTGCTGTGAAATTTAGTCTTTTTGGGGACCTTTAGTCTTTGTAGGGACATTTAGGCTTTGAGGACAACACACATGTACTGTACATGATGTGTGATGTCTGTCTTCATGCGGTACAACCTTTGCTGTGACATTTAGTCTTTGTGGGGACTTTTAGTCTTTTTGGGGAAGTTTAGTCTTTTTGGGGAAGTTTAGTCTTTTTGGGGACGTTTAGTCTTTGTGGGTACATATAGTCTTTGTGGGGACATTTACTCTTTGAGGACAACACGCATGTATTGTACATTTAGTTTTTGTGGGGACATTTAGTCTTTTTTGGGACATTTAGTTTTTGTGGGGACATTTAGTCTTTGTTGGGACATTTAGTTTTTGTGGGGACATTTAGTCTTTGTTGGGACATTTAGTTTTTGTGGGGACATTTAGTCTCTGTTGGGACATTTAGTTTTTGTGGGGATATTTAGTTTTTGTGGGGACATTTAGTCTTTGTTGGGACATTTACTTTTTGTGGGGACATTTAGTCTTTGTTGGGACACTTCCTTTTTTTTCGGACATTAAATTTTTGTGGGGACATTTTGTCTTTGTTGGGACATTTATTTTTTGTTGGGACATTTAGTTTTTGTGGGGACATTTCGTCTTTGTTGGGACATTTAGTCTTTGTTGGGACATTTAGTTTATGTGGGGACATTTAGTTTTTGGGGGGACATTTAGTCTTTGTTGGGACATTTAGTCTTTGTGGGGACATTTAGTTTTTGTGGGGACATTTAGTCTTTGTTGGGACATTTAGTTTTTGTGGGAACATTTAGTCTTTGTTGGGACATTTAGTTTTCGTGGGGATATTTAGTTTTTGTGGGGACATTTAGTTTTTGTGGGGACATTTAGTTTTTGTTGGGATATTTAGTCTTTGTCGGGACATTTAGTTTTTATTGGGACATTTAGTTTTTTGGGGGACATTTAGTCTTTGTTGGGACATTATTTTTTGTGGGGACATTTAGTCTTTGTTGGGACATTTATTTTTTGTGGAGACAGTTTTTGTTGGGACATTTAGTTTTTGTGGGAACATTTAGTCTTTGTTGGGACATTTAGTTTTTGTGGGGATATTTAGTTTTTGTGGGGACATTTAGTTTTTGTGGGGACATTCAGTTTTTGTCGGGATATTTAGTGTTTGTCGGGACATTTAGTCTTTATTGGGACATTTAGTTTTTTGGGGGACATTTAGTCTTTGTTGGGACATTATTTTTTGTGGGGACATTTATTCTTTGTTGGGTCATTTATTTTTTGTGGAGACAGTTTTTGTTGGGACATTTAGTTTTTGGGGGACATTTAGTTTTTGTGGGGACATTTAGTTTTTGTTGGGACATTATTTTTTGTGGGGACATTTAGTCTTTGTTGGGACATTTAGTTTTTTGGGGGACATTTAGTCTTTGTAGGGACAACAAGCATGTATTGTACATGTGTGTTTTGTCCGTCTTTGTACAGCACAACTTTTTCTGATACATTTAGTCTTTGTGGGGACGTTTACTTTTTTTTGTGACATTTAGTTTCTCTGGGGACGTTTGGTCTTTGAGGACAACATGCATGTACTGTACATGATCTGTATGTTTTCTGTCTTCGTGCAGCACAACCTTTTGCTGTGAAATTTAGTCTTTTTGGGGACCTTTAGTCTTTGTAGGTACATTTAGGCTTTGAGGACAACACACATGTACTGTACATGATGTGTGATGTCTGTCTTCATGCAGTACAACCTTTGCTGTGACATTTAGTCTTTGTGGGGACTTTTAGTCTTTTTGGGGGAGTTTAGTCTTTTTGGGGACGTTTAGTCTTTTTGGGGACGTTTAGTCTTTGTGGGGACATTTACTCTTTGAGGACAACACGCATGTATTGTACATGTGTGTGTTGTCTGTCTTTGTGCAGCACAACTTCTGCTGGGACATTTAGTCTTTGTGGGGAAGTTTAGTCTTTTTGGGGACATTTAGTCTTTGTGGGGACATTTAGTCTTTGTGGGGAAGTTTTGTCTTTTTGGGGACGTTTAGTGTTTGTGGGGAAATTTAGTTTTTGTGGGGACATTTAGCCTTTGTTGGGACATTTAGTCTTTGTTGGGACATTTAGTTTGTGTGGGGACATTTAGTCTTTGTTGGGAAATTTAGTTTTTGTGGGGAAATTTAGTCTTTGTTGGGACATTTAGTTTTTGTGGGGACATTTAGTCTTTGTTGGGACATTTAGTCTTTGTGGGGACATTTAGTTTTTGTGGGGACATTTAGTCTTTGTTGGGACATTTAGTGTATGTGGGGACATTTAGTCTTTGTTGGGACATATAGTCCTTGTGGGGACATTTAGTCTTTGTTGGGACATTTAGTTTTTGTGGGGACATTTAGTCTTTGTTGGGACATTTGCTTTTTGTGGGGACATTTAGTCTTTGTTGGGACACTTCCTTTTTGTTCGGACATTAAGTTTTTGTGGCGACATTTTGTCTTTGTTGTGACATTTAGTTTTTGTGGGGATAATTAGTTTTTGTTGGGACATTTAGTTTTTGTGGTGACATTTAGTTTTTGTGGGGACATTTAGTCTTTGTTAGGACATTCAGTTTTTGTGGGGACATTTAGTTTTTTTGGGGACATTTGGTCTTTGTTGGGACATTTAGTTTTTGTGGGGACATTTAGTCTTTGTTGGGACATTTAGTTTTGTTGGGACATTTAGTTTTTGTGGGGACATTTAGTTTTTGTCGGGACATTTAGTTTTTGTCGGGACATTTAGTCTTTGGGACATTTAGTTTTTGTGGAGACAGTTAGTCTTTGTTGGGACATTTAGTTTTTTGGGGGACATTTAGTCTTTGTTAGGACATTCAGTTTTTGTGGGGACATTTAGTTTTTTTGGGGACATTTAGTTTTTGTTGGGACATTTAGTCTTTGTTGGGACATTTCGTTTTTGTTGGGACATTTCGTTTTTGTGGGGACATTTCGTTTTTGTGGGGACATTTAGTTTTTTGGGGGAATTTAGTCTTTGTTGAGACATTTACTTTTTGTGGAGACATTTAGTCTTTGTTGGGACATTTAGTTTTTGTTGGGACATTTACTTTTTGTAGGGACATTTAGTCTTTGTTTGGATATTTAGTTTTTGTGGGGACATTTAGTCTTTGTAAGGACATTTACTCTTTGAGGACAACAAGCATGTACTGTACATGTTGTGTGTTTTGTCTGTCTTAGTACAGCACAACTTTTTCTGTGACATTTAGTCTTTGTGGGGACGTTTACTCTTTGTGTGACATTTAGTTTCTCTGGGGACGTTTGGTCTTTGAGGACAACATGCATGTACTGTACATGATCTGTATGTTTTCTGTCTTCGTGCAGCACAACTTTTGCTGTGAAATTTAGTCTTTTTGGGGACCTTTAGTCTTTGTAGGGACATTTAGGCTTTGAGGACAACACACATGTACTGTACATGATGTGTGATGTCTGTCTTCATGCGGTACAACCTTTGCTGTGACATTTAGTCTTTGTGGGGACTTTTAGTCTTTTTGGGGAAGTTTAGTCTTTTTGGGGAAGTTTAGTCTTTTTGGGGACGTTTAGTCTTTGTGGGTACATATAGTCTTTGTGGGGACATTTACTCTTTGAGGACAACACGCATGTATTGTACATTTAGTTTTTGTGGGGACATTTAGTCTTTTTTGGGACATTTAGTTTTTGTGGGGACATTTAGTCTTTGTTGGGACATTTAGTTTTTGTGGGGACATTTAGTCTTTGTTGGGACATTTAGTTTTTGTGGGGACATTTAGTCTCTGTTGGGACATTTAGTTTTTGTGGGGACATTTAGTCTTTGTTGGGACATTTACTTTTTGTGGGGACATTTAGTCTTTGTTGGGACACTTCCTTTTTTTTCGGACATTAAATTTTTGTGGGGACATTTTGTCTTTGTTGGGACATTTATTTTTTGTTGGGACATTTAGTTTTTGTGGGGACATTTCGTCTTTGTTGGGACATTTAGTCTTTGTTGGGACATTTAGTTTATGTGGGGACATTTAGTTTTTGGGGGGACATTTAGTCTTTGTTGGGACATTTAGTCTTTGTGGGGACATTTAGTTTTTGTGGGGACATTTAGTCTTTGTTGGGACATTTAGTTTTTGTGGGAACATTTAGTCTTTGTTGGGACATTTAGTTTTCGTGGGGATATTTAGTTTTTGTGGGGACATTTAGTTTTTGTGGGGACATTTAGTTTTTGTTGGGATATTTAGTCTTTGTCGGGACATTTAGTTTTTATTGGGACATTTAGTTTTTTGGGGGACATTTAGTCTTTGTTGGGACATTATTTTTTTGGGGGACATTTAGTCTTTGTTGGGACATTTATTTTTTGTGGAGACAGTTTTTGTTGGGACATTTAGTTTTTGTGGGAACATTTAGTCTTTGTTGGGACATTTAGTTTTTGTGGGGATATTTAGTTTTTGTGGGGACATTTAGTTTTTGTGGGGACATTCAGTTTTTGTCGGGATATTTAGTGTTTGTCGGGACATTTAGTCTTTATTGGGACATTTAGTTTTTTGGGGGACATTTAGTCTTTGTTGGGACATTATTTTTTGTGGGGACATTTATTCTTTGTTGGGTCATTTATTTTTTGTGGAGACAGTTTTTGTTGGGACATTTAGTTTTTGGGGGACATTTAGTTTTTGTGGGGACATTTAGTTTTTGTTGGGACATTATTTTTTGTGGGGACATTTAGTCTTTGTTGGGACATTTAGTTTTTTGGGGGACATTTAGTCTTTGTAGGGACAACAAGCATGTATTGTACATGTGTGTTTTGTCCGTCTTTGTACAGCACAACTTTTTCTGATACATTTAGTCTTTGTGGGGACGTTTACTCTTTGTGTGACATTTAGTTTCTCTGGGGACGTTTGGTCTTTGAGGACAACATGCATGTACTGTACATGATCTGTATGTTTTCTGTCTTCGTGCAGCACAACCTTTTGCTGTGAAATTTAGTCTTTTTGGGGACCTTTAGTCTTTGTAGGTACATTTAGGCTTTGAGGACAACACACATGTACTGTACATGATGTGTGATGTCTGTCTTCATGCAGTACAACCTTTGCTGTGACATTTAGTCTTTGTGGGGACTTTTAGTCTTTTTGGGGGAGTTTAGTCTTTTTGGGGACGTTTAGTCTTTTTGGGGACGTTTAGTCTTTGTGGGGACATTTACTCTTTGAGGACAACACGCATGTATTGTACATGTGTGTGTTGTCTGTCTTTGTGCAGCACAACTTCTGCTGGGACATTTAGTCTTTGTGGGGAAGTTTAGTCTTTTTGGGGACATTTAGTCTTTGTGGGGACATTTAGTCTTTGTGGGGAAGTTTTGTCTTTTTGGGGACGTTTAGTGTTTGTGGGGAAATTTAGTTTTTGTGGGGACATTTAGCCTTTGTTGGGACATTTAGTCTTTGTTGGGACATTTAGTTTGTGTGGGGACATTTAGTCTTTGTTGGGACATTTAGTTTTTGTGGGGAAATTTAGTCTTTGTTGGGACATTTAGTTTTTGTGGGGACATTTAGTCTTTGTTGGGACATTTAGTCTTTGTGGGGACATTTAGTTTTTGTGGGGACATTTAGTCTTTGTTGGGACATTTAGTGTATGTGGGGACATTTAGTCTTTGTTGGGACATATAGTCCTTGTGGGGACATTTAGTCTTTGTTGGGACATTTAGTTTTTGTGGGGACATTTAGTCTTTGTTGGGAAATTTACTTTTTGTGGGGACATTTAGTCTTTGTTGGGACACTTCCTTTTTGTTCGGACATTAAGTTTTTGTGGCGACATTTTGTCTTTGTTGTGACATTTAGTTTTTGTGGGGATAATTAGTTTTTGTTGGGACATTTAGTTTTTGTGGTGACATTTAGTTTTTGTGGGGACATTTAGTCTTTGTTAGGACATTCAGTTTTTGTGGGGACATTTAGTTTTTTTGGGGACATTTGGTCTTTGTTGGGACATTTAGTTTTTGTGGGGACATTTAGTCTTTGTTGGGACATTTAGTTTTGTTGGGACATTTAGTTTTTGTGGGGACATTTAGTTTTTGTCGGGACATTTAGTTTTTGTCGGGACATTTAGTCTTTGGGACATTTAGTTTTTGTGGAGACAGTTAGTCTTTGTTGGGACATTTAGTTTTTTGGGGGACATTTAGTCTTTGTTAGGACATTCAGTTTTTGTGGGGAGATTTAGTTTTTTTGGGGACATTTGGTCTTTGTTGGGACATTTAGTTTTCGTTGGGACATTTAGTCTTTGTTGGGACATTTCGTTTTTGTTGGGACATTTCGTTTTTGTGGGGACATTTAGTTTTTTGGGGGAATTTAGTCTTTGTTGAGACATTTACTTTTTGTGGAGACATTTAGTCTTTGTTGGGACATTTAGTTTTTGTGGGGACATTTAGTCTTTGTTGGGACATTTACTTTTTGTAGGGACATTTAGTCTTTGTTTGGATATTTAGTTTTTGTGGGGACATTTAGTCTTTGTAAGGACATTTACTCTTTGAGGACAACAAGCATGTACTGTACATGTTGTGTGTTTTGTCTGTCTTAGTACAGCACAACTTTTTCTGTGACATTTAGTCTTTGTGGGGACGTTTACTCTTTGTGTGACATTTAGTTTCTCTGGGGACGTTTGGTCTTTGAGGACAACATGCATGTACTGTACATGATCTGTATGTTTTCTGTCTTCGTGCAGCACAACTTTTGCTGTGAAATTTAGTCTTTTTGGGGACCTTTAGTCTTTGTAGGTACATTTAGGCTTTGAGGACAACACACATGTACTGTACATGATGTGTGATGTCTGTCTTCATGCAGTACAACCTTTGCTGTGACATTTAGTCTTTGTGGGGACTTTTAGTCTTTTTGGGGAAGTTTAGTCTTTTTGGGGACGTTTAGTCTTTGTGGGTACATTTAGTCTTTGTGGGGACATTTACTCTTTGAGGACAACACGCATGTATTGTACATTTCGTTTTTGTGGGGACATTTAGTCTTTTATTGGGACATTTAGTTTTTGTGGGGACATTTAGTCTTTTATTGGGACATTTAGTTTTTGTGGGGACATTTAGTCTTTGTTGGGACATTTAGTTTTTGTGGGGACATTTAGTCTTTGTTGTGACATTTAGTTTTTGTGGGGACATTTAGTCTCTGTTGGGACATTTAGTTTTTGTGGGGATATTTAGTCGTTGTTGGGGCACTTAGATGTTTTGGGGACATTTAGTCTTTGTTGGGACATTTATTTTTTGGGGGGACATTTAGTCTTTATTGTGAGAGTTAGTTTTTGTGGGGACATTCAGTTTTTGGGGGGACATTTAGTCTTTGTTGGGATATTTAGTTTTTGTGGGGACCTTTAGTCTTTGTTGGGACATTTAGTTTTGTTGGGACATTTGGTTTTTGTGGGGACATTTAGTTTTTGTCGGGACATTTAGTTTTTGTCGGGACATTTAGTCTTTGGGACATTTAGTTTTTGTGGAGACAGTTGGTCTTTGTTGGGACATTTAGTTTTTGTGGGGACATTTAGTTTTTTTGGGGACATTTGGTCTTTGTTGGGACATTTAGTTCTCGTTAGGACATTTAGTCTTTGTTGGGACATTTCGTTTTTGTTGGGACATTTCGTTTTTGTGGGGACATTTAGTTTTTTGGGGGAATTTAGTCTTTGTTGAGACATTTACTTTTTGTGGAGACATTTAGTCTTTGTTGGGACATTTTGTTTTTGTGGGGACATTTAGTCTTTGTTGGGACATTTACTTTTTGTAGGGACATTTAGTCTTTGGATATTTAGTTTTTGTGGGGACATTTAGTCTTTGTAGGGACATTTACTCTTTGAGGACAACAAGCATGTACTGTACATGTTGTGTGTTTTGTCAGTCTTTGTACAGCACAACTTTTTCTGTGACATTTAGTCTTTGTGGGGACGTTTACTCTTTGTGTGACATTTAGTTTCTCTGGGGACGTTTGGTCTTTGAGGACAACATGCATGTACTGTACATGATCTGTATATTTTCTGTCTTCGTGCAGCACAACTTTTGCTGTGAAATTTAGTCTTTTTGGGGACCTTTAGTCTTTGTAGGGACATTTAGGCTTTGAGGACAACACACATGATGTGTGATGTCTGTCTTCATGCAGTACAACCTTTGCTGTGACATTTAGTCTTTGTGGGGACTTTTAGTCTTTTTGGGGAAGTTTAGTCTTTTTGGGGAAGTTTAGTCTTTTTGGGGACGTTTAGTCTTTGTGGGTACATTTAGTCTTTGTGGGGACATTTACTCTTTGAGGACAACACGCATGTATTGTACATTTAGTTTTTGTGGGGACATTTAGTCTTTGTTGGGACATTTAGTTTTTGTGGGGACATTTAGTCTTTGTTGGGACATTTAGTTTTTGTGGGGACATTTAGTCTTTGTTGTGACATTTAGTTTTTGTGGGGACATTTAGTCTCTGTTGGGACATTTAGTTTTTGTGGGGATATTTAGTTTTTGTGGGGACATTTAGTCTTTGTTGGGACATTTACTTTTTGTGGGGACATTTAGTCTTTGTTGGGACACTTCTTTTTTGTTCGGACATTAAATTTTTGTGGGGACATTTTGTCTTTGTTGGGACATTTATTTTTTGTTGGGACATTTAGTTTTTGTGGGGACATTTCGTCTTTGTTGGGACATTTCGTCTTTGTTGGGACATTTAGTTTATGTGGGGACATTTAGTTTTTTTGGGGACATTTAGTCTTTGTTGGGACATTTAGTTTTTGTGGGCTCATTTAGTCTTTGTTGGGATATTTAGTCTTTGTTGCGACATTTAGTCTTTGTTGGGACACTTAGTTTTTGTTGGGACATTTAGTTTTTTTGAGAAATTTTAGTCTTTGTTGCGACTTTTAGTCTTTGTTGGGACATTTAGTTTTTGTGGGGACATTTAGATTTTGTGGGGACATTTGGTCTTTGTGGGGACATTTAGTCTTTTTTGGGACATTTAGTCTTTGTTGGGACATTTAATTTTTGTGGTGACATTTAGTTTTTTTGGTGACATTTAGTTTTTGTGGGGACATTTAGTCTTTGTTGGGGCATTTAATTTTTGTGGGGACATTTAGTCTTTGTTGGGACATTTAGTTTGTGTGGGGACATTTAGTCTTTGTTGTGACATTTAGTCTTTGTGGGGACATTTAGTTTTTGTGGGGACGTTTAGTTTTTGTGGGGACAATTAGTCTTTGTTTGGACAATTAGTCTTTGTTTGGACATTTAGTCTTTGTTGCGACATTTAGTCTTTGTTGGGACATTTAGTTTTTGTGGGGATATTTAGTCTTTGTTGGGACATTTAGTGTTTGTGGGGACATTTAGTTTTTGTGGGGACATTTTGTCTTTGTGGGGACATTTAGTCTTTTTTGTGACATTTAGTCTTTGTTGGGACATTTAATTTTTGTGGAGACATTTAGTCTTTGTTGGCACTTTTAGTTTTTGTGGGGATATTTAGTCTTTGTTGGGACATTTAGTTTTTGTGGGGACATTTAGTTTTTTGGGGGAAATTTTATTTTTGTTGGGACATTTTGTTTTTGTGGGGACGTTTTGTTTTTGTGGGAACATTTAGTTTTTGTGGAAACATTTAGTCTTTGTTGGGACATTTAGTTTTTGTGGGGACATTTAGTCTTTGTTGGGACATTTAGTTTTTGTGGGGACATTTAGTCTTTGTTGGGACATTTAGTTTTTGTGGGGAAATTTAGTCTTTGTTGGGACATTTAGTTTTTGTTGGGACATTTATTTTTTGTGGGGACATTTAATCTTTGTTGGGACATTTAGTTTTTTGGGGGACATTTAGCCTTTGTTGGGACATTTAGTTTTTGTGGGGACATTTAGTCTTTGTGGGGATATTTAATCTTTGTTGGGACATTTAGTTTTTTTGGGGACATTTAGCCTTTGTTGGGACATTTAGTTTTTGTGGGGACATTTAGTCTTTGTGGGGATATTTAGTCTTTGTGGGGACATTTTGTTTTTTGGGGGACATTTAATCTTTGTTGGGACATTTAGTCTTTGTTGGGACATTTAGTTTTTGTGGGGACATTTAGTCTTTGTTGGGACATTTAGTTTTTGTGGGGACATTTAGTCTTTGTTGGGACATTTAGTTTTTGTGGGGACATTTAGTCTTTGTTGGGACATTTAGTTTTTGTGGGGACATTTAGTCTTTGTTGGGACATTTAGTTTTTGTGGGGAAATGTAGTCTTTGTTGGGACATTTACTTTTTGTAGGGACATTTAGTCTTTGTTTGGATATTTAGTTTTTGTGGGGACATTTAGTCTTTGTTGGGGCATTTAGTTTTTGTGGGGACATTTAGTCTTTGTTGGTGCATTTAGTTTTTGTAGGGACATTTAGTCTTTGTTGGGACATTTACTTTTTGTGGGGACATTTAGTCTTTGTTGTGGTATTTAGTTTTTGTGGGGACATTTAGTCTTTGTTAGGGCATTTAGTTTTTGTGGGGACATTTAGTCTTTGTTGGGACATTTATTTTTTGTGGGAACATTTAGTTTTTTTGGAGACATTTAGTCTTTGTTGGGACATTTACTTTTTGTGGGGACATTTAGTCTTTGTTGTGACATATAGTTTTTGTGGGGACATTTAGTCTTTCTTGGGACATTTAGTTTTTGTGGGGACATTTAATCTTTGTTGAGACATTTAGTTTTTGTGGGGACATTTAGTTTTTGTGGGGACATTTAGTCTTTGTGGGGACATTTAGTCTTTGTTGGGATATTTAGTTTTTGTGGGGACATTTAGTCTTTTTTGGGACATTTACTTTTTTGGGGACATTTAGTCTTTGTTGGGACACTTCCTTTTTGTTCGGACATTAAGTTTTTGCGGCAACATTTTGTCTTTGTTGGGACATTTAGTTTTTGTGGGGACATTTAGTTTTTGTGGGGACAATTAGTTTTTGTTGGGACATTTAGTTTTTTGGGGGGACATTTAGTGTTTGTTGGGACATTTAGTTTTTGCGGGGACATTTAGTTTTTGTGGGGACATTTAGTCTTTGTTGGGACATTTAGTTTTTGTGGGGACATATAGTCTTTGTTGGGACATTTAGTTTTTGTGGGGACATTTAGTCTTTGTTTTGACATTTAGTTTTTGTGGGGACATTTAGTCTTTGTTGGGACATTTACTTTTTGTGGGGACATTTAGTCTTTGTTGGGACACTTCCTTTTTGTTCGGACATTAAATTTTTGTGGGGACATTTTGTCTTTGTTGGGACATTTATTTTTTGTTGGGACATTTAGTCTTTGTTGGGACATTTAGTTTTTGTGGGGACATTTAGTCTTTGTTGGGACATTTAGTTTTTGTGGGGAAATGTAGTCTTTGTTGGGACATTTACTTTTTGTAGGGACATTTAGTCTTTGTTTGGATATTTAGTTTTTGTGGGGACATTTAGTCTTTGTTGGGGCATTTAGTTTTTGTGGGGACATTTAGTCTTTGTTGGTGCATTTAGTTTTTGTAGGGACATTTAGTCTTTGTTGGGACATTTACTTTTTGTGGGGACATTTAGTCTTTGTTGTGGTATTTAGTTTTTGTGGGGACATTTAGTCTTTGTTGGGGCATTTAGTTTTTGTGGGGACATTTAGTCTTTGTTGGGACATTTATTTTTTGTGGGAACATTTAGTTTTTTTGGAGACATTTAGTCTTTGTTGGGACATTTACTTTTTGTGGGGACATTTAGTCTTTGTTGTGACATATAGTTTTTGTGGGGACATTTAGTCTTTCTTGGGACATTTAGTTTTTGTGGGGACATTTAATCTTTGTTGAGACATTTAGTTTTTGTGGGGACATTTAGTTTTTGTGGGGACATTTAGTCTTTGTGGGGACATTTAGTCTTTGTTGGGATATTTAGTTTTTGTGGGGACATTTAGTCTTTTTTGGGACATTTACTTTTTTGGGGACATTTAGTCTTTGTTGGGACACTTCCTTTTTGTTCGGACATTAAGTTTTTGCGGCAACATTTTGTCTTTGTTGGGACATTTAGTTTTTGTGGGGACATTTAGTTTTTGTGGGGACAATTAGTTTTTGTTGGGACATTTAGTTTTTTGGGGGGACATTTAGTGTTTGTTGGGACATTTAGTTTTTGCGGGGACATTTAGTTTTTGTGGGGACATTTAGTCTTTGTTGGGACATTTAGTTTTTGTGGGGACATATAGTCTTTGTTGGGACATTTAGTTTTTGTGGGGACATTTAGTCTTTGTTTTGACATTTAGTTTTTGTGGGGACATTTAGTCTTTGTTGGGACATTTAGTTTTTGTGGGGATATTTAGTTTTTGTGGGGACATTTAGTCTTTGTTGGGACATTTACTTTTTGTGGGGACATTTAGTCTTTGTTGGGACACTTCCTTTTTGTTCGGACATTAAATTTTTGTGGGGACATTTTGTCTTTGTTGGGACATTTATTTTTTGTTGGGACATTTCGTCTTTGTTGGGACATTTACTTTTTGTGGGGACATGTTGTCTTTGTGGGGACATTTAGTTTTTGTGGAGACATTTAGTTTTTGTGGGGACATTTAGTCTTTGTTGGGACATTTAGTTTTTGTGGAGACATTTAGTCTTTGTTGGGACATTTAGTTTTTGTGGGGACATTTAGTCTTTGTTGGGACATTTAGTTTTTGTGGGGACATTTAGTCTTTGTTGGGACATTTAGTTTTTGTGGGGACGTTTACTCTTTGTGTGACATTTAGTTTCTCTGGGGACGTTTGGTCTTTGAGGACAACATGCATGTACTGTACATGATCTGTATGTTTTCTGTTTTCGTGCAGCACAACTTTTGTTGTGAAATTTAGTCTTTTCGGGGACCTTTAGTCTTTGTAGGTACATTTAGGCTTTGAGGACAACACACATGTACTGTACATGATGTGTGATGTCTGTCTTCATGCAGTACAACCTTTGCTGCGACATTTAGTCTTTGTGGGGACTTTTAGTCTTTTTGGGGAAGTTTAGTCTTTTTAGGGACGTTTAGTCTTTGTGGGTACATTTAGTCTTTGTGGGGACATTTACTCTTTGAGGACAACACGCATGTACTGTACATGTGTGTGTTGTCTGTCTTTGTGCAGCACAACTTCTGCTGGGACATTTAGTCTTTGTGAGGACATTTAGTCTTTGTGAGGACATTTAGTCTTTGTGGGGAAGTTTAGTCTTTGTGGGGACATTTAGTCTTTTTGGTGACAATTTGTCTTTGTGGGGACATTTAGTTTTTGAGGACAATATGCATGTACTGTACATGCGTCCCCACAGTCTTTGTGGGGACAACTTGCTTGTACTGTATTGTGTGTTTTGTCTGTCTTCGAGCAGCACAACTTTTGCGTTGACATTCAGTCTTTAAAGAAGACATTCAGTATTTTGGGGGACATTAAGGCTTTGTGGGGACATTTAGTATTTGTGGGGACATTTAGGCTTTGTGGGGACAACAAGCATGTACTGTACATGTTGTGTGTTTTGTCTGTCTTTGTGCAGCACAACTTTTGCTGTGACTTTTATTCTTTGAGGGGACGTTTAGTCTTTGTGGGGACGTTTAGTCTTCAGGATGACATTTAGTCTTTTTGGGGACTTTAGTCTTTGTGGGGACATTTTGGCTTTGAGGATAACATGCATGTATTGTACATGTGTGTGTTGTCTGTCTTCGTCCAGCACAACTTTAGCTGTGACATTTAGTCTTTGTGGGGACATTTTGTCTTTGTGAGGACATTTAATCTTTGTGGGGAAGTCTTTTTGGGGACCTTTAGTCTTTTTGGGGACATTTAGTCTTTGAGGATAACAAGCATGTACTGCACATGTGTGTGTTGTCTGTCTTCATGCAGCACAACTTTTGCTGTGACATTTAGTCTTTGTGGGGACATTTAGGCTTTGAGAACAACTCACATTAACTGTATATGTTGTGTGTTTGTCTTCGTGCAGCACAACTTTTGTAGGGACATTGTTTTTGTGATGACATTTAGTCTTTGGGAGACTTTTAGTCCCTTTGGGGACATTTAGTCTTTGTGGGGACATTTAGTCTTTGAGGACAACATGCATGTACTGTACATGTTGTGTATGTTTGTATTCGTGCAGCAAAACCTTTGCTGTGACATTTAGTCTTTGTGGGGACATTTAGGCTTTAAAGACAACACGCATGTACTGTACATGATGTGTGTGTGTTTGTCTTTCTGCAGAACAACTTTTGCTGTGACATGTAGTCTTTGTGTGGACATTTAGTCTTTGAGAGGACATTAAGTCTTTGTGAGGTATTTAGTCTTTGTGAGGTATTTAGTCTTTGTAAGGGCCGTTTAATCTTTGAGGACAACACGCATGTACTGTACAAGTTGTGTGTGTTTGTCTTCGTGCCGCACAACCTTTGTAGGGACATTTTGTCTTTGTGAGGCATTTAGTCTTTGTGACACATTCAGTCCTTTAGGGCACTTTTAATCTTTGTGTTGGACATTTAGTTTTTGAGGACAACACGCATGTACTGTACAAGTTGTGTGTGTTTGTCTTCGTGCCGCACAACCTTTGTAGGGACATTTTGTCTTTGTGAGGCATTTAGTCTTTATGAGACATTCAGTCCTTTAGGGCACTTTTAATCTTTGTGTTGGACATTTAGTTTTTGAGGACAACACGCGTGTACTGCACATGTTGTGTGTGTTGTCTGTCTTCATGCAGTACAATTATTGCTGTGACATTTAGTCTTTGAGAGGACGTTTAGTCTTTTTGAGGACGTTTAGTCTTTTTGGGGAGTTTAGTCTTTTTAGGGACGTTTTGTATTTTTGGGGACGTTTAGTCTTCGTGAGGACATTCAGGCTTTGAGGACAACATGCATGTACTGTACATGATGTGTGTTGTCTGTCTTCGTGCAGCACAACTTTTGCTTTGACATTTCGTCTTTGTGGGGACATTTACTCTTTGTGAGGA
Source organism: Nerophis ophidion (assembly GCF_033978795.1). Taxonomy (NCBI): domain Eukaryota; kingdom Metazoa; phylum Chordata; class Actinopteri; order Syngnathiformes; family Syngnathidae; genus Nerophis; species Nerophis ophidion. Next base: position 20,901,186 of record NC_084639.1, on the reverse strand, counting down.
CATTTAGTCTTTGTTGGGACAACATGCATGTACTGTACATGTGTGTTTTGTCTGTCTTAGTGCGGCACAACACTTGCTCTGACATTTAGTCTTTGTGGGGATATTTACTTTGTTTGGGGACTTTTAGTCTTTGTGGAAACATTTAGACTTTGTGTTGACATTAAGTCTTTGTGGGGACCTTTGGTCTTTGAGGACAACATGCATGTACTTTAAATGTTCTGTGTGTTTTCTGTCTTCGTGCAGCACAACTTTTGCTGTGAAATTTAGTCTTTGTGGGGACGTTTAGTTTTTTCGGGTACATTTAGTCTTTGTGGGGACATTTAGTCTTTGAGGACAACACGCATGTACTGCACATGTGTGTGTTGTCTGTCTTCGTGCAGCACAACTTTTGCTGTGACATTTAGTCTTTGTGAGTACATTTAGTCTTTGTGGGGAAGTTTAGTCTTTTGGGGAAGTTTAGTCCTTTTTGGGGACATTTGGTCTTTTTGGGGATGTTTTGTCTTTGTGGGGACATTTAGTCTTTGAGGACAACACGCATGTACTGTACATATGTGTGTTGTCTGTCTTCGTGCAGCACAACTTTTGAGGACAATACGCATGTACTGTACATGCTTCCCCACAAAGACATGTACTGTATTGTGTGTTTTGTCTGTCTTCGTGCAGCACTTTTGCTGTGATATTTAGTCTTTGTGAGGACTTTTAAACTTTGTGGAGAAGTTTAGTCTTTTTGGGGACCTTTAGTCTTTGTAGGAACATTTAGGCTTTGAGGACAACACGCATGTACTGTACATGATGTGTGTGTTGTCTGTCTTCGTGCAGCACAACTTTTGAGGACAACACACATGTACTGTATTGTGTGTTTTGTCTGTCTTCGTGCAGCACTTTTGCTGTGACATTTAGTCTTTGTGAGGACTTTTAAACTTTGTGGAGAAGTTTAGTCTTTTTGGGGACCTTTAGTCTTTGTAGGAACATTTAGGCTTTGAGGACAACACGCATGTACTGTACATGATGTGTGTTTTGTCTGTCTTCGTGCAGCACAACTTTTGCTGTGACATTTAGTCTTTTTGGGGACATTTAGTCTTTTTGGGGACGTTTAGTTTTTGTGGGGACATTTAGTCTTTATGGGGACAGTCAGTCTTTTTGGGGACAATTTTTCTTTGTGGGGGCATTTAGGCTTTGAGGACAATATGCAGGCTTCACGGTGGCAGAGGGGTTAGTGCGTCTGCCTCACAATACAAAGTTCCTGCAGTCCTGGGTTCAAATCCAGGCTCGGGATCTTTCTGTGTGGAGTTTGCATGTTCTCCCCGTGAATGCGTGGGTTCCCTGCGGGTACTCCGGCTTCCTCCCACTTCCAAAGACATGCACCTGGGGATAGGTTGATTGGCAACACTAAATTGGCCCTAGTGTGTGAATGTGAGTGTGAATGTTGTCTGTCTATCTGTGTTGGCCCTGCGATGAGTTGGCGACTTGTCCAGGGTGTACCCCGCCTTCCGCCCGATTGTAGCTGAGATAGGCGCCAGCGCCCCCCGCGACCCCGAAAGGGAATAAGCGGTAGAAAATGGATGGATGGATGGACAATATGCATGTACTGTACATGCATCCCCACAAAGACATTTAGTCTTTGTGGGGACAACACGCATGTACTGTATTGTGTGATTTGTCTGTCTTTGTGTAACACTACTTTTGCTGTGACATTCAGTCTTTGTTGGGATGTTTGGTCTTTGTGGAGACATTCAGTGTTTGTGTGGACATTTAGTCTTTGTGGGGACAACACGCATGTAGTGTATTGTGTGTTTTGTCTTTGTGCAGCACAACTTTTGCTGTGACATTCAGACTTTGTGGAGACATTCAGTATTTGTGGGGACATTTTGTCTTTGTGTGGACATTTAGTCTTTGTGGGGACATTAAGGCTTTGAGGACAACACGCATGTATTGTACATGTTGTATGCGTTGTCTGTCTTCATGCAGCACAACTTTTGCTGTGACATTTAGTCTTTACGGGGACATTTAGTCTTTTTGGGGACAACACACGTGTACTGTACATGTGTTTTGTATGTCTTTGTGCAAAACAACTGTGTTGCGATATTTAATGTTTGTGGGGACATTTAGTCTTTGTGGGAACAACAAGCATTTACTGTACATGTGTGTTTTGTCTGTCTTTGTGCAGCACAACTTTTATTGTGACATTTAGTCTTTGTGAGGACATTTAATATTTGTGGGACGTTTAGTCTTTGTGGGGACGTTTAGTCTTTGAGGACAAAACACATGTACTGCACATGTTGTGTGTGTTGTCTGTAGTCTTTGTGGGGGCTTTCGTCTTTGTGAAGACGTTTAGTCTTTGTGAGGACATTTACTCTTTGCGGGGACAACACACATACTGTACATGTGTGTGTTGTCTGTCTTCATGCAACGCAACTTTTGCTGTGACATTTAGTCTTTGTGGGGACATTTAGTATTTGTGAGGACGTTTAGTCTTTGTGAGGATGTTTAGTCTTTGTGGGCGGGACTTCTCTGCCATCACTGTGGTGGTTTGGGACATTGAAAAGGAATGGGCATTGTTCAAAGCCTCTATTGCTATAGCATCAGCTGCGAATTGTGGCCAGAAGGTCTTAGGTGCCCTCAGACACCTTGGTGGACAGCGGTGGTCAGGGAAGCCATCCGACTGAAGAAGAAGTCCACCGGGGTATGTTATCCCAGGGGACTCCGGAGGCGGTTGCAAAGTACCGACAGGCCCGAAGGGCAACGATCGTGGCTGTGGACGAGGTAAGCAGAGGTTTTGGGAGCAGTTCGGAGAATCTATGGAGAATGACTATCAGGCGACACCAAAGCTGTTCTGGAAGACCATATAGGACCTCAGGATGGGGAAGCAAGGATGGGAGTCTCCTGGTTTCAAGTGAGGATGACAGAGCATTGGAAAGAGCACTTTGTGGAGTTCCCAAACCCAACTACATCAGACACACCCTCCCTGACGGGGGTGGAGCTTGAGGATGATGGGGGGTGTTGACGTCGATCTCTCGGAGTGAAGTCATTGAGGTAGTTGGACAACTCCACAGTGGCAAAGCTCTGGGGGTTGACGAGATTTGTCCAGAAATGCTGAAGGCTCTGGGTGTTGAGGGGCTGTCTACATTGATACATCTTTTCAACATTGCGTGGAAGTCTGGGACAGTGCAGTGGGAGTGGCGGACTGGGGTGGTCGTTCCCCTAATCAAAAAGGGGGAAAGAGGGGGGGTGCTAATTACAGGGGTGTCTCACTACTCCCTGAGAATGTTTACACCAATGTACTGGAAAGGAGGGTCCGGCCAATAGTCGAACGTCAGATTAAAGAGGAGCAATGTGGATTCCGTCCTGGTCGTGGAACAGGTGACCAGCTCTTTACTCTTGCGGGAATCCTGGAGAAGGCCTGGGATATTGCCTATCCAGTCTACATGTGCTTTGTGGCTTTGGAGAATGCGTATGACCTGGTCTCCCAAGAGATCCTGTGGGAGGTGCTGAGGGAGTATGAAGTAGGGGGAGGGCTGCTGAGGGCCATCCAATCTGTACAACTAAAGCGAGAGTTGTGTCCACGTGCTTGGATGTAGGTCGGATCCGTTCCCAGTGGCGGTCGGTCTCCCCCAGGGCCGCGCTCTGTCACCTATCCGGTTTATGATTTTCTTGGACAGGATTTCTCGGCAGAGTCAACCATGGCGAAGAGGGTATACGTCTGCTGTTTGCAGATCATGTGGTCCTGATGGCACCATCAGTTCGTAACCTTCAGCTCTCACTGGATTGGTTCGCAGCCGAGTGTTCAGCAACTGGAATGAGGATCAGCATCTTCAAATCTGAGGCCATGGTTCTCAGCAGGAAACCAATGGTTTGTACAGTCCAGGTAGAGAACGAGACTCTGTACCTGGTGGAGAGTTTAAGTATCTCATAGTCTTGTTCATGAGTGAGGGAAAGATAGAGAAGGAAATCAGCCGGAGAATCGGAGCAGCTGGGGCAGTATTGCAGTCTCTCTGCCGCACTGTTGTGACGAAACGAGAGCTGAACCAGAAGGCAAAGCTCTCGGTCTACCGAGCTATCTACATTCCTACTTTCACCTGTGGTCATGAAGTGTTGGTCATGACCGAAAGAAAAGGATCGCGGGTACAAGCGGTCGAAATTAGTTTCCTCAGAAGGAAGGCTGGCATCTCCCGAGAACAGGGGTAGGGAACCTGTGGCTCTTTTGATGACTGCATCTGGCTCTCAAGATAAATCTTAGCTGACATTGCTTAACACGATAAGTAATAAATAATTCATCCAACGTCCTTGACGCAAATCGCTTAGGGGTGATGGATGACTGGGAAGTGCCTGAAGAGCTGCAGCCCACCACCGTAGCCCCCCACTCCTTCCCCTCTGTTGCAAGTCTGGAGTTGTATGTTGTGGTACGTATATATGCTTTGCTCTGGAGGGTTTTTTTCTCCTATTGCCGTTCTGTGACTCTAAACACTGTTCGTCTAATCCAATCAATCAGTCAATCAACAAAGTTTTGTTGTACTCGGGCAGTAACAATACTTACCTACCTACATAATTACGCTGGTAATCACTGTCAAAATATCCGTTTTCTACCGCACCTGTCCAAGAAGTCGCATTCATGATAAGAATTATTTGATTTATTATTGGTTAGCTTCAGAATAACAATGTTATTAAAAATAATAAGAGACCTACAATACTCTCAAAATGTTGGTCTTACTAAAAAAAAACGCAGGCATTTAGTTACATTCTGTGTTAAAAAATATATGGCTCTCACGGAAATACATTTTAAAATATTTGGCTTTCATGGCTCTCTCAGCCAAAAAGTTTCCGGACCCCTGCCCTAGAAGTTAGGGTGAGAAGTTCAGTCACCCGAGAGAGACTCTGAGTTGCTCCTTCGCTTGGGAAAGGAGCCAGCTTAGGTTCCGGGGATCTCGTGCGGATGCCTCATGAGCGTCTCCCTAGGGAGGTCCTCATTGCACGTCCCACTGGGAGGAGACCCCGGGCCAGGCCGAGGACCAGATGGAGGGATTACATCTCCTCTGTGGCTTGGGAACGCTTCGAGATCCCCCAGGAGGAAGTTGCTAATGTTGCTCTGGAGAGGGAAGTCCGGGGGTCTCTGCTAGAGCTGTTGTCCCCGTGACCCGATTCCGGATAAGCGATTGAAGATGGATGGATGAGGACATTTTGTCTTTTTAGGGCCATTTAGTCTTTGTGGGGACATTTTGATGACCGGCGGCTAGGCGAGGGAAATCTGGGTTTGATACTGTCTATTCGTAAAGATCTTTAAAGCTTCTCTTTGTCTGGTCCCTCACTAAGGACCTGCTTGTCTTAAAAGACCTACCAGGGGACATAGAAGCTCTGGACATCATAGCTGCTATCATAGGACCATTTTGACACAATAAGTCCGCTATCACCAAGGACACAAAGTTATGCAGAGGTGTACTTCTAACAATTGTTTTGACAAACTAGACGAAGCAATTCCTGAAGGACTTGGGGGTGAATGCTCCAATGCTGAAGTTGAAGTGAAATGCTGACAGGATGTAGTATGAATGTAAGAATAGTTTGAGTGTTGGAATGGTTTGAATGTTGAAGAGTTTGAATTTCCAGGAAAACCGGAATTTGGTTTGGAACTTGGGAAAGTGTTAGTTTGAATGTCCAGGATGAGTGGAATGTGTTGATGTTGGAATGGTTTGAAAAGGTTGAAAAATGTGGGAATTTTGCAACTTGGAAAAATTCCTCATTTATTTCAATGGGAAGTTCCTGGAAATTTGCGAATTTTGGGAAAAGCAGGATTTTGGGGGGGGAATGATTAGGAGCATGCATGAGCTGAATTGGTTGGTGTTAATAGTAATGATAATAGATTATATGAACAGCCTAATAGGTAGAACTAGCACACATCTATAAAAAAAAAAGCTTTTTTTAAAAGAAGCCTTTTTTAAAAGCATCCACGGTCTGTGGTGCCCTCAGGTTGTCAGGGCGAGCGTTCCACAGACTGGAGGGGGCGTAGCAGAAAGCCCAGTCTCCCATAGTTCGGAGCTTTGTCCTCGGAAGTTGGAGGAGGTTAGCCTATCCGGAGCAGAGGTGTCATGTGGAGTATTTGGGTGTTGAATGTGGAAAAAATGTAGTTTGAATGTCCAGGATGAGTTGAATGTGTTGAAGGTGGAATGGTTTGGATTGGTTCAAAAATGTGGGATTTGTGACTTTGAAAAATGGCCAATTCATTTTGAATGGGGAAAATGCAAATCAACCAAAAAAAAATCAAAAAAAAGGAATGGCGGGATATCTGGGATTTTTTTTTTTTTAGGATTGTTGAATTGTTGAAGTAGAGCACACAATTCCTGAATGGGCTGAATATTTTGAAGTTGGAACAGTTTGAATCAGATGAAAAATGTCGGAATTATTTTGAACTTTGAAAAATGTCCCATAGATTTCAATTGTTATGTCTATGTGACCATGTTTTGTTTTAGTCATGGTCTATTTGTTTTTTGGCCACTCAGTTCCTGGTTTTGCACTTCCTGGTTTGTTTTGTCACCATGGCTACCCATTAGTTTTCACCTGTCCTCATGTCTCACATCTGTTTTCATCAATTACCACAGTATTATTTAAGCCTTTCTGTTTCTGTTGTTCATTCTGGCAACATCACCCTCCATCACCTGCTACGCACCTTGTAATCCATGCCAATGATCCACGTCTCGTTCTCGTTCCGTTCCAAGTAAGTTTTCTCGTTATTTATGCCATAGTGCAAGTTTTTGTTTTATGTTCATAGTTTTGC
>NC_084639.1:20844423-20886923 GCF_033978795.1 Nerophis ophidion | reverse complement strand
CTTTGTTATGACTCGGCCGGTGTTTGAACTCACAACCAGGGGGGACCCTCTGTCTAAAATTACGACTCTTTTAAAAAAATTGCCAATATTTAAGCTTTTTCTTGTAAAACTGCTAGTGTTTTTGTGTAAAACTCTAACTTTTATCATAATATTGCACAAATGTTCCGTTTTTTTTGTAACATTTTGACTTGCGTTCAGCAAAATGACGACTTTCTAAGTTTCTTATGAAATTTAAATTTTTCACAACAAGCTTTTTTTAATATTTGCATAGTATGTATCTATTATTAATGTTGTAGATACACATCTTTATATATCTAGACAGGGTGGTCCTAAAGAGGTAGGCATTTTTCTCAGGTCCCAAGAATGTCCGAAATACATGTAAGTGTGTTTGTGTGTGTTTTAAGTTAAAGTACCAATTATTGTCTCACACACTCACTATGTGTGGCGAAATTATTCTCTGCATTTGACCCATCGCTCTTGATCACCCCCTGGGAGGTGAGGGGAGCAGTGAGCAGCAGCGGTGGCCACGCCCGGGAATAATTTTTGGTGATTTAACCCCCAATTCCAACCCTTAATGCTGAGTGCCAAGCAGGGAGGTAATGGCTCCCATTGTTATAGTCTTTGATTTGACTCGGCCGGGGTTTGAACTCACAACCAGGGGGACACTCTGTCTAGAATTACGACTCTTTTCATAAAATTGCCAACATTTTAAGCTTTTTCTTGTAAAACTGCTAGTGTTTTCAGGTAAAACTCCAACTTTTATCATAATATTGCGCAAATGTTCAGTTTTTCTTGTAACATTTTGACCTGCGTCGAGCAAAATGACGACTTTCTAAGTTTCATATGAAATTTAAATTTTTCATAACAAGCTTTTTTTATATTTGCATATTATGTATCTATTATTAATGTTGTGAATACACATCTTTATATATCTAGACAGGGTGGTCCTAAAGAGGTAGGCATTTTTCTCAGGTCCCAAGAATGTCCGAAATACATGTAAGTGTGTTTGTGTGTGTTTTAAGTTAAAGTACCAATTATTGTCTCACACACTCACTATGTGTGGCGAAATTATTCTCTGCATTTGACCCATCGCTCTTGATCACCCCCTTGGAGGTGAGGGGAGCAGTGAGCAGCAGCGGTGGCCACGCCCGGGAATAATTTTTGGTGATTTAACCCCCAATTCCAACCCTTAATGCTGAGTGCCAAGCAGGGAGGTAATGGCTCCCATTGTTATAGTCTTTGATTTGACTCGGCCGGGGTTTGAACTCACAACCAGGGGGACACTCTGTCTAGAATTACGACTCTTTTCATAAAATTGCCAACATTTTAAGCTTTTTCTTGTAAAACTGCTAGTGTTTTCAGGTAAAACTCCAACTTTTATCATAATATTGCGCAAATGTTCAGTTTTTCTTGTAACATTTTGACCTGCGTCGAGCAAAATGACGACTTTCTAAGTTTCATATGAAATTTAAATTTTTCATAACAAGCTTTTTTTATATTTGCATATTATGTATCTATTATTAATGTTGTGAATACACATCTTTATATATCTAGACAGGGTGGTCCTAAAGAGGTAGGCATTTTTCTCAGGTCCCAAGAATGTCCGAAATACATGTAAGTGTGTTTGTGTGTGTTTTAAGTTAAAGTACCAATTATTGTCTCACACACTCACTATGTGTGGCGAAATTATTCTCTGCATTTGACCCATCGCTCTTGATCCCCCCCTGGGAGGTGAGGGGAGCAGTGAGCAGCAGCGGTGGCCACGCCCGGGAATAATTTTTGCAGATTTAACCCCCAATTCCAACCCTTAATGCTGAGTGCCAAGCAGGGAGGTAATGGCTCCCTTTGTTATAGTCTTTGGTATGACTCGGCCGGGGTTTGAACTCACAACCAGGGGGACACTCTGTCTAGAATTACGACTCTTTTCATAAAATTGCCAACATTTTAAGCTTTTTCTTGTAAAACTGCTAGTGTTTTCAGGTAAAACTCCAACTTTTATCATAATATTGCGCAAATGTTCAGTTTTTCTTGTAACATTTTGACCTGCGTCGAGCAAAATGACGACTTTCTAAGTTTCATATGAAATTTAAATTTTTCATAACAAGCTTTTTTTATATTTGCATATTATGTATCTATTATTAATGTTGTGAATACACATCTTTATATATCTAGACAGGGTGGTCCTAAAGAGGTAGGCATTTTTCTCAGGTCCCAAGAATGTCCGAAATACATGTAAGTGTGTTTGTGTGTGTTTTAAGTTAAAGTACCAATTATTGTCTCACACACACATTAGGTGTGGCGAAATTATTCCCTGCATTTGACCCATCGCCCTCGATCACCCCCTGGGAGGTGAGGGGAGCAGTGAGCAGCAGCGGTGGCCACGCCCGGGTATCATTTTTGGTGATTTATCCCCCAATTCCAACCCTTAATGCTGAGTGCCAAGCAGGGAGGTAATGGCTCCCATTGTTATAGTCTTTGGTATGACTCGGCCGGGGTTTGAACTCACAACCAGGGGGGACCCTCTGTCTAAAATTACGACTCTTTTAAAAAAAATTGCCAATATTTAAGCTTTTTCTTGTAAAACTGCTAGTGTTTTTGTGTAAAACTCTAACTTTTATCATAATATTGCGCAAATGTTGAGTTTTTCTTGTCACATTTTGACCTGTTTCGAGCAAAATGACGACTTTCTAAGTTTCATATGAAATTAAAATGTTTCACAACAAGCTTTTTTTTATATTTGCATAGTATGTATCTATTATTAATGTTTTAAATACACATCTTTATATACCTAGACAGGGTGGTCCTAAAGAGGTAGGCATTTTTCTCAGGTCCCAAGAATGTCCGAAATACATGTAAGTGTGTTTGTGTGTGTTTTAAGTTAAAGTACCAATTATTGTCTCACACACTCACTATGTGTGGCGAAATTATTCTCTGCATTTGACCCATCGCCCTTGATCACCCCCTGGGAGGTGAGAGGATCAGTGAGCAGCAGCGGTGGCCACGCCCGGGAATAATTTTTGGTGATTTATCCCCCAATTCCAAACCTTAATGCTGAGTGCCAAGCAGGGAGGTAATGGCTCCCATTGTTATAGTCTTTGATATGACTCGGCCGGGGTTTGAACTCACAACCAGGGGGACACTCTGTCTAAAATTGCCAACATTTTAAGCTTTTTCTTGTAAAACTGCTAGTGTTTTTGTGCAAAACTCTAACTTTTATCATAATATTGCACAAATGTTCCGTTTTTTTGTAACATTTTGACTTGCGTTCAGCAAAATGACGACTTTCTAAGTTTCTTGTGAAATTTACATTTTTTACGAGCTTTTTTTATTTTTACATAGTATGTATATTTTATTAATGTTTTAAATACAAATCTTTATATATGTAGACTGGGTGGTCTTAGAGATGTAGGCATTTTTCTCAGGTCCCAAGAATGTCCGAAATACATTTAAGTGTGTTTGTGTGTGTTTTAAGTTAAAGTACCAACTATTGTCTCACACACACACTAGGTGTGGCGAAATTATTCTCTGCATTTGACCCATCGCCCTCGATCAACCCCTGGGAGGTGAGGGGAGCAGTGAGCAGCAGCGGTGGCCACGCCCGGGAATAATTTTTGGTGATTTAACCCCAATTCCAACCCTTGATGCCAAGCAGGGAGGTAATTTGTCCCATTTCTATAGTCTTTGGCATGAGTGTGTTTGTGTGTGTGTGTGTGTGCATTCAGTGTTGGAAAATGACATACTTTTGTGGCGATTGTGAAACACGACCAAAAACTTCTGCTTCGTGTCTTCCCTAATTCGTCGTCCCCTCGACTTTGTGGTTTTTGTGCGGGTCCTCCGGTAATTGCCGGAGTCGACTGTCTCGGCGCGGCCAGGACACGGTTTAATTGAAAAGTGCTTTTCAATCATCAATTGTTTCACAGGAATGATTAATTTAAAAAAAAAGAAAACAGAAAAACACAGTGCGCTTTAAAGTTTGCCGTATTTATTTAGTGTGCCGTTGTTATTATTTGTGGTATTATAGCCGGCGGCGAGGAGAGGAGAAGGAGGACGGGGGGAAGGGGGGTGGAATTCACTCACGGCGAAATGCAAATGAGCCTGGAAGCTATTAGGATGCTAATGAGATGCCAGCATAGAAGTTGCTGCTCCGCCATTCAGGGCATATTTCATCCATGTTGGTGTGCTGGAAATAGCATTTAAGTTTTTTTTAGCCGCACACTCTGCAGCAAAAAAGCACAGCAAGCGTCAATTTAAAAGCTGTTTTTGTTCGATTCAAATGTTGCTTTGTTTCCTTCATCCCTTCACGATTAAACATTCCACTGTTTTCAGCAGCGACAACTTTATGGCGGCGCAAAAACCAGGAGGTGTGTTTGTGGCTTCCTTGGAAGGTGCGTTCAGGTGCAAAACCTGTGGCTGTGTGTGCAAAAAGCAGGTACGGGGAGGCTGGGAGAGAGGTTGCCATAGTAACAACGAGAGGGGAAGCAGATTGTCTAAACGTGTTTTTGACCCATTTCCACTGTCGCCCACCAGTGTTTGGTCTCTTGGCATCCTCCTCCACCTGAAGCCAGGTGGTCTGAACACCCGGACGGAAAAAAAAAAAAACGGGGGACCAGAACTCTCTGATATCTAAAGTTCCTTGGGTGAATAATGTTCACTCACCACACCGGTATGTTTTAGTGCTTTCATGGTGAGTCTACTGACAGATACAAGTAAGAACTTTACACCACTTTATATTAGAAATGGCAACAGTGGAGGATGAATGTCCCATAACAAGAAGATAGAGAAAAAGAAGAAGCTTATCGACCATGTTGTCGTCACGGACTACAAAGGCGGACTTATGCAGATCCCAAATACACATCAGCAGGTACCGGAAGGTTAGAAAAGTTGGTTTTGCATAATATTGCGAAACAAAGCGCCATTTAATGTCTTACCTTATACACACCCCATAATAATACTCCTATGTTGAAGCAGCACAGTACAATCCGTCAAGCAGGGCGGCTTCATAGCTTACCAAAGTCCTACTAAAATATTTTGATCGATTTTTGAGCGCCGTGTGTGATGTTCTACATTTTCAATGGAACATAACATTTTGGTGTTGTTTACTTAAGTCATATTGCAGTCTACGTGTATCTCGTATGTGTGACTACCATTATCTGCAGTTTACACGTATCTCTTATGTGTGACTGCCATTATATCACAGTCTACGGGTATCTCTTATGTGTTACTGCCATCATATTGCAGTCTACACGTATCTCTTATGTGTGACTGCCATCATATTGAAGTATACACGTATCTGTGTGTGATAATGGCAGTCTACGCGTATCTCTTATGTGGGACTGCCATCATATTGCAGTCTACACATATCTCTTGTGTGTGACTGCCATCATATTGCAGCCTACATGTATCTCGTATGTGTGACTGCCATCATATTGCAGTCTAGACGTATCTTTTATGTGTGACTGCCATCATATTGCAGTCTACACATATCTCTTGTGTGTGACTGCCATTATATTGCAGTCTACGTGTATCTCTTATGTGTGACTGCCATCATATTGCAGTCTACACATATCTTTTATTTGTGACTGCCATCATATTGCAGTCTCCACATATCTCTTGTGTGTGACTGCCATCATATTGCAGTCCACACGTATCTTTTATGTGTGACTGCCATCATATTGCAGTCTACACTTATCTCTTGTGTGTGACTTCCATCATATTGCAGTCTACACGTATCTTTTATTTGTGACTGCCATCATATTGCAGTCTACACATATCTCTTGTGTGTGACTGGCATTACATTGCAGTCTACGCGTATTTTTTGTGTGTGACTGCCATCATATTGCAGTCTACACGTATCTCTTGTGTGTGACTGCCATCATATTGCATGCTACATGTATCTATGTGTAACTGCCATCATATTGCAGTCCACACGTATCTTTTATGTGTGACTGCCATCATATTGCAGTCTACACATATCTCTTGTGTGTGACTGCCATTACATTGCAGTCTACACATATCTCTTATGTGTGACTGCCATCATATTGCAGTCTAAATGTATCTTTTATGTGTGCATAGTTGCCAACCCTCCCGGATTTTCCGGGAGACTCCCGAAATTCAGCGCCTCTCCCGAAAACCTCCCGGGACAAATTTTCTCCCGACAATCTCCTGAAATTCAGACGGAGCTGGAGGCCACGCCCACTCCAGCTCCATGAGAACCTGACTCAATGTTGTGACCCTCTTAAACTGGACAATACTGCCATCTACTGTACATAGAATAGAATGTCTGCTCCGAAGCCAACAGCAAAGAGACGTAACTTCATCATGTCGCCTGGTTATTGACTCCAACCCAATATATTACACCGTCGACGAGCAAAATTAAGAAATACGCTTGCAAGTTCCAGAACGATTGGAAACAAGAATTTCAGTTTATCCAGAAGAGTTCGAAGGGGAAGGGGTATGTTGCCTGTAAATTTTGTAGAACCGACTTCTCCATTGAACACGGCGAACGGATATACTCTGCCATGAACGGTCAGTCAGCAAAGCACAAAGCGTCCACAGCGCAGCATCATTCACAACCCAGTATTATGGCCCACCTCGCAAAATGGAGACCCGATGGTGTAACTTATGCTGAGAGAAAGATGGCTATGCTGATAACTGGAAGCAACATCCCGTTCTCATTTGCAGATGTCGACAACAAATCCAAGGAAGGATGTTCCCGGATTCAGAGATCGCTCGCCAATACGCAAATGGCAAAACAAAGGTTACTCCAATAGTGAAAGGTAAGTGTTGTTGTTTTTTTTGTTTTGTAACCAGCAAGCACAGTACAGTTAGTAGAACAACTTTGTTTTTATTACTGTGTATTTGATAGGTGCCGTCGGAAATTCAACTATTTATTTTATTTATATATGTAATAAAAAAAATATATATAGCTAGAATTCACTTAAAGTCAAGTATTTCCTACATATTTATATATATATATGAAATACTCGAGTCGGTGAATCATACGCCACCCCTCTTAACCACGCCCCTGCCCCCCCCCACCCCCTTCATGTGTGAACATGTTTTTGACAGTGCTAAAAAAAATATGCACGCTGGCTGAACTCCGAATTGTCTTAATTGTTTACAAAACATGTACTTCCAGTAGAAGTGAGCAAAAAATATATATATGTATGTATAAAATTATATAAATATTAGGGATGTAAATCTATTCAATTCTCATCTCGATACAAGGGTTACAACACAGGTGTCGAAATCATTTTCACCGAAGGCCACATGGCAGTCATGTTTGGCCCCAGAGGGCCTCTTCTAACAGTGATTACTATTATTACACCATTTTTTAAATGCATTTTATTAATAGATTTTTTTTTAAATAAAATGTAACAAAAAATGTGGTATGTTGCAATAATTTCACCTCAAAATGTAAAAACAGTATTATTGTTTTTATGCTTTAAAAAAAAAAAAAAAAAAAAGCAGCTCAATTGCTAAAATTTTGCTGTAAAATGTAATTTTTTTACTGTAAATTAAATAATTTTTTTACAGCAAATATTGGCTCCTGAGCTGCCAGGTTTTTATTTTTTTTGCAGTGTATATTTTTCGGTGTATTACTGTAAATGCCAAAACAGCACCATAGTTTATTACACCAGTAAAAAAAAATAATTTTTTTTTCATTTTAGAGAAAAATGCTGTAAAAACCACTGTAAATTTCACAATTTGACCATGAAATGTATTTCTACTTTCACATTGCACAATTTGATGGATAACTTGCTATGAAATCATTATTTTTAGAATGTATTACCATCTAAAAACGGTTTGAATAGTTAGATTTTTGTATATTTAGACAATATTTAAATTAACATCATTTGAGATCAAAATGGAGTACATATACATGTATATGTTTTCCTCCCAAAATAGAAAGAAAGAATACATTTATTAAAAAAAGTTACAGTATTTTTTTTTTTAGATACATTATTTCCAGGCTTTCCAGGGCCAAATAACGTGTTCTGGGGGGCCACATCTGGCCCCCGGGCCTTGAGTTTGACACTAGTGGGTTCCAATGTTTAAAAATGAACAATTTGATCTAGTGTATGAACGATCCGATCAGATTTGATACGGTGTTTGAACTATTCGATTCTTTTATATTCTAGTTTCTTCAAAATAGCCACCCTTTGCTCTGATTGCTGTTTCGCCCACTCTTGGCGTTCTCTCTATGAGCTTCAAGAGGTAGTCACCTGAAATGGTTTTCACTTCACAGGTGTGCTTGAAGCTCATGAAGAGAATGCCAAGTGTGTGCGAAAGATATAGATATAGTAGATATAGTCGGACTTACTTCGACACACTGCAAGGGCTCTGGAACCAGTTCTCTCGAGAGGGGGTTGACTCTCTTCCACTCTGGCGTTGCCGGCAATGAGAGGCGACGGGCTGGGGTGGCAATTCTTGTTGCCCCCCGGCTCAAAGCCTGCACTTGGAGTTCAACCCAGTGGACGAGAGGGTAGCTTCCTTCCGCTTTCGGGTTGGGGGACGGATCCTGACTGTTGTTTGTGCTTACGCACCAAACAGCAGCTCAAAGTTCCCACTCTCTTTGGATTCCCTTAAGGGAGTACTGGAGAGTGCTCCCCCGGGCGATTCCCTTGTCCTACTGGGGGACTTCAACGCTCATGTTGGCAACGACAGTGAAACCTGGAGAGGCGAGATTGGGAAGAATGGCCGTCCAGATCTGATCCCAAGTGGTGTTTTGTTATTGGACTTTTGAGCTCGTCATGGATTGTCCAGAACAAACACCATGTTCAAAGATAAGGGTGTCCATATGTGCACTTGGCACCGGGACACCCTAGGCCGCAGTTCCATGATCGACTTTGTAGTTGTGTCATCGGATTTGCGGCCTCATGTTTTGGACACTCGGGTGAAGAGAGGGGCAGAGCTTTCTACCGATCACCACCTGGTGGTGAGTTGGCTGCGATGGTGGGGGAGGATGCCGGACAGACCTGGCAGGCCCAAACATATTGTGAGGGTTTGCTCGGAACGCCTAGCAGAGTCTCCTGTCAGAGAGAGTTTCAATTCCCACCTCCGGAAGAACTTGATGCTGGACATTGAGTCCGAGTGGCCCATGTTCCGCACCTCTATTGGCTGACTAGAGCTGTGGCCGCAAAGTGGTTGGTGCCTGTCCTGGCAGTAATCCTAGAACCTGCTGGTGGACACCAGCGGTGAGGGATGCCGTCAAGCTGAAGAAAGAGTCCTATCGGGTCCTTTTGGCTCATAGGACTCCAGAGGCAACAGACAGGTACCGACAGGCCAAGCGAAGTGCGGCTTCAGCGGTCGCAGAGGCAAAAACTCGGACGTGGGAGGAGTTTGGGGAAGCCATGGAAAACGACTTCTGCGACAACCAGCCGCCGCCTCAGTGGGGGAAAGCAGTACACTGTCAACACCGTGTATATTGCGGATGATGTTCTGCTAACCTCAACTGCGTATGTTTTGGATCGGTGGAAGGATTTCTTCGAAGACTTTCTCAATCCCACCAACACGTCTTCCTATGAGGAAGCAGTGCCTGGGGAATCTGTGGTGGGCTCTCCTATTTCTGGGGCTGAGGTTGCCGAGGTAGTTAAAAAGCTCCTCGATTAGATCCGCCCGGAGTTCCTTAAGGCTCTGGATGCTGTAGGGCTGTCTTGGTTGACAAGACTCTGCAACATCGCGTGGACATCGGGGGCGGTACTTCTGGATTGGTACACCGGGGTGGTGGTTCCTCTCTTTAAGAAGGGGAACCGGAGGCTGTGTTCCAACTATCGTGGGATCACACTCCTCAGCCTTCCCGGTAAGGTTTATTCAGGTGTACTGGAGAGGAGGCTACGCCGAATACTCAAACCTTGGATCCAGGAGGAGCAGTGTGGTTTTCGTCCTGGTCGTGGATCGGTAGACCAGCTCTATACTCTCGGCAGAGTCCATGAGGGTGCATGGGAGTTTGCCCAACCAGTCTACAAGTGCTTTGTGGACTTGGAGAAGGCTTTCGACCGTGTCCCCTGGGATGTTCTTTGGGGAGAGCTCAGAGAGTATGGGGTATCAGACCGTCTGATTGTGGCGGTCCGTTCCCTGTACGATCAGTGTCAGAGCTTGGTCCGCATTGCCGGCAGTAAGTTGGACACGTTTCCAGTGAGGGTTGGACTCCGCCAAGGCTGCCCGTTGTCACCGATTCTGTTCATAACTTTTTATGTACAGAATTTCTAGGCACAGTCAAGGCGTTGAGGGGATCCGGTTTGGTGACCGCAGGATTAGGTCTCTGCTTTTTGCCGATGATGTGGTCCTGATGGCTTCAACTGGCCAGGATCTTCAGCTCTCATTGGATTGGTTCGCAGCCGAGTGTGAAGCGACTGGGATGAGAATCAGCACCTCCAAGTCTGAGACCATATTCTCGCCAGGGAAAGGGTGGAGTGCCATCTCTAGGTTGGGGAAGATATTTTGCCCCAAGTGGAGGAGTTCAAACATGTCGGAGTCTTGTTCACGAGTGAGGGAAGAGTGGATCGTGAGATCGACAGGCGGATCGGTGCGGCGTCTTCAGTAATGCGGACGTTGTACCGATCCGTTGTGGTGAAGAAGGAGCTGAGCCGGAAGGCAAAGCTCTCAATTTACTAGTCTATCTATGTTCCCATCCTCACCTATGGTCATTAGCTTTGGGTTTTGACCAAAAGGACAAGATCACGGGTGAGACGCAAAGTAAAGCCGCTGCTCCTCCACATCGAGAGGAGCCAGATGCGGTGGTTCGGGCATCTGGTCAGGATGCCACCCGAACGCCTCCCTAGGGAGGTGTTTAGGGCACGTCCAACCGGTAGGAGGCCACGGGGAAGACCCAGGACACGTTGGGAAGACTATGTCTCCCGGCTGGCCTGGGAACGCCTCGGGATCCCACGGGAAGAGCTAGACGAAGTGGCTGGGGAGAGGGAAGTCGGTGCTTCTCTGCTTAGGCTACTGCCCCCACGACCCGACCTCGGATAAGCGGAAGAAAATGGATGAGTTGATGGAACAATGATTACATCGATAGTGTTAATGTCAGAAAATCTCTCGTAATTTTTGTATTGTTTATAAAGTCGCGATATTGCCATATTTTTACTGAAAGGATTTAGTAGAGAACATCCACGATAAAGTTCGCAACTTTTGGTCACTAATAAAAAAGCCTTGCCTGTAGCGGAAGTAGCAGACGATGTGTGCGTGACGTCACGGGTTGTGGAGCTCCTCACATCCTCACATTGTTTACAATCATGGCCACCAGCAGTTAGAGCGATGCGGGCCGAGAAAGCGACAATTTCCCCATTAATTTGAGCGAGGATGAAAGCTTTGTGGATGAGGAAAGTGAGAGTGAAGGACTAGAATAAAACAAATAAAAACTAGATGGCAGAGCGGTTCAGATGTTATTAGACAAATTTACTAGGATAATTCTGGAAAATCCCTTATCTGCTTATTGTTTTACTAGTGTTTTAGTGAGATTATATGGTCGTACCTGTCAGTTATTTTGTGTCGAACCCCAAGATGCAGAGAAGGAGGGAGGCATTGTGCAGGAAAACATACTTTAATTTAAAATACTAGAACTAGAACAAACAAAGGGTACAAACAAAAAGCACGCACGTGGGCGGATATAACAAACAAATCGGAAGCAGGGAACAAAAAACAGTAAACTACAAAACATCTACCAAATATAGCTTACCGCTACGCTGCAATCACACGACCAGTAGGAATGACAAGTAGAAAATGACATTGACCCGACAATAATCCAGCCCTGACTGGAGGAGAAAACAGGTCTTCAATAGTGGTTTGGCTGATTGATATCAGGTGTGGCCAGGTGCCAATCAGCCATAGCTGAGGCTTACACAGCACTCAGGGAGACAAACAGGAAACAGAACCAAAATAAGAGTGCTGACAGGAACTAAAGACAAATGCAGAGGAAAAACTAAGACATAGACCAAGCCTGACAGTACCTGTACAACCTGAAAGTCGGAGGGGTGTGGCCACGGGTGTGGTGACCGCCAGTGTCTCTGAGGGAAGCCACATTTCTCGAAGAGGCGAAGGCAGCCGGGCTGAGATTTTTTATTTATTTTTTCCCTCCTCCACGGTGGAAGCATCCAACGGTGGGAGGAGGCAAGAAAGTCCGCAGCTGCCTCTTTGACAGGTGTAGGAGGAACGACGCAAGTTCTCCGCTCATGTCTACGGTAAGAGCCGACTTATTACCACAATTTTCTCACCGAAACCTGCCGGTTGACATGTGGTAGGGAACCACGTTCGCTTGACCGCTCTGTTCCATAGTAAAGCTTCACCGTCATCTTTCGGGAATGTAAACAAGGAAACACCGGCTGTGTTTGTGTTGCTAATACACCGCTTCCCATTTACATCTTTCTTCTTTGACGTCTCCATTATTAATTGGACAAATTGCAAAATATTCAGCAACACAGATTCCTATAACACTGTGGATTTATGCGATGAAAAGAGACGACTTACAGCTGTGAACGGTGCTGGAACAAAATGCACGGGTCATCATACCGCGATGTTTTAGCGTGATACTTCCGCGCGAAATTTAAAATTGCAATTTAGTAAACTAAAAAGGCCGTATCGGCATGAGTTGCAATGTCAATATTTCATCATTGATATGTAAACTATCAGACTGCGTGGTTGGTAGTAGTGGGTTTCAGTAGTCCTTTAATCATGACCAATGTATGATCCTGGAACTACTTGGTTTTGGATTGATACCAAAATATTTAGTATGATAGAACATGTTAAAACAGAAAGTTACCAATTTTTTTACTCCATAATGTAGACAAAATAATGGAATATTTACAGTTCGTCCCTCATAATATGTTACAATATGTTACTGCATATGTCAGCAGACTAATTAGGAGCTTAAACGTTGTGTATTATGTTCATCATCTTATTTAATGCAAACATTGTCATTTTACCGAAATTAGAAAAACACTTTTAATGTATCAAAATATTTTCTGTTAAAGTAAAGCCAATAATTATCAATAAATCAAACTTGACTTATATAGTCCTGAATCACGAGTGTCTCAAAGTCTGAATAGTTTTTAAAGTGCCAGTAGAGTAGAAAACAAGTTGTCTCTATATTGTAGTTATTATTATTATATCTGATTCACGACAACAAAAGACTTCCAAAGTTTGTGAGTAAATAGATATGATCAAAATAGTATCAATCTCACGGAGATTCCCGAACTATTCTGAGAGTTCATGAGTCACGTGATCACGTAAAGGACGACCCACAGATCTCTTCCCCATCAACAACAGTGCTAATCAAGCAGGCTTTGTAAGAGCCAACAACAATTACTTTGGGAAAATCATGCTCCACTACCTTATATTTTTGAGGCCGAACACAAAGAAGATGAGTAATACGTTTTAGAAGCTGAGTGCTAAACGGAGACAGCTTTATTGTACCAACATTTACTGTAATACTTCCACTCTGGCTGGGATGCCGAAAGTGTACTAAATTGTTCATAAAAAGTCGGGTTTTAGTCTGCGATGTCCAACAGTCAGAGAGTCGTCCTCTCGGTAAATGATGAATTCATGAGGGTCAGGCGATTCCTTTTGGTCCATTTCAGCTGTAAATAACAATATATAAAGAATAAACATCAGTGTTTATCTGTAAATAACAATATATGAATAATAAATGTCAGTGTTTATCTGTAAATAACAATATATGAATAATACATGTCAGTGTTTATATGTAAATAACAATATATAAATGATAAATGTCAGTTTGTATGTGTAAATAACAATATATGATGAGGTGGCGACTTGTCCAGAGTGTACCTTGCCTTCAGCCCGGATGCAGCTGATATAGGCTCCCGCGACCCAAAAAGGGACAAGCGGTAGGAAATAGGTGGATGGATGAATAATAATTGTCAGTGTTTAAATGTAAATATATAAATGATAAATAACAGTGTTTGTATGAAAATAACATTATATAAATAATAAATGTCAGTGTTTGTCTGTAAATAACAATATATAAATAACTGTCAGTGTTTATCTTTAAATAAATCTATATGAAATATAAATGTTAGTGTTTTTATGTAAGTAATAATATATGAATGTCAGTCTTTATCTGTAAATATCCATCCATTTTCTACCGCTTATTCCCTTTTGGGGTTGCGGGGGGCGCTGGCGCCTATCTCAGCTACAATCGGGCGGAAGGCGGGGTACACCCTGGACAAGTCGCCACCTCATCGCAGGGCCAACACAGATAGACAGACAACATTCACACACTAGGGCCAATTTAGTGTTGCCAATCAACCTATCCCCAGGTGCATGTCTTTGGAAGTGGGAGGAAGCCGGAGTACCCATAACAATATATAAATAATATATGTCAGTGTTTATCTGTTAATAACAATATATACATAATAAATGTCAATGTTTATCTGTAAATAACAATATATGAATAATATAAGTCAGTGTTTATCTGTAAATAACAATATATAAAGAATAAATGTCAGTGTTTATCTTTAAAAAACAATATATGAATAATAAATGTCAGTGTTTGTATGTAAATAACAATATATACATAATAAATGTCAATGTTTATCTGTAAACAACAATATATGAATAATACATGTCAGTGTTTATCCGTAAATAACAATATACCAATAATAACTGTCAGTGTTTATCTGTAAATAATAATATATCAATAATAACTGTCAGTGTTAATATGTAATTAACAATATATCAATAATAAATTACAATATATCAATAATAAATGACAGTGTTTATGTGTAAATAATATATCAATAATAAATGTCAGTGTTTATCTGTAAACAACTATATAACAATAATAAATGTTAGTGTTTATTTATAAATAAATATATATAAATAATAAATATCAGTGTTTATCTGTAAATAACAATATATGAATAATAAATGTCAGTGTTTATCTGTAAATAGCTATATATGAATAATAAATGTCAGTGCTTTTATGTAAGTAACAATATATACATAATAAATATCAATGTTTATCTGTAAACAACAACATACGAATAATACATGTCAGTGTTTATCCGTAAATTACAATATACCAATAATAACTGTCAGTGTTTATCTGTAAATAACAATATATCAATAATAACTGTCAGTGTTAATATTTAATTAACAATATATCAATAATAAATGACAGTGTTTATGTGTAAATAACAATATATCAATAATAAATGTCAGTGTTTATCTGTAAATAACTCTATATCAATAATAAATGTCAGTGTTTATCTATAAATAAATATACATAAATAATAAATGCCAGTGTTTATATATAAATAACTATATAGAAATAATAAAAATAACTATATATAAATAATAAATAACAGTGTTTATCTGTAAAAAACAATATATCAATAACAAATGTCAGTGTTTATCCTATGGCAATGCCTCAACACATCTTGTTAGCATTTTGTCCACTTTGGTTGCGGCTAATAACGAGACAAATGGAGTTTCACTGACTACTTTTACAAACCTAGTTTCCATATGAGTTGCGAAATTAGATGTAAATATAAACAGAAAGCCATTTATAAACAACATCCAGAAACGCTGCCGGCTTCTCTGGGCCCGAGATCAACTAAGATGGACTGATGCAAAGTGGAGAAGTGTTCTGTGGTCTGACGAGTCCACATTTCAAATTATTTTTGGAAATATTCAACATCGTGTCTTTCGAACCAAAGGGGAAGCGAACCATCCAGATTGTTATCGACGCAAAGTTCAAAAGCCAGCATCTGTGATGGTATGGAGGTGCATTAGTGCCCAAGGCATGGGTAACTTACACATCTGTGAAGGCACCATTAATGCTGAAAGGTACATACAGCTTTTGGAACAACATATGCTGCCAACTAAGCGCCGTCTTTTTCATGGACGCCCCTGCTTATTTCAGCAAGACAATGCCAAGCCACATTCAGCATGTGTTACACAGTGCGAGTACTTTCCTGGCCCGCCTGCAGTCCAGACTTGTCTCCCATGGAAAATGTGTGGCGCATTATGAAGCGTAAAACACGACAGCGGGGACCCCGGACTGTTGAACGACTGAAGCTCTACATAAATGAATTGTGAAGTGAATTATATTTATATAGCGCTTTTCTCAAGTGACTCAAAGCGCTTTACATAGTGACACCCAATATCTAAGTTACATTTAAACCAGTGTGGGTGGCACTGGGAGCAGGTGGGTAAAGTGTCTTGCCCAAGGACACAACGGCAGTAACTAGGATGGTACAAGCGGGAATCGAACCTGCAACCCTCAAGTTGCTGACACAGCCACTCTACCAACCGAGCTATGGGAACAAGAATGGGAAAGAATTCCACTTTCAAAGCTTCAACAATTAGTTTCCTCAGTTCCCAAACGTTTATTGAGTGTTAAAAGAAAAAGGTGATGTAACACAGTGGTGAACATGCCCTTTCCCAACTACTTTGGCACGTGTTGCAGCCATGAAATTCAAAGTTAATTATTATTTGAACATCAAATATGTTGTCTTTGTAGTGCATTCAACTGAATATGGGTTGAAAAGGATTTGCGAATCATTGTATTCCGTTTATATTTACATCGAACACAATTCCCCAACTCATATGGAAACGGGGTTTGTAATTAGTTACTATGGTAACGTAGCTAGTTGCCATGGTAATGTAAGTCACAGCAGCTCAGTGTTAGTGAGTGTGAGTGTTTCCACAGTATCAGGGACAGACGTGGGAGGAGATTTTTACAACAAAATTCTACAAGAAAAGTAAAATTATATCAGATTGAATGTGTTTTTTTTTGTTTGTTTTTTACCTCTTATTGCATTTTTGTTTTTTCGCTTGATAGTAAATAACGTCGATCGAGAAGGGGTGTGAGAATTAAAAGAGGAGCGACGTTCATATGTTGTCAATATTCAGTGTTTTATCCTCCATAGTAAATATTATAACATTCTGGCTGTCTCATTCAGTAAAAAACAAAATTAAAAGGCGGTCCGTCATAACATTTTTGGCGTTCAATCAGACATTATTGTCACGCCTGTAAGTTATGTTTTGGTTTTGGTCGTGTTCTGTTTAGTTTTTGGACATTCAGTCCCGTTTTGCACTTCCTGGTTTTGTTTGTTTCCATGCCGACGCATTACTTCCCACCTTATCACAGCCAGTATTTAAGTCATTCTCTTTCTGTTCATCATTCTGGGGTCTTCACACTCGCACACACGCCACCCATGCTGCACCTTCTTCACGCCCCTCGTTTATCTGCTTCATGCCTTGCCACGCTGTTCATTTTGATCCACGTAAGTTTTGCATTTATGCCACAGTGCGCTCTTTTTGTTTCATGTCTTTAGTCTTGCCGTCGTGCTGTTTAAGTTTATAGTTGAATTGTCTTTCATGCCATTGAGCAAGTGTTTTTGTTTTCCCTGTTTTGTATATATTATATAATAAACCACTATGTACTCACGTCCACGCCTCGCTCGTGTTGATCCTCATCTGCATCGAAGAAATAATCCTTGTCCAAGCCAAGTTGTGACAATAATTGTGAGGTTTTTTTATGATATATATATATATATATAACAACATACAGTCATGGTCAAAATTTTACATACACTTGTAAAGAACATAATGTCATGGCTGTCTTGAGTTTCCAATACTTTCTACAACTGTCATTTTTTTGTGATAAAGTGATTGGAGCACATACTTGTTGGTCGCAAAAAATTTTTTGTATTTGCTTACATGTCCCTTGGCAAGTTTCACTGCAAAAAGGCGCTTTTGGTAGCCGTCCACAAGCTTCTGGTTTGAATTTTTGACCACTCCTCTTGACAAAATTGGTGCAGTTCAGCTAAAAGTGTTGCTTTTCTGACATGGACTTGTTTCTTCAGCATTGTCCACACGTTTAAGTCCGGACTTCGGTAAGGCCGTTCTAAAAACCTTCGTTCTAGCCTGATTTAGCCATTCCTTTACCACTTTTGACATGTGTTTGGGGTCATTGTCCATTGACTGAAGAATTTGGAGGTAATTCTCCTTTGTCATTGTCCCATTTACTCTCTATAAAGCACCAGTTCCATTGGCAGCAAAACAGGCCCAGAGCATAACACTACCACCACCATGCTTGACAGTAGGTATGGTGTTCCTGGTATTAAAGGCCTCACCTTTTTTCCTCCAAACATATTGCTGGGTATTGCAGCCAAACAGCTCGCATGGAGGAAAATTCTGTGGTCATATTGTCACACATGGACTTGGACTTGTTTTGCTTCATTAATTGAAATTCTAACAAAACAACACGAAAAAGGCAAACAAACGGCGCGCACAGTGGCGGAGAACGAATACTAGGGCTACGAAAACAAATGACTAGAACAAAGGCTGTAAACTAAAAACGTGAAACAAAAACAGTTGCGCCTGTGCATGAAAAATAAACCAAAAACTTGCACTGAGGCATGAGTACAAAAACTGACATGGCGTGGTCAAAAAACGAACAGCAAGGCACGAAGCTCGGTACATAAAAATGTTGTTAAGGTATCAGAAGGTAAGGTAAAGTTGCCAGCACGAAGACAGAAACAGAATGGCAATTCTAAAAACCTTCGTTCTAGCCTGATTCAGCCATTCTTTTACCACTTTTGACATGTGTTTGGGGTCATTGTCCATTGACCCAACTTCTGGGTTTGTCCTGAAGAATTTGGAGGTTTTTCTCCTTTGTCATTGTCCCATTTACTCTCTATAAAGCACCAGTTCAATTGGCAGCAAAAGAGGCCAAGAGCATAATACTACCACCACCATGCTTGACGGTAGGAATGGTGTTCCTGGTATTAAAAGCCTCACCTTTTATCCTCCAAACAGCTCGCATGGACAAAGATAAGACCTTCTGGAGGAAAATTCTGTGGTCATATTGTCACACATGGACTTGGACTTGTTTTGCTTCTTCTACGCAAAGGAATAATTGGCACGAGCCAGATGTGAGTGTGACTTCATATATATTGATATTCTAACAAAACAACACGAAAAAGGCAAACAAAGGGGGCGCACAGTGGCGGAGAACAAAATACTTGGCTACAAAAACAAATGACTGTAAAGTTAAAACGTGAAACAAAAACACTTGCACTGTGGCATGAATAATAAACCAAAAACTTGCACTGAGGCATGAGTACAAAAACTTACGTGGCGTGGTCGAAAAACGAACAGCAAGGCACGAAGGTCGATACATAGAAATGTTGTTAAGGTATCAGAAGGTAAGCTAAAGTTGCCAGCACGAAGACAGAAACAGAATGGCAATTCTAAAAACCTTCGTTCTAGCCTGATTTAGCCATTCGTTTACCACTTTTGACATGTGTTTCGGGTCATTGTCCAGTGACCCAACTTCTGGGTTTGTCCTGAAGAATTTGGAGGTTTTTCTCCTTTGTCATTGTCCCATTTACTCTCTATAAAGCACCAGTTCCATTGGCAGCAAAACAGGCCCAGAGCATAATACTACCACCACCATGCTTGACGGTAGGAATGGTGTTCCTGGTATAAAAAGCCTCACCTTTTCTCCTCCAAATATATTGCTGGGTATTGTAGCCAAACAGCTCGCATGGACAAAGATAAGACCTTCCGGAGGAAAATTCTGTGGTCATATTGTCACACATGGACTTGGACTTGTTTTGCTTCATTAATTGAAATTCTAACAAAACAACACGAAAAAGGCAAACAAAGGGGGCGCACAGTGGCGGAGAACAAAATACTTGGCTACAAAAACAAATGACTGTAAAGTTAAAACGTGAAACAAAAACACTTGCACTGTGGCATGAATAATAAACCAAAAACTTGCACTGAGGCATGAGTACAAAAACTTACGTGGCGTGGTCGAAAAACGAACAGCAAGGCACGAAGGTCGATACATAGAAATGTTGTTAAGGTATCAGAAGGTAAGCTAAAGTTGCCAGCACGAAGACAGAAACAGAATGGCAATTCTAAAAACCTTCGTTCTAGCCTGATTTAGCCATTCGTTTACCACTTTTGACATGTGTTTCGGGTCATTGTCCAGTGACCCAACTTCTGGGTTTGTCCTGAAGAATTTGGAGGTTTTTCTCCTTTGTCATTGTCCCATTTACTCTCTATAAAGCACCAGTTCCATTGGCAGCAAAACAGGCCCAGAGCATAATACTACCACCACCATGCTTGACGGTAGGAATGGTGTTCCTGGTATAAAAAGCCTCACCTTTTCTCCTCCAAATATATTGCTGGGTATTGTAGCCAAACAGCTCGCATGGACAAAGATAAGACCTTCCGGAGGAAAATTCTGTGGTCATATTGTCACACATGGACTTGGACTTGTTTTGCTTCATTAATTGAAATTCTAACAAAACAACACGAAAAAGGCAAACAAAGGGCGCGCACAGTGGCGGAGAACAAATACTTGGCTACGAAAACAAATGACTAGAACAAAGTCTGTAAACTAAAAACGTGAAACAAAAACACTTGCGCGGTGGCATGAATAATAAACCAAAAACTTGCACTGAGGCATGAGTACAAAAACTTACGTGGCGTGGTCAAAAAACAAACAGCAAGGCATGAAGGTCGGTGCATAGAAATGTTGTTAAGGTATCAGAAGGTAAGGTAAAGTTGCCATCACGAAGACAGAAACAGAGTAGCTTAAATAATGACTGTGATAATGATTAGCAGGTGTGAGAACTGAGGACTTGAGGGCTAGGTGAAAATCAATGAGTTGGCATGGAGATGAAAACAAACCAGGAAGTGCAAAATCAGAACTGAGTGTCCAAAAAACAAAACATAACATGACCAAACATGACAAAAACAACACATAATCCATAGGCGTGACACATATATGTCAGGTTCAAACACTGAAGACATCTATTGAACAGACAAGAAGCAAGGAATCATGCAGAGACAGAGTTCAATTTAACTCATGAGGAGAACGCATGGAGCTGCACACTTAGTCACAGCTCCCGCATCCCTCTATTTATTCAGGAGTTCCATAGTCAACATCACTGAGGCCGCCTCTAAAAGGAGTGGTCTCATATATTATGCGAAGCAGGTCCAGTAAGCACAATAAGGGACGGATTGTGCTAGGGGCCTTGTGATTTCCTTGTTTCTGCTTCGTCTGCATGCTGTCATCTTATCCTCGTTGAGGTCCTCGAAGTCCCTGGCTGTTAGCAGGCTAAAACAAATATAACATCTGCGGCTGAGGCCAACTCTCAGACAAGAAGTTTTGTCCTTGCACAGATACAATAATGCAGCTTGGGCACAATCGCTAATAAATATAGCAACGGACTTTAAGCATACTAAAGTTAGGTGATAACTTAAACATAATTATTCTAGCAGTTGTACAGTATATTCCCAATCAAACGTCAAAGTTTTGGTGTTGCTTTTGAACTTTGTGCCTATGAATCCTGGATGGTTATTTTCCTCTTTGTTCCGGAGGACACAATGTCCACAGTTTCCAAAAAACAATTTGAAATGTGGACTCGTGAGACCAAAGAACACTTTTCCACTTTGCACTTAGATGAGCTCGGGCCCAGCGAAGCCGGCGGCGTTTCTGGGTGTTGTTGATAAACGGCTTTGGCTTTGCATAGCAGAGTTTTAACTTGCACTTACAGATGTAGCGACCAACTGGAGTTACTGAAAGTGGTTTTCTGAAGTGTTCCTGAGCCCATGTGGTGATATCCTTTACACACTGATGTCGCTTTTTGATGCAGTATCGCCTGACCGATCGAAGGGGCCGTAATGACATTGCTTACGTGCAGTAAATTCTCCAGATTCTCTGAACCTTTTGATGGTATTACGGACTGTAGATGGTGAAATCCCTAAATTCCTTGCAATAGCTGGTTGAGAAATGTTGTTCTTAAACTGTTCGACATTTTGCTCACACATTTGCTCACAAAGTGGTGACCCTCGCCCCGTCCTTGTTTGGGAATGACCGAGCATTTCATGGAAGCCGCTTTTATACCCAATCATGGCACCCACCTGTTCCCACTTATTTGGAACATCCCTGTGGGATGTTCCAAATAAGTGTTTGATGAGCATTCCTCAACTTTCTCAGTATTTTTTGCCACTAGTGCCAGCATTTTTGAAACATACTGCAGGCATCAAATTCCAAATGTGATAATATATATATATATATATATATATATATATATATATATATATATATATATATATATATATATATGATTATTCTAACAAAATATGTGTGTATTTTTGTGGATGGATAGTCAGGGAAAAAAAACACACACAAGCAGGTTTTAGCAGGTTTCCCTGCTCTTCAGGGGATTTTATAGATAGATATTTATATATTGACCCCCAGACACATTTTTTTCTCTAAAAATGAACCCTCAAGTCAAAAAAATGCCCAGGCCTGGTCTAAAAAATACACTTTTAACAAGATTTGTGTGTTTTCGGGGGTTAAGAGCCGGTATACCTTGAGACGAACCCGCTTTCAGAGCCAGTAAACAATGCAACCAATTGAATATGGAAATGGACAAAAGCTCGCTCGAACGCACGACGCCTTCGCCGGAGCGTGAAGCGCTTCGAGCGAAAAGCAAATCCTGTTAGAAATGTCAATTGAAAAGGTCTTAAGATATTATAAAAAAAAAAAAAATGTCCCTTTTAATTAAAGCTTTATTAATAGATTTTTCAAACTATTTTTTTTTTCCCTTTTTTAATGAATTACCCCGGCGGGTGCCCGAGGCGTTTGGATTACAACAGTTATCTCGTTCGATACCCGCCCGTCCCCCCTCACACCCCCGCTCCTCGTATTACCACATTCAGCCATTTCGGTTTAAAAGTCAGACTTCATAAACGGCGTTCATTAATTCCAAGCGTGAGTGTTTTTAACGTGAGAATTCGGACCCGGCGTTCCGTGTCTTGTTTATTTCCGGATAAGTACTTTGTAGCCCATGGCCCAGGAGATCTTCGTCATCATTATCATCATCATCATCATCGTTATTTACAGGAAACTCCACATGCCTGTTTACTGCTACTCTTACTTGGCTTTATATCTGATATATGAAAAAACAATTTTTTGCAAATATGTCCTAATAATAATAATAAAATATGATTAGTTTGTTGGACTGCGATGAGGTGGCGACTTGTCCAGGGTGTACGCCGCCTTCTGCCCGATTGTAGCTGAGATAGGCACCAGCGCCCCCCGCGACCCCGAAAAGGAATAAGCGGTAGGAAATGGATGGATGGAGAGTTTGTTGGAATAATTGAGTAATCGGACAAAACACTTTAATTTTGAGGAAAATATTTGAAACTATGGTTGTCTTGATACCAGTATTTTGGTACCAACATGTATTTAGATACATTTCTAAATAAAGAGGACCACAAAAAAAATGTCATTTTTGTCTGGATTTGAACAAAAAAAATTAGGGTGCATGAAACATATGTTTATTATTGTCATTTAATCCTTAAATAAAATAGTGAACATACTAGATAGCTTGTCTTTTAGTGGTAAATAAACAAACAAAAACTCCTAATTAGTCTGCTGACGTATGCAGTAACATATTGTGTCATTTATACACCTATTATGAGGGACAAACTGTAAAAATGTATTATTATTCAACATGTTCATTTACTGTTAATATCTGCTTATTTTCATGTTTTATCTACAAACCCCGTTTCCATATGAGTTGGGAAATTGTGTTAGATGTAAATATAAACAGAATACAATGATTTGCAAATCATTTTCAATCCAATTTCAATTAAATGCACTACAAAGACAAGATATTTGATGTTCAATCTCATAAACTTTATTTTTTTTTTGCAAATAATAATTAACTTAGAATTTCATGGCTGCAACACATGCCAAAGTAGTTGGGAAAGGGCATGTTCACCACTGTGTTACATCACCTTTTCTTCCAACAACATTCAATAAATGTTTGGGAAGTGAGGAAACTAATTGTTGAAGCTTTGAAAGTGGAATTTGTTTCCCATTCTTGTTTTATGTAGAGCTTCAGTCGTTCAACAGTCCGGAGTCTCCGCTGTCGTATTTTACGCTTCATAATGCGCCACACATTTTCGATGGGAGACTGGTCTGGACTGCAGGTGGGCCAGGAAAGTACCCGCACTCTTTTTTTTTTTACAAAGCCACGCTGTTCTAACACTTGCTGAATGTGGTTTGGCATTGTCTTGCTGAAATAAGCAGGGGCGTCTGTGAAAAAGACGGCGCTTAGATGGCAGCATATGTTGTTCCAAAACCTGTATGTACCTTTCAGCATTAATGGTGCCTTCACAGATGTGTAAGTTACCCATGCCTTGGACTTGAACTTTGCGTCGATAACAGTCTGGAAGGTCCGCTTCCCCTTTGGTCCAGATAACACAATGTCAAATATTTCCCCCAAAGAATTGAAATGTGTATTCGTCAGACCACAGAACACTTTTCCACTTTGCATCAGTCCACCTTAGAGGATCTCGGGCCCAGAGAAGCCGGCGGCGTTTCTGGATGTTGTTGATAAATGGCTTTCACTTTGCATAGTAGAGCTTTAACTTGCACTTACAAATAAAGCGACGAACTGTATTTAGTGACAGTGGTTTTCTGAAGTGTCCCTGAGCCCATGTGGTGATATCCTTTAGAGATTGATGTCGGTTTTTGATACAGTGCCGTTTGAGGGATCGAAGGTCACGGTCATTCAATGTTGGTTTCCGCCCATGCCGCTTACGTGGAGCGTTTTCTCCAGATTCTCTGAACCTTTTGATGATATTATGGACCGTAGATGTTGAAATCCCAAAATTTCTTGCAATTCCACTTTGAGAAACGCTGTTCTTAAACAGTTTGACTATTTGCTCACTCAGTTGTGGACAAAGGGGTGTACCTCGCCCCATCCTTTCTTGTGAAAGACTGAGCATTTTTTGGGGGAAGCGGTTTTTATACCCAATCATGGCACCCACCTGTTCCCAATTAGCCTGCACACCTGTGGGATGTTCCAAATAAGTGTTTGATGAGCATTCCTCAACTTTATCAGTATTTATTGCCACTTTTCCGAACTTCTTTGTCACGTGTTGCTGGCATCAAATTCTAAAGATAATGATTATTTGCAAAAAAATGTTTATCAGTTTGAACACCAAATATTTTTGTCTTTGTAGCATATTCAACTGAATATGGGTTGAAAATGATTTGAAAATCATTGTATTCCGTTTATATTTACATCTAACACAATTTCCCATCTCATATGGAAACGGAGTTTGTACAAAAGGGAAAGGAAAAGGCACTGAAGCTTAGGGAAGGCCGTGCAAAACCAAAGCCAAACGGAACTTGCTACAAGCTAAACAAAAAAAAATAGAATGCTGGACGACAGCAAAGACTTACTGTGGAGCAGAGATGGCGTCCACAAAGTCAATCAATCAATCA
This sequence comes from Nerophis ophidion, assembly GCF_033978795.1. Lineage (NCBI taxonomy): Eukaryota > Metazoa > Chordata > Actinopteri > Syngnathiformes > Syngnathidae > Nerophis > Nerophis ophidion. Next base: position 20,861,623 of record NC_084639.1, on the reverse strand, counting down.
ATGTTTACTTATATAGCCCTAAATCACTAGTGTCTCAAAGTGCATCCGTACATGACATGACAATCAACAATGTCCCCACAGAGAAGGGTAGCGTACGCACAACTGAAATAGTCTCGAGTGCTGACACAAACTGTGGACCAGCTCTAAAGGTTACATGAAACATATGTTTATTATTGTAATTTAGTACTTAAATAAAATAGTGAACATACTAGACAACTTGTCTTTTGGTAGTAAATAAACAAACAAAGGACTCCTAATTAGTCTGCTGACGTATGCAGTAACAAATTGTCATTTATCCACCTATTATTTTGTACACATTATGAGGGACAAACTGTAAAAATGTATTATTAATCCACGTGTTCATCTACTGTTAATATCTGCTTATTTTCTGTTTTAAAATGTTCTATATACACTTCTGTTAAAATGTAATAATCACTTTATTCTTCTCTTCTTTGATGTTTTACATTAGTTTTGGATGATACCACACATTTAGCTATCGATCCGATACCAAGTAGTTACAGGATCATACATTGGTCCTTATTTGTCCAGGGGACATATTTACTGAGTTTGTAAAGATAAAGAAAAAATATTCTGTGATGCTAAAAAATATCGATATAACCATATTATCAATAACTAGATACGCGCCTGTACTTGGTATCATTACAGTGGATGTCAAGTGTAGATCCACCCAGGGCGTTTGTTTACATTGTGACGCCGGTGAGCTATTGTATCCTCCTTCGGTGTGTAGTGAAGCATGTTTAGCTATTCCTCGTCCTCCAGTGATAATGGTACTTGTAAGAAACTTACTATATATGTCGCCATTTCTTAAAGCACCTCTTCCTGAGTATGTTTCAGTGTTAAAACTTAAACTTTATCTTTACTTTTTACACCAAAATGCGGCTATTCTCCCTTTTCTGTCTACACGCTGTGTCTGCTTGTAAGTACTCTGTGTCTATGCACTGCCGAACATGCTCCTCTGCTCGGAAAACCAGGAACGAGGCGGCGTCTTGCTCAATGGGAATCGGTACTGTTTTTGATTCATTAGTACCACGATACTATACTAGTCCCGGTATATCTTACAAGAGTGGTCCCCAAACTTTTTGCAGCTGCGGTCCGGTCAACTCTTAAAAATTTGTCCCGCGGCCTGGCGGAGGGGATTCTTTTTTATTTTTTATTTTATTTTTTTCTTCTTTCTTTGTCATGAAAAAGGGAAGTTTTTGTCATGAAAAAGGGAGTTTTTTGGGTTGGTGCACTAATTGTAAGTGTATATTGTGTTTTTATGTTAATTTAATAAAAATAAAAATAAAAAATAAATGAAAATACTAGTTGAAACTAACCATTTTTTTGCTTTCCATAACCTTCATTCTTTTTTCTAATCATTTTGCTAATAATTGCACAGTACCAACATTGAAAAGACATGTGAATAAATAAAAGAAATAAAATTTTCGCTGTTTGCCACGGCTCACCACAGCTCTCATGTTCGCTCACTTGCAACAGCCATGTGGAAACCATGTCCACGTATTTGGCGGATTTGTGTTTTATCAATTCTTATTAGCTCCACTCATTGAATGACTAATCAAAGCAATTACAGAATATAAATTGAGGCTTTTTTTTTCTTCCTCTAAACAAATCAAATACTCACTGCAGCCCCTCGTTTAAATGCTTTTCTCGTATTTTTCAGAGCAGAAAAGACTCATGGCTCACTATTAGGCAAGGGATTTTTTTTCAGGTCTGCCCACATTTTTCTGTTGTTACCAAATAAAAAAGTGCCCTCGTTCTTGTTTGACCAGATTGACTATTTAATGGATTCATTACAACACCAGATATGCTCATGTTGTCATCTAGTTCAAAGACGAATTCAACGGAAAAAAAAGGTTTAGACCAGACCTGAACAAATTAATATTTTCAACGTGGCACGCCGGACGTTCTACATCATTTTTTTAGACCTTTATCATGAAAAGTGTATTTGCCATTGTGCTGTTTTTTAATGAGTGTAAGTCTTGAACTATAGAAAGTATTTCATTGGTTGAAATCTGCACTTTTGAGTGTTTTCGGAGTTATTACGGTAATCTAGGTCACAGCAGCTCAGACCAGGAACAAAGCAAAGTGGGCGGGGTTTGTTTACATCAGGGGTCACCAAGATCGCCCGTAAGGACCAGATGAGTCGCCCGCTGGCCTGTTCTAAAAATAGCCCGAAAAGCAGCACTTACCAGTGAGCTGCCTCTATTTTTTAAATTTTATTTATTTACTAGCAAGCTGGTCTCGCTTTGCTGGACATTTTTAATTCTAAGAGAGACCAAACTCAAATAGAATTTGAAAACCCAAGAAAATATTTTAAAGACTTGGTCTTCACTTGTTTAAATAAATTCATTTATTTTTTTACTTTGCTTCTTGTAAATTTCCGAAAGACAATTTTAGAGAAAAAAATACAACCTTAAAAATTATTTTAGGATTTTTAAACACATATACCTTTTTACCTTTTAAATTCCTTCCTCTTCCTTCCTGACAATTTCTATTAATGTTCAAGTAAATGTATTTGTTTTATTGTAAAGAATAATAAATACATTTTAATTTAATTCATTTTAGCTTCTGTTATTTCGACGAAGAATATTTGTGAGATATTTCTTCAAACTTATTATGATTAAAATTCAAAAAAAGTATTCTGGCAAATCTAGAAAAATCTGTAGAATCAAATTTAAATCTTATTTCAAAGTCTTTTGAATTTCTTTTAAAATTTTTGTTCTGGAAAATCTAGAAGAAATAATGAAGATAAACTATGTTTCAAAATTTTACTTTCATTTTTTTCGTGTTTTCTCCTCTTTTAAATCGTTCAATTAAGTGTTTTTTTTCCTCATTTATTGTCTACAAAAAAACCTTCCGTAAATATAAAACAAATGTACGACGGAATGACAGAAATACCCATTTATATATATATATATATATATATACATATATATATATATATATATATATATGAATTATAATGTGAACTCATACGCAATATTTTTTATGTGCTTTGCAATGTTTAAAACCGTTTCTAGTGTATGATGTTTTGTGTTGTTGTGTGTAATGTTTGTGCGACGGCCTCAGCTAACGGGGATCCTTTTCAAATGAATAAACAAATAAACAAACGAAGGCACAATTAATTTCCAGTCCATCTTGCCTGCAAAACACATGTTTCATCAATAACGATGGCAACACCAGGTCCTCTGGAACAAAATGAAATAGATAAAAGGAAAGATCACAACATGATGGAAAAACTCGAGTATGTCTTCTCTCCGGTTTTTAAATCCTAAAAACATGCTTGTTACATAAATGTTACATAAATGTTACATAAATGTTGCATACAATTAGGCTGATTGGAGGCACTAATTGTCCATATGAGTGAGCGTGACATGTTTAGGGTCCCTTTTTGAGTGGGAAAAAGGTCAATTAATGAATGATATTTTACCATAAACATATTTCTAGCCCATTCCTGCTCCATCACCGGTACAGAAATAATAATCAGTCCGGGCTGTAACAGGAACGTTTATGCTTCAATTAGAAATTGTACTAAGTGCTGATGTTTGGCTTTTTTTTTTTTTTTTTTTACTTTTTTGTGATCTTTACCACAGCTGTGTGCCTTCATGGTAAGGATAATCATTTTCACCGCCACTGCGGAAAATAACGTAAGTTTTCCCATGTAGTATTATCATCGGAGGATGGAAGGAAAAGGAAGAAGCTAATAACTAAAGCATCAATGTAAAGTAGGGATAATCGATCCAGATGTCTGTTTTTTATACCTAGGATAGTATTGGTATATAAACAATACTAAAATGACGATATTGATATTTATTTTTTCATTATGATCGGATTTTAATCGCAAGTTTTTTGTCCTTTTGTAATACAAAATTGTTTACTGGCTGTTGTTATTCGTTATATTACTACATTACTTACATACTTACATCATGTATATATTACATGTTATTATGAATGTTACTAGATACTACATATATACTTACATCATGTTTATATTACATATTATGAATGTTACTACATTACATATATACTTACATCATGTATAATTACTTGTTATTATGAATGTTACTACGTTAAATATATATTTACATCATGTATATATAATATGTTATTATGAATGTTACTAGATACTACATATTTACTTCATGTATATATTATGTTATGAATATTACTACATGACATACACTCTTACATCATGTATATGTTACATGTTATGAATATTATTACATTACACATATACTTACATCACGTATAAGTTACATGTTTTTATGAATGTTATTAGATACTACATATATACTCACATCATGTATATATTACATGTTATTATGAATGTTACTAGATACTACATATAGACTTACATCATGTATCTATTACATATTATGAATGTTACTACATTACATATATACTTGCATCATGTATGATTACATGTTATTATGAATGTTACTACGTTAAATATATATTTACATCATGCATATATATGTTATTATGAATGTTACTAGATACTACATATATACTTACATCATGTTTATATTATGCTATTATGAATGTTACTAAATACTACATATATACTTACATCATGTATATATGACATGTTATTATGAATGTTACTAGATACTACATATATACTTGCATCATGTTTATATTATATGTTATGAATGTTATTACATGAAATATATACATACATCATGTATATATGACATGTTATTATGAATGTTACTAGATACTACATATATGCTTACATCATGTTTATATTACATGTTATGAATGTTACTACATTACATATATTCTTACATCATGTATATATTACATGTTATTATGAATGTTACTAGATACTACCTATATACTTACATCATGTATATATTTTCAATATATATTATATTACATATTATGTTACTACATTACATATATACTTGCATCATGTATATATTAAATGTATTATGAATGTTACCACGTTAAATATATATTTACATCATGTATATATTATGTTATTATGAATGTTACTAGATACTACATATTTACTTACATCATGTATATATTACACGTTATTACGAATGTCACTACATTACAAATAGACTTACACCATGTATATAATACATAATATTATGAATGTTACTACATTACATATATACTTACATCATGTATATATTGCATGTTATTATGAATGTTACTACTTTATATATATATATACTTACATCATGTATATATTACATGTTATAAATATAAATTAATTGGAAGTGGATGTTATTATGAATCTTACTAAATAACATATATACTTACATTATATATATCACATGTTGTTATGAATGTTACTAGATACTACGTATAAACTTGCATCATGTATATATTACATGTTATTATGAATGTCACTATTTTTCATATATACTTCCAGCATGTATATAAAACCTTGTTGTGGTTTTTTGGAGGTTTGTTAGTTTGCTTTATAGGTAGAATAGAGTGACTCCGCATCGTTTTATTGTCAACTGACTTTTGCTAGCTTTTATTTACTATTTAGAATGCATGAAAAAAACACGTGGTCTTGTCTTAAGGATTGTGGATCAAATACTTACATCATGTATATGTTAAATGTAAATATAAATGTTACTACATTACACATATATTTACATCACATATAAGTTACATGTTATTATGAATGTTACTAGATACTACATATATACTTACATAATGTATATATTACATATTATGAATGTTACTACATTACACATATATTTACATCATGTATATATTACATGTTATAATGAATGTTACTAGATACTACATATATACTTACATCATGTATATATTACATGTTATTATGAATGTTACTAGATACTACATATATACTTACATCATGTATATTTTACATATGAATGTTACTACATTACACATATACTTACATCATGTATGTATTACATGTTATGAATGTAACTAGATACTACATATATGCTTACATCATGTACATATTACATGTTATTATGAATGTTACTAGATACTACATATATACTTACATCATGTATATATTACATGTTATTATGAATGTTACTATTTTGCATATATACTTCCAGCGTTTATATAAAACGCTGTGGGGATTTTTCAGTGCGCTTTATAGGCAGAATAGAGTGACTCCACATAGCTTTATTGTTAACTGACTTTTGCTAGCCTTTATTTACTAATTAGAATGCAAAAAAAACCCATGTGTTCTTGTCTTACTTAAGGATTGTGAATGATATACTTACATCATGTATATATGAAATGTAATTATGAATGTTACTACTTTACATAAATACTTACATGTATATATTACATGTTATTATGAATGTTACTAGATACTACATATACACTTAAATCATGTATATATTACATGTTAACATGAGTGTTACAACATTGCATATATACTTCCATCAATCCATTTTCTACCGCTTATTCCCTTTGGGGTCGCGAGGGGCGTTGGTGCCTATCTCAGCTACCATCGGCGGAAAGCAGGTATATTATGTATACATTACATGTTATTATGAATGTTACTAGATACTACACATATACTTACATCATGTATACATTACATTTTATAATGAATGTTACTACATTACATATATACTTACATCATGTATATATTACATGTTATTATGAATGCTACTAGATACTACATATATACTTATATCATGTATCTATTACATGTTATTATGAATGTTACTACTTTGCATATATACTTCCAGCATGTGTATATAACTCTGTTGGGGTTTTTTGGAGGCAGAATAGAGTGACTCCTCTGAGCTCCATCCATCCATCCATGCATTTTCTACCGCTTATTCCCTTTTGGGGTCGCGGGGGGCGCTGGCGCCTATCTCAGCTACAATCGGGCGGAAGGCGGAGCTCCATTGTGAACTGATTTTTGCTATTTCGAATGCATTAAGAAAACATGTGTTCTTGTCTTTCTTAAGGGATTGTGAAATAAATACTTTCATCATGTATACATTACATGTTATTATGAATGTTACTAGATACTACATAGATACTTACATCATGTATACATTACATGTTATTATGAATGTTACTAGATACTACATAGATACTTATATCATGTATACATTACATATGAATATTACTAGATACTACATATATACTTACATTATGTATACATTACATGTTATTATGAATGTTACTAGATACTACATATATACTTACATCATGTATACATTACATGTTATTATGAATGTTACTAGATACTACATAGATACTTACATCATGTATACATTACATGTTATTATGAATGTTACTATTTTGCATTTATACTTACATCATGTATACGTTACATGTTATTATGAATGTTACTAGATACTACATATATACTTGCATCATGTATATATTACATGTTGTTGTGAATGTTACTATTTTGCATACATACTTCCAGCACATGAAAACAACCTTGTTGGGGTTTTTTTGGAGGCAGAATAGAGCGACTCCCATTAGCTCCATTGTGAACTGACTTTTGCTAGCCTTAATTTACTATTTAGAATGCATTTATAAAACATGTGTTCTTGTCTTATTTAAGGATTGTGAATGATATACTTTCATCATGTATATATTACATGTTATGACTGTTACAAGATACTACACCTATACTTATATCATGTATATATTACATGTTATTATGAATGTTACTATTTTGCATATATACTTACAGGGTGTTAATAACACCTTGTTGGGGGTTTTCGAGTGTGCTTTATAGGCAGAATAGATGGACTCCACATCTTTATTGTTAACTGACTTTTGCTAGCCTTTATTTAATATTTAGAATGCATTAAAAAACATGTGTTCTTGTCTCACTTAATGATTGTGAATGAGATGCAAAAAAAAAAAAAAAAAAAAAATCCCTTTCAATTGACCCGGCGTGTCATTATCCCAAGTGAGGTCAGCTGCGAGATGACGTCAGCAACACGCCGCCAATTATCGTGTTTTGTCAACAGGGCTTGGGGTGTTCCTAATGAAGTGGCCGCGGGGACCTGACGTCACCGCCGTCGCTGTGCGCGTGAACTTTTGCAAGAGTGCACAAAAAGTGTTGGCGGACGGAGCAGGAAAGGAGCGACCCCCCCCCCCCCCCAACATATGCACCCCCCCTCCCTCCATTCCTCCCTCCCTCCCTTCCTCCTCTTCCTCCTCCTCCTCTTCCTCGCTCCGGCAGCCAAGTTGCAGAGTGCAGCTCAGCCTCCCAGACCGCGGCTGCTTTCCGCCGGGGTTCCCCGCAGAGGAGCCGCCGCCGCCTCCATGTGCGTTTCCCGCGCCGCGTGCTGACATCACTCCTCGTCCCACACGCCACGCCGCCGCCATGTCCAACGCCAACCACGACCCCTTCTACTCGTCCCCCTTCGGACCTTTCTACCGGAGACACTCGCCCTACGTGGTGCAGCCCGAGTACCGGATCTACGAGATGAACAAGCGGCTGCAGACGCGCACCGAGGTGAGTGCGAGCCCAGCGGCGGAGGAGCACGTCCCCCCCTCACCCCCCCCCCCGCGGTGGTGATGGTGGTGCGGACCCGGGAGGGGGGTGGTGTTCTCGGAGTGAAAGTGTGCAGCACGCGTGACGTGACACGGAGATGGTGTGTTCAGGTGCACAATTACTTGGCTAATTTAGTTGGCGGTGCGTTCAGGTGCACAACTACTTGCCTTCTTTAGTTTGCGGTGCGTTCAGGTGCACAACTACTTGCGTTGTGCACTACTTGCCCTAATTAGGTTGAGGTGCGTTCAGGTGCACAACTGCTTGCCTTCTTTAGTTTGTGTTGCGTTCAGGTGCACAACTACTTGCCTTCTTTAGTTTGTGGTGCGTTCAGGTGCACAACTACTTGCGTTGTGCACTACTTGCCCTAATTTGGTTGAGGTGCGTTCAGGTGAACAACTGCTTGCCTTATTTAGTAGGTGGTGCGTTCAGGTGCACAACTGCTTGCCTTCTTTAGTTGGCGGTGCGTTCAGGTGCACAACTACTTGCCTTCTTTAGTTTGTGGTGCGTTCAGGTGCACAACTCCTTCCCTTCTTTAGTTTGTGGTGCGTTCAGGTGCACAACTACCCACCTTGTGCACTACTTGCCCTAATTGGGTTGAGGTGCGTTCAAGTGCACAACTACTTGCCTTATTTAGTTTGCGGTGCGTTCAGGTGCACAACTGCCTGCCTTCTTTAGTTTGCGGTGCGTTCAGGTGCACAACTGCCTGCCTTCTATAGTTTGCGGTGCGTTCTGGTGCACAACTGACTGCCTTCTTTAGTTTGCGGTACGTTCAGGTGCACAACTACTTGCCTTCTATAATTTGCGGTGCGTTCAGGTGCACAACTACTTGCCTTCTATAGTTTGCGGTGCGTTCAGGTGCACAACTGCATGCCTTCTTTAGTTTGCGGTACGTTCAGGTGCACAACTACCCACCTTGTGCACTACTTGCCCTAATTGGGTTGAGGTGCGTTCAGGTGCACAACTGCCTGCCTTTAGTTTATGGTACATTCAGGTGCACAACTGCCTGCCTTATGTAGTTTACGGTGCGTTCAGGTGCACAACTGCTTGCCTAATTTAGTTTGCAATGCGTTCAGGTGCACAACTTTCTGCCTTATTTGGTTGGCGGTGCGTTCAGGTGCACAACTACTTGCCTTCTTTAATTTGCGGTGCGTTCAGGTGCACAACTACTTGCCTTCTATAGTTTGCGGTGCGTTCAGGTGCACAACTGCCTGCCTTCTTTAGTTTGTGGTGCGTTCAGGTGCACAACTACCCACCTTGTGCACTACTTGCCCTAATTGGGTTGAGGTGCATTCAGGTGCACAACTACATGCCTTATTTATTTGGCGGTGCATTCAGGTGCACAACTACTTGACTTATTTAGTTGGCGGTGAGTTCAGGTGCACAACTACTTGCCTTCTTTAGTTTGCGGTGCGTTCAGGCGCACAACTATTGCCTTGTGCACTACTTGCCCTAATTAGGTTGCGGTGCATTCAGGTGCACAACTGCCTGCCTTATTTAGTTTACGGTACATTCAGGTGCACAATTACTTGCCTTAATTAGTCTGCGGTGCGTTCAGGTGCACAACTACTTGCCTTCCTTAGTTTGCGGTGAGTTCAGGTGCACAAATACTGGCCTTAATTAGGTTACGGTGCGTTTAGGTGCACAACTGCCTGCCTTATGTAGTTTACGGTGCGTTCAGGTACACAACTGCCTGCCTTATGTAGTTTACGGTGCGTTCAGGTGCATAACTGCTTGCCTTATTTGGTTTCCAATGCGTTCATGTGCACAACTTCCTGCCTTATTTAGTTGGTGGTGCGTTCAGGTGCACAACTACTTGCCTTCTTTAGTTGGCGGTGCGTTCAGGTGCACAACTACTTGCCGAATTTAGTTTGTGGTGCGTTCAGGTGCACAACTACTTGCTTTCCTTAGTTTGCGGTGAGTTCAGGTGCACAAATACTGGCCTTAATTAGGTTACGGTGCGTTCAGGTGCTCAACTACTTGCCAAATTTAGTTTGTGGTGCGTTCAGGTGCACAACTACTTGCTTTCCTTAGTTTGCGGTGAGTTCAGGTGCACAAATACTGGCCTTAACTAGGTTGCGGTGCGTTCAGGTGCACAACTGCCTGCCTTATGTAGTTTACGGTGCGTTCAGGTGCACAACTGCTTGCCTTATTTGGTTTGCAATGCGTTCATGTGCACAACTTTCTGCCTTATTTGGTTGGCGGTGCGTTCAGGTGCACAACTACTTGCCTTTAGTTTGCGGTGCATTCAGGTGCACAACTACTTGCTTTCCTTAGTTTGTGGTGCATTCAGGTGCACAACTACTTGCCTTCTATAGTTTGCGGTGCGTTCAGGTGCACAACTACCCGCCTTGTGCACTACTTGCCCTAATTGGGTTGAGGTGCGTTCAGGTGCACAACTGCTTGCCTTCTTTAGTTGGCGGTGCATTCAGGTGCACAACTGCTTGCCTTCTTTAGTTGGCGGTGCGTTCAGGTGCACAACTGCTTGCTTTCCTTAGTTTGCAATGAGTTCAGGTGCACAAATACTGGCCTTAAATAGGTTGCGATGCGTTCAGGTGCACAACTGCTTGCCTTGTTTAGTTTGCGGTGCGTTCAGGTGCACAACTACTTGCCTTCTTTTGTTTGCGGTGCGTTCAGGTGCACAACTACCCACCTTGTGCACTACTTGCCCTAATTGGGTTGATGTGCGTTCAGGTGCACAACTACTTGCCTTATTTAGTTGGCGGTGCATTCAGGTGCACAACTACTTGCTTTCCTTAGTTTGCAATGAGTTCAGGTGCACAAATACTGGCCTTAAATAGGTTGCGGTGCGTTCAGGTGCACAACTGCTTGCCTTGTTTAGTTTGCGGTGCGTTCAGGTGCACAACTGCTTGCCTTATTTGGTTTGCAATGCGTTCAGGTGCACAACTTTCTGCCTTATTTGGTTGGCGATGCGTTCAGGTGCACAACTACTAGCCTTCTTTAGTTTGCGGTGCGTTCAGGTGCACAACTACCCACCTTGTGCACTACTTGCCCTAATTGGGTTGAGGTGCGTTCAGGTGCACAACTACTTGCCTTCTTTAGTTTGCAGTCCGTGCAGGTGCACAATTATTTGCCTTATTTAGTTGGCTGTGTGTTCAGGTGCACAACTACTTGCCTTATTTATTTGGTGGTGCGTTCAGGTGCACAACTACTTGCCTTCTTTAATTTGCGGTGCGTTCAGGTGCACAACTACCCGCCTTGTGCACTACTTACCCTAGTTGGGTTGAGGTGCGTTCAGGTGCACAACTGCTTGCCTTCTTTAGTTGGCGGTGCGTTCAGGTGCACAACTACCTGCCATAGTTGGATTGTGGTGTGTTCAGGTGCACAAATGCTTGCCTTATTTAGTTTGCGGTGCGTTCATGTGCACAAGTATTGCCTTGTGCACTGCTTGCCCTAATTAGGATGAGGTGCGTTCAGGTGCACAACTGCCTGCCTTATTTAGTTTACGGTGCGTTCAGGTGCACAACAACTTGCCGTAGTTTGCGCTGGGTTCAGGTTCACAATTACTTGACTTCTTTAGTTTGCGGTGTGTTCAGGTGCACAACTACTTGCCTTGTGCACTACTTGCCCTAATTAGGTTGAGGTGCGTTCAGGAGCACAACAGCTTGCCCTTTTTAGTTGGCGGTGCGTTCAGGTGCACAACTACTTGCCTTATGTAGTTGGCGGTGCGTTCAGGTGCACAACTACTTGCCTTATGTAGTTGGCGGTGCGTTCAGGTGCACAACTACTTGCCTTATGTAGTTGGCGGTGCGTTCAGGTGCACAACTACTTGCCTTTAGTTGGCAGTGAGTTCAGGTGCACAATTACTTGCCTTCTGTAGTTTGCGGCGCGTTCAGGTGCACAACTACCCACCTTGTGCACTACTTGCCCTAATTGGGGTGAGGTGCGTTCAGGTGCACAATTAGTTGCCTTATTTAGTTGGCGGTGCGTTCAGGTGCGCAACTACTTGCTTGTTTTAGTTTGCGGTGCGTTCAGGTGCACAACTACTTGCTTTGATTAGTTTGTGGTGCATTCAGGTGCTCAATTGCCTGCTTTATTTAGTTTATGGTGCGTTCAGGTGCACAATTGCTTGCCTTAGTTATTTTGCGGTGTTTTCAGGTGAACTGCTTGCCTTATTTAGTTTGTGGTGTGTTCAGGTGCACAATTGCTTGCCATAGTTGGATTGTGGTGTGTTCAGGTGCACAATTACTCTCCTTATTTATTTGGCGGTGCGTTCAGGTGCACAACTACTTGCCTTATTTAGTTTGCGGTGCGTTCAGGTGCACAACTACTTGCCCTCTTTAGTTTACGGTGCGTTCAGGTGGAAAACTACTTGCCATAGTTGGATTGTGGTGTGTTCAGTTGCACAACTATTGCCTTGTGCACTACTTGCCCCAATTAGGTTGAGGTGCGTTCAGGTGCACAACTGCTTGCCTTATATAGTTTGTGGTGCGGTGCGTTCAGGTGCACAGATACTTGCCTAATTTAGTTTGCGGTGCGTTCAGGTGCACAACTACTTGCCTTCTTTAGTTCGCGGTGCGTTCAGGTGCACAAGTACTTGCCTTCTTTAGTTTGCGGTGCGTTCAGGTGCACAACTACTTGCCTTGTGCACCACTTGCTTTAATTAGGGTGCGGTGCGTTCAGGTGCACAACTGCCTGCCTTCTTTAGTTTGCGGTGCGTTCAGGTGCACAACTGCTTGCCTTATTTTGTTTGCGGTGCGTTCAGGTGCACAACTGCTTGCCTTATTTTGTTTGCATTGTGTTCCGGTGCACAACTGCTGGCCTTATTTACTCTGCATTGCGTTCAGGTGCACAACTGCTGGCCTTATTTACTCTGCGATGCATTCATGTGCACAACTACTTGCCTTAATCAGTTTGCTGTGCGTTCAGGTGCACAACTACTTGCCTTATTTTGATTGCTTTGCGTTCAGGTGCACAACCACTTGCCTTCTTTAGTTTGCGGTGCGTTCAGGTGCACAACTACTTGCCATAGTTGGATTGTGGTGTGTTCAGGTGCAGAACTACTTGCCTTCTTTAGTTAGCGGTGCGTTCCGGTGCAGAACTACTTGCCTTCTTTAGTTTGCGGTGCGTTCAGGTGCACAACTACTTGCCTTTTTTAGTTTGCGGTGCGTTTAGTTGCACAACTACCAGTTTAGCTTGCGGTGTGTTCAGGTGCACAACTGCCTGCTTTCTTTAGTTTTCGGTGCGGCCAGGTGCACAACTACTTGCCATAGTTGGATTGTGGTGTGTTCAGGTGCAGGACTACTTGCCTTCTTTAGTTTGCGGTGCGTTTAGGTGCACAACTATTTCCCTGTGCACTACTCAGGTGGACAACTACTTGCCGTTTTTAGTTTGTGGTGGTTTCAGGTGCACAACTACTCGTCTTAATTACTTTGCGGTGTGTTCGGGTGCACAACTACTTGCCTTAATTAGTTTGCGTTGTGTTCAGGTGCACAACTACATGCTCAATTTAATTTGTGGTGCGTTGAGATGCACAACTACTTGCCTTATTTTGTTTGCGGTGCATTCAGGTGCACAACTGCGGGCCGTAATTAGTTTGCGATACTGTCAGGTGCACAACTACTTGCTTTAATAAGTTTGTGGTGCGTTCAGGTGCACAACTACATACCATAATTAGTTTGCGGTGTGTTCGGGTGCACAACTACTGGCCTTAATTAGTTTGCGGTGCGTTCAGGTGCACAAGTGCTTGCCTTAATTAGTTTGCGGTGCGTTCAGGTGCACAACTGCTTGCCTTAATTAGTTTGCGGTGCGTTCAGGTGCTCAATTACTTGCCTTAATTAGTTTGCGGTGCGTTCAGGTGCACAATTACTTGCCTTAATCGGTTTGCGGTGCGTTCAGGAGGACAACTACTTGCTTTTTTTTATTTTGTGGTGCATTCAGGTGTACAACTACTTGCGTTTTTTTTAGTTTGTGGTGCATTCAGGTGCACAACTTCTTACCCTATATAATTTGCAGTGCATTCAAGTGCACAACTATTTGCCTTAATTAGTTTGCGGTGTGTTCAGGTGCACAACTGCTGGCCGTAATTTGTTTGCGGTACTTTCAGGTGCACAACTACTTGCTTTAATTAGTTCGTGGTGCGTTCAGGTGCACAACTACATACCTTAATTTGTTTGCGGTGTGTTCGAGTGCACAACTACTTGCCTTAATTACTTTGCAGTGGTTTCAGGTGCACGACTGCTTGCTTTAATCAGTTTGCGGTGCGTTCAGGTGGACAACTAATTGCCTATTTTAGTTTTTGGTGCATTCAGGTGCACAACTACTTGTCTTAATTTGTTTGCAATGTGTTCGGGTGCACAACTACTTGTCTTAATTAGTTTGCGGTGCATTCAGGTGCACAACTGCTGGCCGTAATTAGTTTGCAATACTTTCAGGTGCACAACTACTTGCTTTAATTAGTTTGTGGTGTGTTCAGGTGCACAACTACTTGCCTTAATTACTTGGCGGTGTGTTCAGGTGCACGACTGCTTACCATAATTAGTTTGCGGTGCGTTAAGGTGCACAACTACTCGTCTTAATTTGTTTGCAATGTGTTCGGGAGCACAACTGCTTGCCTAAATTACTTTGCGGTGTGTTCGGGTGCACAACTACTTGCCTTAATTAGTTTGCGGTGCGTTCAGGTGCACAACTTCTTTCCTTATTTAGTTTGTGGTGCGTTCAGGTGCACAACTTCTTACCCTATATAATTTGCGGTGCATTCAAGTGCACAACTATTTGCTTTAATTAGTTTGCGGTGTGTTCAGGTGCACAACTGCTGGCCGTAATTTGTTTGCGGTACTTTCAGGTGCACAACTACCTGCTTTAATTAGTTTGTGGTGCGTTCAGGTGCACAACTTCTTGCCTTATTTAGTTTGCGGTGCGTTCAGGTGCACAACTGCTTGCCTTAATTAGTTTGCGGTGCGTTCGGGTGCACAACTACTTGTCTTAATTAGTTTGTGGTGCGTTCAGGTTTAGAACTTGCCTTAATTAGTTTGCGGTGCGTTAAGGTGCACAACTACTTGTCTTAATTAGTTTGTGGTGCGTTCGGGTGCACAACTACTTGTCTTAATTAGTTTGTGGTGCGTTCAGGTGCACTACTTCTTGCCTTATTTAGTTCGCGGTGCGTTCAGGTGCTCAACTGCTTGCCTTAATTAGTTTGCGGTGCGTTCGGGTGCACAACTACTTGTCTTAATTAGTTTGTGGTGCGGTCAGGTTTAGAACTTCTTGCCTTAATTAGTTTGCGGTGCGTTCAGGTGCACAACTACTTGTCTTAATTAGTTTGTGGTGCGTTCGGGTGCACAACTACTTGTCTTAATTAGTTTGTGGTGCGTTCGGGTGCACAACTACTTGTCTTAATTAGTTTGTGGTGCGTTCAGGTGCACTACTTCTTGCCTTATTTAGTTTGCGGTGCGTTCGCGTGCTCAACTGCTTGCCTTAATTAGTTTGCGGTGCGTTCGGGTGCACAACTACTTGTCTTAATTAGTTTGTGGTGCGTTCAGGTTTAGAACTTCTTGCCTTAATTAGTTTGCGGTGCGTTCAGGTGCACAACTACTTGCTTTAATTAGTTTGTGGTGCGTTCAGGTGCACAACTTCTTGCCTTATTTAGTTTGCGGTGCGTTCAGGTGCACAACTGCTTGCCTTAATTAGTTTGCGGTGCGTTCAGGTGCACAACTACTTGTCTTAATTAGTTTGTGGTGCGTTCAGGTTTAGAACTTGCCTTAATTAGTTTGCGGTGCGTTCAGGTGCACAACTACTTGTCTTAATTAGTTTGTGGTGCGTTCGGGTGCACAACTACTTGTCTTAATTAGTTTGTGGTGCGTTCAGGTGCACTACTTCTTGCCTTATTTAGTTTGCGGTGCGTTCAGGTGCTCAACTGCTTGCCTTATTTAGTTTGCGGTGCGTTCAGGTGCTCAACTGCTTGCCTTAATTAGTTTGCGGTGCGTTCGGGTGCACAACTACTTGTCTTAATTAGTTTGTGGTGCGTTCAGGTTTAGAACTTCTTGCCTTAATTAGTTTGCGGTGCGTTCAGGTGCACAACTACTTGTCTTAATTAGTTTGTGGTGCGTTCGGGTGCACAACTACTTGTCTTAATTAGTTTGTGGTGCGTTCGGGTGCACAACTACTTGTCTTAATTAGTTTGTGGTGCGTTCAGGTGCACTACTTCTTGCCTTATTTAGTTTGCGGTGCGTTCGCGTGCTCAACTGCTTGCCTTAATTAGTTTGCGGTGCGTTCGGGTGCACAACTACTTGTCTTAATTAGTTTGTGGTGCGTTCAGGTTTAGAACTTCTTGCCTTAATTAGTTTGCGGTGCGTTCAGGTGCACAACTGCTTGCCTTAATTAGTTTGCTCACCTGCACGAGTTGGACGGACGACAGCTAAATTTGGACTTTGGCTCTTTGGCATTTTCTTAACTTTGTGACATTTATTGTACTTTTTTTTCATGACTTTTACTGACTTCCGGGCATCATTAAAATGAAAACAATTTTTTTATATAATGCAAATAATAAACCTATAAACAAAAATATATATTAAAACAATAAAAAAAATACTTATATTTAAGTATTTACATTAATTTCACATGTATATCATATTATACTGCATATGCATATAAATATTACATCTATATCATATTTTACTGTATATACAATATATATATATATCAGTAGAAAATATACATATTACTAATTTTCAAACT
>NC_084639.1:20816923-20839423 GCF_033978795.1 Nerophis ophidion | reverse complement strand
GTTACATTAAAAATATAGAACTTTACTGACAGGACTCAAAAATTCATCAAAATGTTTTGGTAAGCTATGAAGCCACACCGCATGATGGATTGTACTTTGCTTCAACATCAAAGTATTATTATGGTGTGTGTATAAGGTAAGACATATTATCTGGCGTTTTGTTTTGCAATATTATGCAAAAGCAACTTTTCTTACCTTCTGGTACCTGCTGATCCGTATTTGGGATCTGCATAAGTCCTGAAAATTTGCTCGCATCCGCCTTTGTAGTCCGTACCGACTCGTAGTTTTTACTTGTTATGGGAGATCCATCCGCCGCTGTTGCCATTTCTAATAATTGTATAGTTTAATACCATTTGTTTACAAAATGGTTGTAAGTACGCCTCTGCATAGCATTGTATCGTTGTTGACAGTAAAGAAAGCAACACAGTAGTCTTTCCTGGTCCCCCAACGTAGTCCGAGAGAAGCCGAGGGCTACACACGCTTTGAGATATTAAAACAAAAATAGCCATCCATCCATCCATTTTCTACTGCTTATTCCCTGTCGGGGTCGCGGGGGGCGCTGGCGCCTATCTCAGCTACAATCGGGCGGAAGGCGGGGTACACCCTGGACAAGTCGCCACCTCATCGCAGGGCCAACACAGATAGACATCAACATTCACACTGACATTCACCCACTAGGGCCAATTTAGTGTGGCCAATCAACCTATCCCCAGGTGCATGTCTTTGCATGTCTTATATATATATATTTATATATATATTTATATATATATATATATATATATATATATACACACATACATACGCCCTGCATATCGTTACATCCCTTTATCAGACACTTTTTTGTAAATTAGGCTAGTAAGCTTAAACCTTTCACTGACTTTTGTGGAATCAATTAGGGCCACGGGAACCTTTTAAGTTTCGTAGTTCTAAGTGGCTGTCACTTAAAATAACCATTTAAATAGTATTCCTCCAAAAATCCCCCCTGAGATCCCGTGTCCTCCGCAGTGGACGTTGTGTGTCGTCACAATAAAATATGTAACTGACAAAAGACAAAAAGGAAGTGGAGAGGAAGTCATGTGATTCTCAAGCTGTCATTAGCCAAATATTACCGTTCACGCGAGTATTGACCTTAACGAGGATGCAACTCAACCATTCTTTTTTTTTTCTCTCTCTAATTACTCAAATCGACTAACAATTAGCGGCAGAGTGGGCGATTAATTGGCTGGTTGACCCCGCAATCTATGACACGTTTAATTGATGCGGCTCCTTTTCGATTCATTTTCGCAGTCCAGGCGTGCCCCAAAACACTCATGTGACCCACTGGTGTCTCCTGTGGTGCTGAGTGGTACTGCAGGACCATCGGTGAGGACTTCTACGCTTTCATGGCACAGGAAGCAAAATAGTTTTGAAGTCTGTTATTTTTGCCCCTGATTTTTGTGTTTTTGAAATATTTTATTTAAAGTTTCATAGCACGGGGGACAAAAGGAGTTAAGTCTGTTGTTTTTGCTCCTGTTTTTTGTGTTCTAAAATGTTTTAGTATTGCAGGGAATCCAAACATAATTAAGGTATTTTATTGTTCTATTTTATTAAATTAAGGTAGTTTCATGGCACGGGGAACAGAGGAGTTAAGTGTGTTGTTTTTGCTCCTGTTTTTTGTGTTTTAAAATATTTTAGTGTTGCAATGAATCCAAACAAAAATAAGGGATTTTAGTGATCTATTTTATTTTACAAAGTTAGTTTCTCAGCACAACAGGACAAAGGAGTTAAGTCTGTTGTTTTTGCTCCTGTTTTTTGTGTTTTAAAATATTTTAGTGTTGCAATTAATCCAAACATAAATAAATAATGGATTTTATTGATATATTTTATTAAATAAAGTTAGTTTTATAGCACAGGGAACAAAGGAGTTAAGTTTGTTTTTACTCCCGTTTTTTTGTGTTTTTAAATATTTTTGTGTTGCAATGAATCCAAACATGAAGTTAGTTTCATGGCAAGGGAAATAAAGGAGTTAAGTCTGTTTTTGCTCCTGTTTTTTGTGTTTTAAAATATCTTAGTGTTGCTGTGAGTCCAAACATAAATAAGGGGATTTTATTGATATAGTTTATTAAATTAAGTTAGTTTCATGGCACGGGGAACAGAGGAGTTAAGTGTGTTGTTTTTGCTCCTGTTTTTTGTGTTTTAAAATATTTTAGCGTTGCAATGAATCCAAACATAAATAAGGGATTTTATTGATCTATTTTATTTTACGAAGTTATTTTCTCAGCACAACGGGACAAAGGAGTTAAGTCTGTTGTTTTTGCTGCTGTTTTTTGTGTTTTAAAATATTTTAGTGTTGCAGTGAATCCAAACATAAAGAAGGGATTTTATTGATATAGTTTATTAAATTAAGTTAGTTTCATGGCACGGGGAACAGAGGAGTTAAGTGTTTTGTTTTTGCTCGTGGTTTTTGTGTTTTAAAATATTTTAGTGTTTCAATGAATACAAACATAAATAAGGGATTTTTTAAATCTATTTTATTTTACAACGTTAGTTTCTCAGCACTACGGTAAAAAGGAGTTAAGTCTGTTGTTTTGCTCCCGTTTTTTTGTGTTTTTGAAATATTTTATTCAAACATGTATAAATCTACTTTATTACATGAGTGAGTTATACAGTTTCATAGCATGGGGGACCAAAGCAGTTAAGTTTGTTTTTTTCTCACGTTTTTTGTGTTTTAAAGTATTTTAGTGTTGCAATGAATCCAAACATTAGGTATTTTTTTAATCTATTTTATTTTACGACGTTAGTTTCTCAGCACTACGGTAAAAAGGAGTTAAGTCTGTTGTTTTGCTCCCGTTTTTTTTGTGTTTTTAAATATTTTAGTGTTGCAATGAATCCAAACATGAAGTTAGTTTCATGGCAAGGGGAACAAAGGAGTTAAGTCTGTTATTTTTGCTGCTGTTTTTTTGTGTTTTAAAATATCTTAGTGTTGCAGTGAATCCAAACATAAATAAGGGGATTTTATTGATATAGTTTATTAAATTAAGTTAGTTTCATGGCACGGGGAACAGAGGAGTTAAGTGTGTTGTTTTTGCTTTTGTTTTTTGTGTTTTAAAATATTTTTAGTGTCACAATGAATCCAAACACTATTAGGTGCTATTTATCTATTTTTATTAAATGAAGGAGTTGTACAGTTTCATGGCACAGGGAACAAAGGAGTTAAGTCTGTTGTTTTTGCTCCTGTTTTTTGTGTTTTAAAATATTTTAGTGTTGCAGTGAATCCAAACATAAGGGATTTTATTGATCTATTTTATTTTACGAAGTTAGTTTCTCAGCACAACAGGACAAAAGAGTTAAGTCTGTTGTTTTTCTCAGTTTTTTTTTGTGTTTTTAAATATTTTAGTGTTGCAATGAATCCAAACATGAAGTTAGTTTCATGACAAGGGGAACAAAAGAGTTAAGTCTGTTGTTTTTGGTCCTGTTTTTTGTGTTTTAAAATATTTTAGTGTTGCAGTGAATCCAAACATAAATAAATAAAGAATTTTATTGATGTATTTTATTAAATAAAGTTACTTTTATAGCACGGGGAACAAAGGATTAAGTCTGTTTTTGCTCCTGTTTGTTGTGTTTTAAAATATTTTTAGTGTCACAGTGAATCTAAACACTACTAGGTGCTTATATTTATATATTTTATTAAATAAAGGAGTTGTACAGTTTCATGGCACGGGGGACAAAGGAGTTAAGTTTGTTGTTTTTGCTCCTGTTTTTTGTTTTTTAAAATATTTTAGTGTTGCAGTGAATCCAAACATGTTAAGACATTTTATTGATCTATTTTATTAAATGAAGTTAGACAGTTTGATGGCACGGGGAACAAAAGAGTTAAGTCTGTTCTTTTGCTCCTGTTTTTTGTATTTTAAAATATTTTAGTGTTGCAGGGAATCCAAACATAATTAAGGTATTTTATTGATCTATTTTATTGAATTAAGTTAGTTTCATGGAAAGGGGAACGAAGCAGTTAAGTCTGTTATTTTTGCTCCTGTTTTTTGTGTTAAAATATTTTAGTGTTGCAGGGAATCCAAACATAATTAAGGTTTTTTATTGATCTATTTTATTAAATTAAGTTAGTTCCATGGCAAGGGGAACAAAGGATTTAAGTCTGTTGTTTTTTGCACCTGTTTTTTGTGTTTTAAAATATTTTAGTGTTGCAGTGAATCCAAACATAACTAAGGGACTTTATTGATCTATTTTATTAAATTAAGTCAGTTTAATGGCACAGGGAACAAAGGAGTTTAATGTGTTTTTGCTCCTGTTTTTTGTGTTTTAAAATATTTTAATGTTGCAATGAATCCAAACATAAATAAATAATGAATTTAATTGATGTATTTTATTAAATAAAATTAGTTTTATAGCACGGGGAACACAGGAGTTAAGTCTGTTTTTGCTCCTGTTTTTTGTGTTTTAAAATAGTTTTAGTGTCACATTGAATGTAAACACTATTAGGTGCTTGTATTGATATATTTTATTAAATTAAGTTACAGTTTCATGGCACGGGGAACAAAAGAGTTAAGTTTGTTTTTGCTCCTGTTTTTTGTGTTTTAAAATATTTTAGTGTTGCAGTGAATCCAAACATAACTAAGGGACTTTATTGATCTATTTTATTAAATTAAGTCAGTTTCATGTCACGGGGAACAAAGGAGTTAATTGTGTTTTTGCTCCTGTATTTTGTGTTTTAAAATATTTTAGTGTTGCAGTGAATCCAAACATAATTAAGGGATTTTATTGATCTATTTTATTAATTGAAGGTACAGTTTCATGGCAGGGGAACAAAGGAGTTAAGTCTGTTGTTTTTGCTCCGTTTTTTGTGTTTTAAAATATTTTAGTGTTGCAATGAATCAAAAACTCAAGGCATTTTATTGATCTATTTTGTTAAATGAAGTTACAGAGTTTGATGGCAAGGGGAACAAAGGAGTTAAGTCTATTGTTTTTGGTCCTGTCTTTTGTGTTTAAAAAGATTTTTGTGTTGCAATGAATCCAAATATATAAATAAGGGATTTTATTGATATATTTTATTAAATGAAGTTAAACAGTTTCATAGCACGGGGGACAAAGGAGTTAAGTCTGGTGATTTTGCTCCTGTTTTTTATGTTTTAAAATATTTTAGTGTTGCAATGAATCTAAATGTATAAATAAGGGATTTTATTGATCTATTTTATTAAATTAAGTTAGTTTCATGGCACGGGGAACAAAGGAGTTAAGTGTTGTTTTTGCTCCTGTTTTTTTTGTGTTTAAAAAGATTTTTGTGTTGCAATGAATCCAAATATATAAATAAGGGATTTTATTGATGTATTTTATTAAATGAAGTTGTACAGTTTCATAGCACAGGGTACAAAGGAGTTAATTCTGGTGATTTTGCTCCTGTTTTTTATGTTTTAAAATATTTTAGTGTTGCAATGAATCTAAATATATAAATAAGGGATTTTATTGATCTATTTTATTAAATTAAGTTAGTTTTATGGCACGGGGAACAAAGGAGTTAAGTGTTGTTTTTGTTCCTGTTTTTTGTGTTTGAAAATATTTTAGTGTTGCAATGAATCCAAACTTAAAGAAGGGATTTCATTGATCTATTTTATTAAATGAAGTTACAGTTTCATGGCACGGGGTACAAAGGAGTTAAGTCTGGTGATTTTGCTCCTGTTTTTTGTGTTTTAAAATATTTTAGTGTTGCAATGAATCTAAATATATAAATAAGGGATTGTATTGATCTATTTTATTAAACTAAGTTAGTTTCATGGCATGGGGAACAAAGGAGTTAAGTGTTGTTTTTGTTCCTTTTTTTTGTGTTTGAAAATATTTTAGTGTTGCAATGAATCCAATCTTAAAGAAGGGATTTCATTGATCTATTTAATTAAATGAAGTTACACTTTCATGGCACGGGGTACAAAGGAGTTAAGTCTGGTGATTTTGCTCCTGTTTTTTGTGTTTTAAAGTATTTTAGTGTTGCAATGAATCCAAACATAAAGAAGGGATTTTAATAATCTATTTTATTAAATGAAGTTACAGTTTAATGGCACGGGGGTCAAAGGAGTTAAGTCTGTTGTTTTTTTCTCCTGTTTTTTGTTTTTAAATATTTTAGTGTTGCAGTGATTCCAAACATAAATGAATAAGGGATTTTATTGATCTGTCTAATTAAATTAAGTTAAACAGTTTCATGGCACGGGGGACAAAGGAGTTAAGTCTGTTGTTTTTGCTCCTGTTTTTTGTGTTTTAAAATATTTTAGTGTTGCAGTGAATTCAAACATAAATAAATAAGGGATTTTATTGATATATTTTATTAAATTAAGTTGGTTTTATGGCACGGGGAACAAAGGAGTTAAGTGTTGTTTTTGTTTCTGTTTTTTGTGTTTGAAAATATTTTAGTGTTGCAATGAATCCAAACTTAAAGAAGGGATTTCATTGATCTATTTTATTAAATGAAGTTACACTTTCATGGCACGGGGTACAAAGGAGTTAAGTCTGGTGATTTTGCTCCTGTTTTTTGTGTTTTAAAGTATTTTAGTGTTGCAATGAATCCAAACATAAAGAAGGGATTTTATTAATCTATTTTATTAAATGAAGTTACAGTTTAATGGCACGGGGGACAAAGGAGTTAAGTTTGTTGTTTTTTTCTCCTGTTTTTTGTTTTTAAATATTTTAGTGTTGCAGTGAATCCAAACATAAATAAATAAGGGATTTTATTGATCTATCTAATTAAATTAAGTTAAACAGTTTCATGGCACGGGGGACAAAGGAGTTAAGTCTGTTGTTTTTGCTCCTGTTTTTTGTGTTTTAAAATATTTTAGTGTTGCAGTGAATCCAAACATAAATAAATAAGGGATTTTATTGATATATTTTATTAAATTAAGTTGAACAGTTTCATGGCACGGGGGATAAAGGAGTTAAGTCTGTTGTTTTTGCTCCTGTTTTTTGTGTTTTAAAATATTTTAGTGTTGCAGGGAATCCAAACATAAATAAATAAGGGATTTTATTGATCTATTTTATTAAATTAAGTTGAACAGTGCCATGGCACGGGGGACAAAGGAGTTAAGTCTGTTGTTTTTTTCTCCTGTTTTTTGTTTTTAAATATTTTAGTGTTGCAGTGAATCCAAACATAAATAAATAAGGGATTTTATTGACCTTTTTAATTAAATTAAGTTGAACAGTTTCATGGCACGGGGGGACAAAGGAGTTAAGTCTGTTGTTTTTGCTCCTGTTTTTTGTGTTTTAAAATATTTTAGTGTTGCAGTGAATCCAAACATAAATAAATAAGGGATTTTATTGATCTATTTTATTAAATTAAGTTGAACAGTGTCATGGCACGGGGGACAAAGGAGTTAAGTCTGTTGTTTTTGCTCCTATTTTTTGTGTTTTAGAATATTTTTAGTGTTGTGTTGTAGTTAATCTAAACATTGAATCCCCCCAAAAAATTAGTGCTTGTGTAAATCTACTTCATTAATAGGAGTTAAACAGTTTAATAGCACGGGGAATAGAGGAGTTAAGTCTGTTTTCGTTGCTTGTTTGTGCTTTTTAGTGCCTAAACATTATTAGGTGCTTATATTTATCTACTTTATTAAATGAAGGAGTTAGTTTCATGGCACAGGGAACAAAAAACAGAGTTAAGTCTGTTTTCGCTCCCATTTAATAGAATATTTTTAATGTAGCAGGGAACCCGTGATCTGATATTGATATGGTGCATTGTTCCGATATCAGCAGCAAACAATCAAAAACAAACGAGGCGTTACCATTTAAAAAATATCTACTCTATTCTCCGGACTAAAAGGTGCACTTAAAATCCTTTCATTTTCTCAAAACTCAACAGGGGTCGGGAACCTTTTTGGCTGAGAGAGCCATGAAAGCCAAATATTTTAAAATTAATTTCTGTGAGAGCCATATCATATTTTTCAACACAACCACAAACCCCGTTTCCATATGAGTTGGGAAATTGCGTTCGATGTAAATATAAACGGAATACAATGATTTGCAAATCATTTTCAACCCAAATTCAGTTGAATATGCTACAAAGACAACATATTTGATGTTCAAACTGATAAACATTTTTTTTTTTTTGTGGAAATAATCATTAACTTTAGAATTTGATGCCAGCAACAGGTGACAAAGGAGTTGGGAAAGGTGGCAATAAATACTGATAAAGTTCAGGAATGCTCATCAAACACTTATTTGGAATATCCCACAGGTGTGCAGGCTAATTGGGAACAGGTGGGTGCCATGATTGGGTATAAAAACATTCTAAGTAATTCACAAACAAGGATAAGGCGAGGGTCACCACTTTGTAAGCAAATTGTCGAACAGTTTTAGAACAACATTTCTCAACGAGCTATTGCAAGGAATTTAGGGATTTTACCATCTATAATCCGTAAAATCATCAAATAGTTCAGAGAATCCGGAGAAATCCCTGCACGTAAGCGATGATGTTACGGACCTTCGACCCCTCAGGCGGTACTGCATCAAAAACCGACATCAGTGTGTAAAGGATATCACCACATGGGCTCAGGAACACTTCATAAAACCAATGTCAGTAACTACAGTTGGTCGCTACATCTGTAAGTGCAGGTTAAAGCTTTACTATGCAAAGCGAAATTCATTTGTCAACAACACATAGTGAGGGTACTTTCCTGGCCCGCCTGCAGTCTAGACAGGTCTCCAATGGAAAATGTGTGGCGCATTATGAAGCGTAAAATAGACCCCGGACCGTTGAACAACTTAAGCTGTACATCAAGCATGAATGGGAAAGAATTCCACTTTCAAAGCTTCAACAATTAGTTTCCTCAGTTCCCAAACGTTTATAAAGTGTTGTTAAAAGAAAAGGTGATACAACACAGCGGTGAACATGCCCTTTCCCAACTATTTTAGCACGTGTTGCAGCCATGAAATTCTAAGATAATTATTATTTGCCAAAAAAAAATAAAGTTAATGAGTTTGAACATCAAATATAGTGCATTTAATTGAATATGGGTTGAAAATGATTTGTATTCCGTTTATATTTACATCTAACACAATTTCCCAACTCATATGGAAACGGGGTTTGTAAATGCGTGCATTTTTAAGTAAGACAAACATTTTTTTGAGTATAATAGGTCTCTTACAGGCAGCACAGTGGTACAGGGGTTAGTGCATGTGCCTCACAATACAAAGGTCATGAGTCGTCCTGGGTTCAATCCTGGGCTCGGGATCTTTCTGTGTGGAGTTTGCATGTTCTCCCCGTGACTGCGTGGGTTCCCTCCGGCTTCCTCCCACCTCCAAAGACATGCACCTGGGGATAGGCCCCGCCCACCTCCAAAGACATGCACCTGGGGATAGGCCCCGCCCACCTCCAAAGACATGCACCTGGGGATAGGCCCCGCCCACCTCCAAAGACATGCACCTGGGGATAGGCCTCTCCCACCTCCAAGAACATGCACCTGGGGATAGGCCCCGCCCACCTCCAAAGACATGCACCAGGGGATAGGCCCCGCCCACCTCCAAAGACATGCACCTGGGGATAGGCCCCGCCCACCTCCAAAGACATGCACTTGGGGATAGGCCCCGCCCCCCTCCAAAGACATGCACCTGGGGATAGGCCCCGCCCACCTCCAAAGACATGCACCTGGGGATAGGCCCCGCCCACCTCCAAAGACATGCACCTGGGGATAGGCCCCGCCCACCTCCAAAGACATGCACCTGGGGATAGGCCCCTCCCACCTCCAAGAACATGCACCTGGGGATAGGCCCCGCCCACCTCCAAAGACATGCACCAGGGGATAGGCCCCGCCCACCTCCAAAGACATGCACCTGGGGATAGGCCCCGCCCACCTCCAAAGACATGCACTTGGGGATAGGCCCCGCCCCCCTCCAAAAACATGCACCTGGGGATAGGTTGATTGGCAACACTAAATGGTCCCTAGTGTGTGAATGTTGTCTGTCTATTTGTGTTGGCCCTGTGATGAGGTAGCGACTTGTTCAGGGTGTACTCCGCCGTCCACCCGAATGCAGCTGAGATAGGTTCCAGCACCCCCCCGCCACCCCAAAAGGTAATAGGCGGTGGAGAATGGATGAATGGAAGGTTTCTTATTCTTTTTAACGACATTGTTATTCTGTAGCTAACCATTAATAAATAAAAAAAATCTTACCATTAATGCAATTTTTTGAACAGGTGTGTCAGAAAACGGATGGATGGATTAAATTGCATTAAAATGTTTTATATTTTGAACGTTATTTTTAACACTGATTTCCAGATGCAATCATCAAAAGAGCCACATCTGGCTCGGGAGCCATAGGTTCCCTACCCCTGACCTAATGTATGGAATAATTTTAGTTGTGCTTACCGACCTTGAAGCTTTTTTATTTGGTACATTGTGAAATGATAAGTGTGACCAGTGGATGGCAGTCATACATGAGAGATACGTTTAGCCTGCAATATGATGGCAGTCACACATAAGAGATACGTGTAGACTGCAATATGATGGCAGTCACACATAAGAGATGCGTGTAGACTGCAATATGATGGCAGTCACACATAAGAGATATGTGTAGACTGCAATATGATGGCAGTCACACATAAGAGATATGTGTAGACTGCAATATGATGGCAGTCACACATAAGAGATATGTGTAGACTGCAATATGATGGCAGTCACACATACGAGATATGTGTAGACTGCAATATGATGGCAGTAACACACAAGAGACACGTGTAGACTGCACTATGATGGCAGTCACACATAAAAGATACATGTAGACTGCATTATGATGGCAGTCGCACATACTAGGTACGTGTAGACTGCAATATGATGGCAGTCACACGAAAGAGATGCATGTAGACTGCAATATGATGGCAGTCACACCTACTAGATACGTGTAGACTGCAATATGATGGCAGTCACACATAAGAGATACATGTAGACTGCAATATGATGGCAGTCACACATAAGAGATACGTGTAGACTGCAATATGATGGCAGTCACACATAAGAGATATGTGTAGACTGCAATATGATGGCAGTCACACATAAGAGATACGTGTAGACTGCAATATGATGGCAGTCACACATAAAAGATATGTGTAGAATGCAATATGATGGCAGTCACACATAAGAGATACGTGTAGACTGCAATATGATGGCAGTCACACATAAGAGATATGTGTAGACTGCAATATGATGGCAGTCACACATAAGAGATATGTGTAGACTGCAATATAATGGCAGTCACACATAAGAGATACGTGTAGACTGCAATATGATGTCAGTCACACACAAGAGACACGTAATGTCTAGACTGCAATATAATGGCAGTCACACCTACTAGATACGTGTAGACTGCAATAAGATGGCAGTCACACATGAGAGACACATGCAGACAGCAATATGATGGCAGTTACACGAAATAGATGCATGTAGACTGCAATATGATGGCAGTCACACATAAGAGATATGTGTAGACTGCAATATGATGGCAGTCACACATAAGAGATACGTGTAGACTGCAATATGATGGCAGTCACACATAAAAGATATGTGTAGACTGCAATATGATGGCAGTCACACATAAAAGATATGTGTAGACTGCAATATGATGGCAGTCACACATAAGAGATATGTGTAGACTGCAATATGATGGCAGTCACACATAAGAGATATGTGTAGACTGCAATATAATGGCAGTCACACATAAGAGATATGTGTAGACTGCAATATGATGGCAGTCACACATAAGAGATATGTGTAGACTGCAATATGATGGCAGTCACACATAAGAGATATGTGTAGACTGCAATATAATGGCAGTCACACATAAGAGATACGTGTAGACTGCAATATGATGTCAGTCACACACAAGAGACACGTGTAGACTGCACTATGATGGCAGTCACACATAAGAGATACGTGTAGACTGCAATATGATGGCAGTCACACACAAGAGACACGTAATATGTCTAGACTGCAATATAATGGCAGTCACACCTACTAGATACGTGTAGACTGCAATAAGATGGCAGTCACACATGAGAGACACGTGCAGACTGCAATATGATGGCAGTCACACATAAGAGACACATGCAGACAGCAATATGATGGCAGTTACACGAAAGAGATGCATGTAGACTGCAATATGATGGCAGTCACACCTACTAGATACGTGTAGACTGCAATATGATGGCAGTCACACACAAGAGACACGTAATATGTCTAGACTGCAATATAATGGCAGTCACACCTACTAGATACGTGTAGACTGCAATATGATGGCAGTCACACATGAGAGACACGTGTGCAGACTGCAATATGATGGCAGTCACACATAAGAGACACATGCAGACTGCAATATGATGGCAGTCACACATAAGAGATACGTGTAGACTGCAATATGACTCAAGTAGAAAACACCAACAAACACATGTGACTCAAAAATGTTTTATCAAGACTTTGGTAAGCTATGAAGCCGCACCACTTGATGGATTGCAGTGTTTGTTAGTTAAGGTGGTGTCTCTCCAGGGGGAAGGGTGCGTCGCCCGCTGGGTGGGTGTAAGGATTAGCCTGTCGCCACCATCACAGACTGTGGTGAAGTAGGCCGTCTTCGTCGCGTGAAGAAGCTTACAACTTTTGGTTGTGTTTTCCGAACAAAACACAAAACAGTCCTCGTTACCTGAGATACTAAGTAGTGGTAAATATTGACTTACTAAGACAAAATAATGACTAAGTCAGATTAATGACTTACTTTAAATAAGCGCCACATGCTGATATAATAATGGATGTAAATATTTTATTTTTTTGTTTCTGTATTTGCGACACCTTTAATGCGCCTTGTAATCCGGTGCGCCTTTTGTATGAAAATATACCTTTAATATGGCAGTGCGCATTATAATACGGTGCGCCCTATGGTCCGGAAAATATGGTATTTATTATTAGTTATTGCAACTTGTTTTTCCTTGCATTTGACGTTTGCTCTTTTATTCCACTTTTTTTTGTATTTGCTTAACAGCATTTTTGGAACATGCAGTAAATGTGCTGCTAATAGACACCTCTGGCTTGGCATATATTGATTGGGGGCGATACATTGTAGTCGTCTACATTTGTACTCTTTCACCTTCCCAGAGGACTGGAACATTACTCATTTTGTTGACTTGATTTTCCTTGCCCCTGTCAGCATGTTGGCTTTGTTCCCGTCCGTGCTTTTATTCTGAAAGGACTTGACAAATGCATGCATCATGCCAGTGGTGAAAGGTTGACATATTTTCTTCTGCATAAAAGCAATAATAATAACAATAATAATAATAATGGATTTTATCTGTAAAAAAAAACACTTTATGTTGAGCAAACCACCTCAAAGTGCCAAAGTGTAAAAAAATGTTCAATAATAATAATAAAAAGATAATGAAAATTAAAGCTGCAAACAGCGATGGACGGGACCTCTTGGGCTGCTGCCCCCGCGACCCAAGTCCAGATAAGTGGTAGAAGATGGATGGATGGAAAAAGTTGTATACACATGTACTATACATCAGTCTCATAGTAATAACAGTTGTAAAGTGGCTTGGGTTTTTTATAAGGATGCCTTGCTGCCGCCATTTTGAGACTTAATGCATTGTGAACAGAGTGGTGCGTTTGTATTGAAGGGGGAATAGCAAACTTCCTGTTGATTTTAGCTGGAGGTGGTCAGTCTTTGAAATATAGGTCTCAATGAGACCTACATTGAGGTTTTTGTTTCATGTGAGTATGACATTTCTACAGTGAGTTAGAGGCAGTTTTGTCTGAGCAGGAAGCCGCCATCTTGTGGCATTAGCGCAACTGCGACAGCGCACCGGTACTTTGCGGGCTCATAAAATCCAAATCGGGGTAGCAATTAAAACTCTTTCATCAACTTTTAATCAGAACGGTTCAATCTCTCTTCTGTGTTTATTAGAAGCGGAAATGACAAACGGACTCAGAGGGGATAATGTTTCAAAAAAAGCGAAACAATTTTAGCCAACTTTTTTATTGAAGGGGGAATTCCAAATTTCCTGTTGATTTTAGCTAGAAGGGATGAGTGTATGAAATATAGGTCTAACTAAGACCTACATAGAGGTTTTTGTTTCATGTGAGTATGACATATCTACAGTGAGTTAGAGGCAGTTTTGTCTGAGCAGGAAGCCGCCATCTTGTGGCATTAGCGCTACTGCGACAGCGCACCGGTACTTTGCGGGCTCATAAAATCCAAATCGGGGTAGTAATTAAAACTCTTTCATCAACTTTTAATCAGAAGGGTTCAATCTCTCTTCTGTGTTTATTAGAAGCGGAAATGACAAACGGCCTCGGAGGGGATGATGTTTTAAAAAAAGCGAAAAAAATGTAGCCAACTTTTTTATTGAAGGGGAAATTCCAAACTTCCTGTTGATTTTAGCTAGGAGGTATGAGTGTATGAAATATAGGTCTAACTGAGAACTACATAGAAGTTTTTGTTCCATGTGAGTATGACATTTCTACAGTGAGTTAGAGGCACTTTTGTCTGAGCAGGAAGCCGCCATGTTGTGGCATTAGCGCTACTGCGACAGCGCACCGGTACTTTGTGGGCTCATAAAATCCAAATCGGGGTAGTAATTAAAACTCTTTCATCAACTTTTAATCAGAACGGTTCAATCTCTCTTCTGTGTTTATTAGAAGCGGAAATGACAAACGGACTCAGAGGGGATGATGTTTTAAAAAAAGCGAAAATATTTTAGCCAACTTTTTTATTGAAGGGGGAATTCCAAACTTCCTGTTGATTTTAGCTTGTAGGTATGAGTGTATGAAATATAGGTCTAACTGAGACCTACATAGAGGTTTTTGTTTCATGTGAGTATGACATTTCTACAGTGAGTTAGAGGCAGTTTTGTCTGAGCAGGAAGCCGCCATCTTGTTGCATTAGCGCAACTGCAACTGCGCAATTTGCGGGCTCATAAAATCCAAATCGGGGTAGTAATTAAAACTCTTTTAGCAACTTTTAATCAGAAGGGTTCAATCTCTCTTCTGTGTTTATTAGAAGCGGAAATGACAAACGGACTCAGAGGAGATAATGTTTTAAAAAAAGCGAAAATATTTTAGCCAACTTTTTTATTGAAGGGGGAATTCCAAACTTCCTGTTGATTTTAGCTAGGAGGTATGAGTGTATGAAATATAGGTCTAACTGAGACCTACATAATGGTTTTTGTTTCATGTGAGTATTACATTTCTACAGTGAGTTAAAGGCAGTTTTGTCTGAGCAGGAAGCTGCCATCTTGTGGCATTAGCGCAACTGCAACAACGCACCGGTACTTTGCGGGCTCATAAAATCCAAATCGGGGTAGTAATTAAAACTCTTTCATCAACTTTTAATCAGAAGGGTTCAATCTCTCTTCTGTGTTTATTAGAAGCGGAAATGACAAACGGCCTCGGAGGGGATAATGTTTTAAAAAAAGCGAAAACATTTTAGCCACCTGTTTTATTGAAGGGGGAATTCCAAACTTCCTGTTGATTTTAGCTAGGAAGTCTGAGTGTATGAAATATAGGTCTAACTGAGACCTACATAGAGATTTGTGTTTCATGTTTCTACGACATTGCTACTGGAAGTTACAAACAGTTTTGTCTGTGTTTTCTTCCTAGGGGGGCGCTGGATTGCAATTTTGAGTTTTGGGGTTTGGTTTTTTGATTAGATCGCAATTTTCGCCAGTCCTGATGTGTGTATCAATTTGGTGAGTTTTGAAGCATGTTAAGGGGGTCAAATTACAGCTCAAAGAATACCGTATTTCCTTGAATTGCTGCAGGACATATAGTATGCGCCGGCCTCAAACTCGCTTTGCAAAATAATTAGCGTATGCTTAGTATTACCGCCTGGTCAAACTCGTGACGTCACGACTGACACTTCCCCTGTCATCATTTTCAAAATGGAGGAGGCTGATTTCAATACCAGTGATTTGAAATCGCATAAAGGGAAGACGATTAAGCGCTATTCAGTAGGATTTCAGGTCCAAACTTACATCACACTCAAATTTTTACTGCATGCCTTTTGTAAGTGCCGGAGTGAGAAGACGTTTTAAAATAATTAGCGCATGCTTACTTTTACCGCCTGCCTTTAGTAAGCGCAGGAGTGAGAAAATGTTTTAAATTAATTAGCGCCCGGGCGGCAATTCAAGGAAATACGGTTATAATAATAATAATAAAACCTTAGAAATTCAATTGGGTCCTCTGTCCCAAATGGACATCGGTCCCTAATAAATAAAATATACAATTAGAAACAGCCCAATAGCTAGAACCAGCATGCATATCTATAAAAATGCTTTTTTTTTTAAAAAAAAAAAGAAGGGTTTTTAAGCCTTTTTTCAAAGCATCCACAGTCTGCGGTGCCCTCAGGTGGTCAGGGAGAGCGTTCCACATACTGGGAGCAGCGGAGCAGAAAGCCCGGTCTCCCGTAGTTCGTAGCTGTGTCCTTGGAGGTTGGAGGAGGTTAGCCTGCTTGGAGCGGAGGTGTCGTGTGGAGGATTTGGGGGTGAGCAGTTCTTTGAGGTAGACGTGGGACATTTCCATGGAGGCGCTGGTGAGTTCTCCCGACAATCCTGACATCTTGAGAAGCGCTTGTGGTTGTTACCGGGACCCAAAGCCAAAGCGGTGCAGCGCTGTCGGCGGCGACCTTTGACCCCCCTCGCCCCTGGCGCCGTGCCGCAGCTTAAACAGTGACGGCCCGTGTGGTGTGTTTCCATCGCCGCCCTTAGTACCGCTTCTACTCGGACTTACTACCTGTCGCCCGCTCTCCCATTACCTTCTTTTAGACCACCGCCACCCGCCAATGTAACCATGCTCTGATGTGGATCTGATGCGTGGCGTCGTTGTTTTCCACCCCCACTGGCCGCTCTGTGGGTGTGTGTGTGTGTGTGTGTGTGTGTGTGTGTGTGTGTGTGTGTGTGTGTGTGTGTGTGTGTGTGTGTGTGTGTGTGTGTATGAATGTGTGTGTGTGCGCGCGTTAGACACTTAAGCGTATGCAAATGAGGGCGGGTGGATTAGCATGCAGAAGAGCAGCCATTAACATAGAGCATGTTAATATGCAGAGGTGGGCACAATAACGCGCTGAGGCAAAGAAAACGAAAGCTTTCTTTTTTCTTTCTTTCTTTCTTTTTTTTAAGGGAGACACTTCCTGACCGCGCCGCTATTGGACGCTCTCATTCGCCACTTTCACACTTACCTGGCGCTGAGTGTAGCGCCGGAGTCTTCATCCAGGATTAATCCCACTTACACACTTTCTTGTAGTTGCGACCTTCTGGGGACCGGAGAAAAATGCCTACTTTTCTATCTATATAAAGAAGCGTATTTACAACGTTGATAGTATATACATACCAGTGTACGCTATACCAGTCCTAGTATAGTACTGCGATACGAATGAATCATATTCGGTACTATACTGCCTCTAAAAGATACAGGTCCCCACAACGTCCGAACCCCTGTCGTCCTCACTTCATGACATTGCTGGTTTTACGAGAAGAAGAGCGAAGCCACACTGTTTAATGTGGCTTGGCATTGTCTTGCTGAAATAAGCAGGGGCGTCCACGAAAAAGACGACGCTTAAATGGCAGCATATGTTGTTCCAAAACCTGTATGTACCTTTCAGCATTAATGGTGCCTTCACAGATGTGTAAGTTACCCATGCCTTGGGCACTAATGCACCCCCATACCATCACAGATGCTCGCTTTTGAACTTTGCGTCGACAACAGTCTGGATTGTTCGCTTCCCCTTTGGTCCGGCTGACACGATGTCAAATATTTACAAAAACAATTTGAAATGTGGACTCGTCAGACCACAGAAGACTTTTCCACTTTGCATCAGTCCATCTTAGATGAGAGAGAAGCCGGCGGCGTTTCTGGATGTTGTTGATAAATGTCTTTCGCTTTGCATAGTAGAGCTTTAACTTGCACTTACAGATGTAGCGACGAACTGTATTTAGTGACAGTGGTTTTCTGAAGTGTCCCTGAGCCCATGTGGTGATATCCTTTAGAGATTGATGTCGGTTTTTGATACAGTACCGTCTGAGGGATCGAAGGTCACGGTCATTCAATGTTGGTTTCCGGCCATGCCGCTTACGTGGAGTGATTTCTCCAGATTCTCTGAACCTTTTGATGATATTATGGACCATAGATGTTGAAATCCCTAAATTTCTTGCAATTGCACTTTGAGAAACGTTGTTCTTAAACTGTTTTAGCCTTAATAATCCATGGGACTGCTGTTGTGTGCTTACCTTTTCTATCTCTATAAAGAAGCGTATTTACAACGTTGATAATATATACATACCAGTGTACGGTATACCAGTCCTAGTATAGTACTGCGATACGAATGAATCATATTAGGTACTATAACGCCTCTAAAAGATGCAGGTCCCCACAACGTCCGAACCCCTGTCGTCCTCACTTCATGACATTGCTGGTTTTACGAGAAGAGGAGCGAAGCCACGCTGTTTAATGTGGCTTGGCATTGTCTTGCTGAAATAAGCAGGGGCTTCCATAAAAAAGACGGCGCTTAAATGGCAGCATATGTTGTTCCAAAACCTGTATGTACCTTTCAGCATTAATGGTGCCTTCACAGATGTGTAAGTTACCCATGCCTTGGGCACTAATGCACCCCCATACCATCACAGATGCTCGCTTTTGAACTTTGCGTCGACAACAGTCTGGATTGTTCGCTTCCCCTTTGGTCCGGCTGACACGATGTCAAATATTTACAAAAACAATTTGAAATGTGGACTCGTCAGACCACAGAAGACTTTTCCACTTTGCATCGGTCCATCTTAGATGAGAGAGAAGCCGGCGGCGTTTCTGGATGTTGTTGATAAATGTCTTTCGCTTTGCATAGTAGAGCTTTAACTTGCACTTACAGATGTAGCGACCAACTGTATTTAGTGACAGTGGTTTTCTGAAGTGTCCCAGAGCCCATGTGGTGATATCCTTTAGAGATTGATGTCGGTTTTTGATACAGTGCCGTCTGAGGGATCGAAGGTCACGGTCATTCAATGTTGGTTTCCGGCCATGCCGCTTACGTGGAATGATTTCTCCAGATTCTCTGAACCTTTTGATGATATTATGGACCGTAGATGTTGAAATCACTAAATTTCTTGCAATTGCACTTTGAGAAACGTTGTTCTTAAACTGTTTTAGCCTTAATAATCCATGGGACTGCTGTTGTGTGCTTACCTTTTCTATCTCTATAAAGAAGCGTATTTACAACGTTGATAATATATACATACCAGTGTACGGTATACCAGTCCTAGTATAGTACTGCGATACGAATGAATCATATTAGGTACTATAACGCCTCTAAAAGATGCAGGTCCCCACAATGTCCGAACCCCTGTCGTCCTCACTTCATGACATTGCTGGTTTTACGAGAAGAGGAGCGTGTTCGGCAGCACGCGCACACAGAGTACTTACAAGCAGACACATTGTGTAGACAGAAAAGGGAGAATGGACGCATTTTTGGTGTAAAAAGTAAAGATAAAGGCGAAGTTTTAACACTGAAACACCCTCAGGAAGAGTTGCTTTAAGACATGGTTAGCTATTTAGCAGCTAACTTCTAAATGACTCATCCTGGTCTCCATGGTGACAAAGTGAGTTTCTTACAAGTAGCATTATCACTGGATGACGAGGAATAGCGAAACATGCTTCACTACACGCCGTAGGAGGATACAATAGCTCACCGGCGTCACAATGTAAACAAACGCCATGGGTGGATCTACACCTGACATCCACTGTAATGATACCAATTATAAGAGCGTATCTAGTCGATACTACTATTATTATATCGATATTTTTTAGCATCACAAATGTATTTTATGTTTTTTTTAAATTCATATAATGTTGATAAAGTCAGTAAATATGTCCGTGGACACATGAGGACTTTGAATATGACCAATGTATGGTCCTGTAACTACTTTGTATCGGATCGATACCTAAATGTGTGGTATCATCCAAAACTAATGTAAAGTATCAAAAAAGAGATGAATAAGTGATTTTTACATTGTAACAGAAGTGTAGATAGAACATGTTAAAACAGGAAATGAGCAGATATTAACAGTAATAATCAATTTTTACAGTTTGTCCCTCAATGTAGACAAAATAGTAAAATGACAGATGACACAATATGTTACTGCATATGTCAGCAGACTAATTAGAAGTCTTTGCTTGTTTACTTACTACTAAAAGACAAGTTGTCTAGTATGTTCACTGTTTTATATAAGGACTAAATTGCACTAATAAACATATATTTCATGTACCCTAAGACTTTAGTCAAATAAAGACAATGCCTTTTTTTTGTGGCCCCCTGTCATATGCCAATTGATTGCATGCCAATGTTAGCTTGCTAGCATGCTAAAACTAGCATCAGTGTTTCCCGCAGTGCTTTGTTGTCACAACAAAGGACAGCAAATCCCTTTCTGTCTGAGAGAAAGACAAGCATTATCGACCTACAGTTAACAACTAAGTTATTTCACTTTACCTTTTTCTGCGTTGAAGCAGCAAAAAAGGAGTTTATGTTAAATGAAGAGTTTCTGTCTCTGATAGTTGATATAATAATGTTAGTGCATAATACAGCATACATGAACTCCATGGTGTTTAGGGATGAATAGCCTCTCCTATTGCTATTGTATTTTATTTTCAGCTATTGTTGCAATAATCATTAGTAATGTAGCAGCCTAGTTTTGAATGGCAGGGTCCCTGCTATCACTTGTTGATAAAAATATAACATCCCTAAAAACTGTATTAAATTAAGCATGGTGATTTGAACATACTTCAGCATGTGGCCCCACTTAACTTTTTTTCAAGCGCTTATTTACAGTAAGTCATTAATTAAACTCAGTCATATTTTTGTTTTAGTAAGTCAATATTTGCTAAGTCATAATAATGACATGCCTAGTATCTCAGGTAACTACGACTGTTTTGTGTTTTATTTTTACTTTACGGAAAAATATATCGAGATATACATCTTATTTTGACATTCAGGATAAGGAGCCCTAAACAACCAAAAATTGTAGGCTTTTTCACGCGACGAAGACGGCCTACTTCACCACAGCCCGTGATAGTGTCTGTCCACCTGTCCCGGGCGACGCCCCCTTCACCCTGGGAGACACCACCTTAACTAACAAATATTCTGGCAGAAACACTGAACTAGTTTTGCAACAGTTTACCCCAGAGTCATATGACTTGGTACGTGACACTTGTAAACTGATAGCATGCTAACATTAAAGTGCTAACTTTTTGAGCTAGTTTTTGCAACCGTTTACCCCAGAGTCATATAACTCGGTATGTGACACTTGTTAACGTTTAGCATGCAAACGATGGCATGCTAACTAGCTAAATTAAGCATGCTAACTTTTTCATCTAAATTTTCTTTTTTTTCATTGTAGCTGAGATAGGCGCCAGCGCTCCCCGCGACCCCGAAAGGGAATAAGCGGTAGAAAATGGATGGATGGATACACCTACCTTATAGCCGTGTTAATTGACATGTGAGACATGCTCACTATTAGCGTGCCATCGTTGGCACACATGCTAAGTGTTAGCATTTTAATGTGCAAATGCTCACATTTTTGGCTAGCTCTCTACCTCATTTTTGTACAGTTTCACCTAAAACTCATCTTAAACCACAACGGTTTCTTGCAACCTGAGGTTCAGGGCACAGATAACAAACCCATCAAAATTTACGCAGGGATTTTCTTATTGGTTTTTAATCTGCATTATTTACTTCAAGTTATTACAGTATGTCTCTATATACATTATATTTGTATTTTTTTTAATTAATTTTGGTCAAAGGGGGCACATTTCAATTTCTTACACACACTTGTTATTTCATATGTCAACCAGAGGTGGAGCACTTCAAATGTTTACACACACTTGTTATTTCATATGTTGACCAGAGGGGTAGAACTTTTAAAAGCGACACTCAGTCAATTTGAAAAATCCCTCTTTTAGAACCACCCTCATTTTGATAGATTGTCAACTATAGTCTTAGTAGCGTTGTCAAACTAGGACTTGAACATGGATTGTTTTCCCGAGGTGCAAAGCGAATGGAGTGGAAACGGCGTGAAGGTGAAGTGAAGTGAATTATATTTATATAGCGCTTTTCTCTAGTGTAAAGACATTTCTTTATTTTAACACTAAAAACAGGGACAAACAAAAGGCGCGCACAATGGCGGTACCAAAACTGACTAAGGAAACAAAAGACTAGCACAAAGGCAATAAACTATGAACTATACACAAAAACTTACTTGACATGGAACTTGAACGAGACATGGATCATAGTAAGGTGCGTAGCAGGTGGTAAACGTGAGAAGGAGGTGATGTTGCCAGAATGAACAACAGAAACAGACAGGCTTAAATATGAACAACAGAAACAGACAGGCTTAAATATGAGCAACAGAAACAGACAGGCTTAAATAATACTGTGGTGATTAGTGAAAACAGGTGTGAGACATGAGGACAGGGGCGTGACATGAGGACAAGTAGAAAACTAATGAGTTGGCATGGTAAAAAG
>NC_084639.1:20799423-20809423 GCF_033978795.1 Nerophis ophidion | reverse complement strand
CTTTGACACCAGGAAGTGTTGTTTATGTTTCAAAATCAATAATTTCTGAAAAACGATGAAAAAAAATAATAATATGAGGATGTTATGAAAACAGCATAAAAAAAACGATGACAAGACAAGAAATATGTCATATTTTGATGTTTTAAAAAAAAAAATCAATAGTGTTCTTGCAAGCTAGCATGATAGTGAAAAAAAATGTATATTTTTTTAATTCATAAATGAAATTGTGAATGGTGTTTGGTGAGTGGATTGGAAATGTACTGTATTTTATATTTGATATGATGATGTATATTTGAACTGTGGGTCCCTGTCCATATAATCTGTGTACTTGTGGTGATGACCTTTTCGGATAATAACAAAATAAACAATGATGTCATACAAAACTATGTCCGTCTGAAAATAAATAAATAGTGCGTGATAATAATGTTAGCCCGGATGACAAATTTTAGAACTTTGTTGTAAAGGTCTTCTCGGACGTCGGTCCCTGACACCCACTTTTCTCTGTGGAAACACTCCCCGCCCACACTGCTTGGTGCCTCGTCTGAGCTGCTGGAACTTACATTACTATGCTAACTAATTAGATGACCATAGTAACTCATTAGATTACCTTAATAACTAATTACATTACCATAGTGACTAATTAAATGTCCATAGTAACTAAATACATTACCATAATTATGAAATAAGTACCATAGTAACGAATTACATTACCAAAGTAACTAACTAGATTACCAAAGTAACTACTTAGATGACCATAGTAACGAATTACATTACCATAGTAACGAATTAAATGACCAAAGTAACTAATTGGATGACCATAGTAACTAATTAGATTCCCATACTAAGTAATTATATTACCATAATAACTAATTACATGACCATAGTAACTAATTATATGATCATAGTAACTAATTAGATGACCATAGTAACTAATTAGATGACATAGTAACTAATTACATTACATAGTAATTCATTACATTACCAATGTAACTAATTAGATGACCATAGTAACTCATTACATTACCATAGTAACTAATTACATGACCATTGTAACTGGTTAGATTACCATAGTAACTAATTACATGACCATAGTAACTAATTAGATGACCACAGTAACTACTTACATGACCATAGTAACTCATTACATGACCATAGTAACTAATTACATGACCATAGTAGCTTTCTAGATTACCAAAGTAACTAACTAGATGACCATAGTAACTAATTAGATGACCATAATGACTAATTACATGACCATAGTAACTAATGAGATTATCATAGTAACTAATTATATGACCATAGTAACTAATTAAATGACATAGTAACTAATTACATTACATAGTAATTCATTACATGACCAATGTAACTAATTAGATGACCATAGTAACTCATTACATTACCATAGTAACTTATTACATTACCATAGTAACTTATTACATTACCATAGTAACTGATTACATGACCATTGTAACTGATTAGATTACCATAGTAACTAATTAGATGACCATAGTAACTAATTACATTCCCAAAGTAACTAATTAGATGACCATAGTAACTCATTACATGACTATAGTAACTAATTAGATGACCATAGTAACTCATTACATGTCCATAGTAACTAATTACATGACCATAGTAGCTTACTAGATTACCAAAGTAACTAACTAGATGGCCATAGTAACTAATTATATGACCATAATGACTAATTACATTACCATAGTAACTGAGATTATCATAGTAACTAATTATAAGACCATAGTAACTAATTAAATGACATAGTAACTAATTACATTACATAGTAATTCATTACATGACCAATGTAACTAATTAGATGACCATAGTAACTCATTACATTACCATAGTAACTTATTACATTACCATAGTAACTGATTATATGACCATAGTAACTGATTATATGACCATAGTTACTAATTACATGACCATTGTAACTAATTATATTACCATATTAACTAATTAGATGACCATAGTAACTAATTACATTCCCATAGTATCTCATTAGATGATCATTGTATCTCATTGGATTACCACAGTAACTCATTAGATTACCATACTAAGTAATAATATTATCATAACTAATTACATTATCATAGTAACTAATTATATGATCATTGTAACTAATTAGATGACCATAGTAACTAATTAGATGACATGGTAACTAATTACATGACATAGTAACTAATTACATTACATAGTAATTCATTACATGACCAATGTAGCTAATTAGATGACCATAGTAACTAATTAGGTGATAATAACAACTAATTAGATGACTAGTAACTAGTTAGATGACCATAGTAACTAGAATATCAAACATAAGCACAGATGTACAGTAACACATGTTACCTTCACATATTAAAACAGTCAATAAAGTACATCAATGTAGAAATTATATTTAATTGTTGATTTTTTTTGTTTGTTTTGTTGGTTTGTTTGTGTGTCCGTTCAATCATTCTGGTATTTGTCTTCTTGGTGTTGAAGGGCTGGGATGCTTTTATACTCTCATATTTATACACTTATATTTATACACTCTTATTTATACTCTCATATTTATACACTCATATTTATACACTCTTATTTATACTCTCATATTTATACTCTCATATTTATACACTCTTATTTATACTCTCATATTTATACTCTCATATTTATACACTCTTATTTATACTCTCATATTTATACTCTCATATTTATACACTCTTATTTATACTCTCATATTTATACACTCTTAATTATACTCTCATATTTATACACTCATATTTATACACTCTTATTTATACTCTCATATTTATACACTTTTATTTATACACTCTTATTTATACTCTCATATTTATACACTTATATTTATACTCTCATATTTATACTCTCGTATTTATACTCTCGTATTTATACACTCTTATTTATACACTTATATTTATACACTTATATTTATACTCTCATATTTATACACTCTTATTTATACACTCTTATTTATACTCTCATATTTATACACTTTTATTTATACTCTCATATTTATACTCTCATATTTATACACTCTTATTTATACACTCTTATTTATACTCTCATATTTATACACTCATATTTATACACTTTATACTCTCATATTTATACACTCTTATTTATACTCTCATATTTATACACTTTTATTTATACACTCTTATTTATACTCTCATATTTATACACTTATATTTATACTCTCATATTTATACTCTCATATTTATACTCTCGTATTTATACACTCTTATTTATACACTTATATTTATACACTTATATTTATACTCTCATATTTATACACTCTTATTTATACACTCTTATTTATACTCTCATATTTATACACTTTTATTTATACTCTCATATTTATACTCTCATATTTATACACTCTTATTTATACTCTCATATTTATACACTTTTATTTATACTCTCATATTTATACTCTCATATTTATACACTCTTATTTATACACTCTTATTTATACTCTCATATTTATACACTTTTATTTATACTCTCATATTTATACTCTCATATTTATACACTCTTATTTATACACTCTTATTTATACTCTCATATTTATACACTCATATTTATACACTTTATACTCTCATATTTATACACTCTTATTTATACTCTCATATTTATACACTTTTATTTATACACTCTTATTTATACTCTCATATTTATACACTTATATTTATACTCTCATATTTATACTCTCATATTTATACTCTCATATTTATACTCTCATATTTATACACTCTTATTTATACACTTATATTTATACACTTATATTTATACTCTCATATTTATACACTCTTATTTATACACTCTTATTTATACTCTCATATTTATACACTTTTATTTATACTCTCATATTTATACTCTCATATTTATACACTCTTATTTATACTCTCATATTTATACACTTTTATTTATACTCTCATATTTATACTCTCATATTTATACACTCTTATTTATACACTCATATTTATCCACACATATTTATACTCTCATATTTATACACTTATTTATACTCTCATATTTATACACTTATTTATACTCTCATATTTATACACTTATTTATACTCTCATATTTATACACTCTTATTTATACTCTCATATTTATACACTTTTATTTATACACTCTTATTTATACTCTCATTTATACACTTTTATTTACACACTCATATTTATACATTTATTTATACTCTCATATTTATACATTCATATTTATACACTTATTTATACTCTCATATTTATACACTCATAATTTTACACTTATATTTACACACTCCTTTTTATACGTTCATTTTTAGAAATGAAATCTTTTTTTAAAAAGTTTTTCTTTCCAACATTTGAGTGGAAGGACATGCTGTGTTGTACATAAATCAATAGTGTTCTTGCTCGGGCGGCCGCAGATAAACAGCAACAGGAAGGTGCTGATTGGACCCCGTGAGTCTTAGATCAATAATCTTCTTGTTCCGACA
Source organism: Nerophis ophidion (assembly GCF_033978795.1). NCBI lineage: Eukaryota > Metazoa > Chordata > Actinopteri > Syngnathiformes > Syngnathidae > Nerophis > Nerophis ophidion. The sequence goes on along the minus strand of NC_084639.1, from coordinate 20,804,924 downwards.
AAGGATCAGCAAAGTGAGGAGATGATCAGTTCAAAACATGTTGCCATTCGACCTTTGACCTGGGCTGTATTGACCCTGCAGCATTGGAGGTATGATTTAAAAATCGATATGTTTCTGCTCAGGACGATTGAGCGATGGCCAAGTGTTGCAGTGAACAAATTGGGATTGTTCCAATTGTCTAAATGGCCTCCTCTTGTCACTAATATTGGCTATTCAAGAGAGACCGGGAGTGTTGTTGCAGCTGGAACGAAGTTTGTTGTTGTGGCACAAGGTTACATTATGGTGAGCTGCACCTTATGGACTTAGCCAGTTCTGACAATAATAATAATAAACCAGGTAAATATTTTACCTTTTGAACTTTGATTTAGCGTAAAACACTTGCTCTGATCGCTCGATAGCAGCTAGCATGCTAGATAGCTAGCTGCTATCTAGCATGTTGATCGCTAGCGGGTAGCTAGCGCGCTGATTGTTAATGATAACTGATCATAATAACCAGGAAATAGCTAGCTGGTAGTTAGCATGCTGGTAGTTACACATGCTTATACACACATACACATGCATATACACACATACACACATGCATATACACACATACACACATGAATATACACACAAACATACATATGAATATACACACAAACATACACATGCATATACACACATGAATATACACACAAACAAACACATGCATAAACACACACATGCATATACACTTATACACACTTGCATATACACACCTACACACATGTGTATACACGTACACACATGCCCACGCACACATGCACAGACATACATATATACACTAACACACACATGTATATACACGCATACACACACTTGCATACACACTAACAAACACACATACATATACATGCATATACACACATGCACATACACACATGTACACATGCATAAACACACACATGCATGCATGTTTACACATGCATAAACACACATATGCATGCACGTTTACACATGCATATACACACATACACATTTACACATGCATATACACACATACACATTTACACATTCATATACACACATACACATTTACACATGCATATACACACATACACATTTACACATGCATACACATTTACACATGCATACACATTTACACATGCATATACATACATGCATATACACACAAGCATTTACACACATACACACATGCATTTACACATGCACATACACACATGTACACATGCATACACACATGCACATACACACATACATATACATGCATATACACACATGCATTTGCAAACATGCATATACACATGCACATACACACATGTACACATGCATAAACACAAATATGCATGAATGTTTACACATGCATATACACACACATTTACACATGCATACACATTTACACATGCATTTACACACATACACACATGCATATACACATGCACATACACACATTTACACATGCATAAACACACATATGCATGCACGTTTACACATGCATATACACACATACACATTTACACATGCATACACATTTACACATGCATATACACACGTGCATATACAAGCATATACACACAAGCATTTACACACATACACACATGCATTTACACATGCACATACACACATGTACACATGCATACACACACATATGCATGCATATTTACACATGCATAAACACACATATGCATGAATGTTTACACATGCATATACACACACACATTGACACATACATACACATTTACACATGCATACACACATGCACATACACATTTACACACACATATACACACATGCATATAGACACGTACACACGTGCATATGCACACACGCATACACACATACACACATGCATCTATATATATATACACACACACACATATACACACACATGCATACGCATTTACACTTGCATATACACACACACGCATACACGTTTACACCTGCATACACACACCCACGCATATAGACACATACAGACATGCTTATACACACATACACACATGCATATAGACACTTACACACATGCATATAGACATACACACATGCTTATACACACATGCAGATACACGTACACATATATGCATATACACACATTAACACATTCACACTCGTACACGCATACACACGCATGCATACACATTTACACATGCATATACACACATATGCACACACACGCATACACACATGCATGCACATTAACACATGAATATGCACACATGCATACACACATGCATATACACACATATATACACACATATGTATACATACATACACACAAATGCATATACACACTTACACACTCGTATGTACAAACATACACTCACATGCATACACACGTGCACACATGAATGTGCACACATACACACACATGCATACATGAATGTGCACACATACACACACATGCATTTACACACATGCATGTACATGCATACACACATACACTCGTGCATACCACACGTACAAACACATGCATACACACGTACACATAAATATATGCATATACACACATTACCAAATTCGCACACATGCACATACACACACACACACAAATTCACACACATTCATATACACACGTACAGACGTACACACACATACATACATATGAATATACACACTTACACACATGCATACAAAAGTACACACAAATGCATCCACATGCATACGCACATGCATATACACACATTCAGGTACATATACACACATGCATATACACACACATGCATATACGCGCATACACACATGCATAAACACACACGTACATATACACACACATGCATATACGCACTTACACACATGCATAAACACACACGTACATATACACACACATGCATATACGCACATACACACATGCATAAACACACACGTACATATACACACACATGCATATACGCGCATACACACATGCATAGACACACATACACGTACACATACACACACATGCATATACACACGTACACAGACATGCATATACACACGTACACACATGCATATACACACATACACGTACATATACACACATACACACACATGCATATACACCCACATGCATTTACACACACATGCATACACACACATACACGTACATGTACACACATACACATAAATATACACACGTACACAGACATGCATATACACACATGCATGCATATACACACGTACACGTACATATACACACACATGCATACATACACACATATGCATATACACGTATATATACACACGTACACACACATGCATACATACACACATGCGAATACACACACATGCATATACACATTTACGGACATGCATATACACACATGCATAAACAAAGATGCACACACATGCATATACACACATATGCTTACACACATGCATATACACACATATGCTTACACACATGCATATACACACATACACACATGCATATACACACATATGCTTACACACATGCATATACACACATACACACATGCATATACACAAGTACACACACATGCATATACACAAGTACACACACATGCATACACACACGTACCTGCATCTACACACATGAACACACATGCATACACACAACATGTGTAATGCTTTGTTCCATTACTGTACATATGCAACATGTTTACCAGAACTAAGTTTGTCTGAACCGTCCATCCATCCATTTTGAAAAAAAAAAAAAAAAAAGTTGATCTTCCTTATCTCCTCCTCTTGGTCCTCCTGGCCTAACTCGGGGAAAAAAAATGCCCTGCAGAGATTTACTTGATTTTTTTTTTGATTTTTTTGCAGGGAGTGTTGAAATGTAAAATATTCCGGCTGATAATATTTGATGAGGAAAGAGGCTCCAGGTTAGTTAGTTTCTTGCTATTTCATCACGGTGCTGATGCTCCTCTGCAGAAGATCATTAGTCAGGATTGTTTGCTTTCTATTTTTATCTTTCCTGCTCTCGCCTGACACCATATTCTCTTTTTTCTAAGCAAAGTAGTGTAAAAAGTCTCAAACTGAAGTTCAGTAGTACCTCGGTTTTAGCCCAGGAATCCGACAAAGACCACCTTTTATAAAAAGATAAACATTTTTTTCCTGTTCCTGACACCCAAAACCTTGAACACAGAATACATCTTGTGAATAATATTTATAGTTTATGGGCAGAAAACAAAAATAATTCCACTTTCAAAGCTTCCAACAATTAGTTTCCACAGTTCCCAAACGTTTATTGAGTGTTGTTAAAAGAAAAGGTGATGTAACACAGTGGTGAACATGCCCTTTCCCAACTACTTTGGCACATGTTGCAGCCATGAAATTCTAAGTTAATTATTATTTGCCCAAAAAAAATAAAGTATATGAGTTTGAACATCAAATATCTTGTCTTTGTAGTGCATTTGTTTACATTGCGACGCCGGTGAGCTACTTTATCTTCCTACGATGTGTAGTGAAGCATGTTTTGCTATTCCTCGTCCTCCAGTGATAATAATACTTATACTAAACTTACTATATTTTTCACCACGGAGGCAAGGATTAGTGATTTATCTTTACTTTATCTTTACTTTTCACACCAAAATACATCCATTTTCCCATTTCCGTTTACACACTCTGTCTGCTTGTAAGTACTCCGTATGTGCGCGCTGCCAAAAATGCCCCTCTGCTCTTAAAACCAGCAATGTCTTGACGTGAAGATGACTTTTTTAGAGGCGGTATGGTACCGAATATGATTAGTATCATGGTACTATACTGTGGAAGTCGCTTCCTAGCGGTCCCACTGTCTAGACACGGCACTGGAGCCACGCGTGCAGGTTTTAACAAGGTTTTAATAATAAGGTTTTCACAAAAGTTTTCTCTCCAATAGGCAAGACTTTTCAGTCACGTCCGTATCCTCTCCCCCCTCCTGCTCCCGGGGGCTAACTGTTAAAGACAACAGATGATTAGATTGACACGTACCACCTGTGAAATCTAAGCTGTGTCTCGCCGTCAGCACATGCCACGCCCCCGTCTGTTGGTGCTCTGTCCTCAGCACCATGGACAGAGGCGGTGACTTTTGCTCCTGCAGGCAAACCCCGTTTCCATATGAGTTGGGAAATTGTGTTCGATGTAAATTTTAAACGGAATACAATGATTTGCAAATCCTTTTCAACCCATATTCAGTTGAATGCACTTTAAAGACAAGATATTTGATGTTTTTTTGCAAATAATAATTAACTTAGAATTTCATGGCTGCAACACGTGCCAAAGTAGTTGGGAAAGGGCATGTTCACCACTGTGTTACATCACCTTTTCTTTTAACAACACTCAATAAACGTTTGGGAATTGAGGAAAGTAACTGTTGAAGTTTTGAAAGTGGAATTATTTCTCATTTTTGTTTTATGTAGAGCTTCAGTCCTTCAACAGTCCGTGGTCTCCGCTGTCGTATTTTACGCTTCATAATGCACCACACATTTTCCATGGGAGACCGGTCTGGACTGCAGGCGGGCCAGGAAAGTACCCGCGCTCTTTTTTTTTTACGAAGCCACGCTGTTTAATGTGGCTTGGCATTGTCTTGCTGAAATAAGCAGGGG
>NC_084639.1:20761923-20794423 GCF_033978795.1 Nerophis ophidion | reverse complement strand
CTATATCTTTAAAAGTATTTCGTGTGTGTGTGTGTGTGTGTGTGTGTGTGTGTGTGTGTGTGTGTGTGTCCACAACTTGTCTTTTAGTAGTAAGTAAACAAACAAAGACTCCTAATTAGTCTGCTGACATATGCAGTAACATATTATGTCATTTATACACCTATTATTTTGTCTACATTATGAGGGACAAACTGTAAAAAATTGATTATTAATCCACTTGTTCATTTACTGTTAATATCTGCTTATTTTCTGTTTTAACATGTTCTATCTACACTTCTGTTAAAATGTAATAATCACTTATTCCTCTCTTCTTTGATACTTGACATTAGTTTTGGATGATACCACACATGTAGGTATCGATCCGATACCAAGTAGTTACAGGATCATACATTGGTCATATTCAAAGTCCTCATGTGTCCAGGGACGTATTTACTGAGTTTTTAAACATATTATGAATTTAAAGAAAAAAAAAAACATTTTGAGATGCTAAAAAATGTCGACGTAATCATAGTAGTATCGACTAGATATGCTCCTGTATTTGGTATCATTACAGTGGATATCAGGTGTAGATCCACCCATGGCGTTTGTTTACATTGTGACGCCGATGAGCTTTTGTATCCTTCTATAATGTGTAGTGTAGCATGTTTAACTATTCTTCATCCTCCAGTGATAATACTACTTGTAAAAGACTTATATTGTCACCACGGTGGCGAGGATTAGTGATTTAGAAGTAGATATAACACTGCGGATGGATGTTAGCTTTTTTTTAACGATCTTTATATTTTATACCAAAATGCGTCTGTTTTCCCTTTTCTGTCTACACACTGTCTGCTTGTATGATGGACAAACTGTAAAAAATGGATTATTAATCCGCTTGTTCATTTACTGTTAATATCTGCTTATTTTCTGTTTTAACATGTTCTATCTACACTTCTGTTAAAATGTAATTATCACTTATTCTTCTCTTCTTTAATACTTTACATTAGTTTTGGATGATACCACACATGTAGGTATCGATCCGATACCAAGTAGTTACAGGATCATACATTGGTCATCTTCGAAGTCCCCATGTGTCCAGAGACGTATTTACTGACTTTATAAACATATTACGAATTTTAAAATAATAAAAAAATATTTTGAGATGCTAAAAAATGAGTGAGATTTTCGCCTGAAAAATTGGTTTAAACAGCTAGCATGCTAATGTTGGTATGCTATTGTGCTAATTTTAGCATACTAATAGCTAGAATGTCTCAGGTACCAAGTCAAGGCATACTTATGTAAACATTAGCTAAGAATAAAAGCTAGCAAGTGTCAAGTACCAAGCTACATTATGTGTTGGGATTTTCGGCTGCAAAATTGGCTAAAACAGTTAGCATGCTAATGTTAGTATCCCAGCGTGATAACAGCTACAATGTGTCAAGTACCAAGTCACTACAAAGCATACACATGTAAAAATTAGCTAAAAAAAAAAAAAAGTTAGCATGCGTTAGCATGTGTCAAGTACCAAGCTACATGAGTGTTGAGATTTTGGGCTGCAAGATTTAGCATGCTAAGGTTTTAGGTGGTAAAATTGTCGAGAAAAGCTAGCATGCTTATGTTAAAATGCTAAATGAGTGAGATTTTCGGCTGAAAAATTGGTTAAAACAGCTAGCATGCTAATGTTGGTATGCTAGTGTGCTAATTTTAGCATACTAATAGCTAGAATGTGTCAGATACCAAGTCAAGGCATACACATATAAACATTAGCTAAAATAAAAGTTAGCATGTGTCAAGTACCAAGCCATATGAGTCTTGAGTTTTTAGACTGTAAAATTGTCTGAAACAGTAAGCATGCGAAGGTTTTAAGTAGTAAAATTGGCAGAAAAAGTTAGCATGCTAATGTTAGAATGTTAAATAAGTGAGATTTTCAGCTGCAAAATTTTCTTAAACAGCTAGCATGCTAATGTTGGTATACTAGTGTGCTAATGTCAGCATGCTAATAGCTAGAATGTGGCAGTTACCAAGTCAAGGCATACGCATGTAAAAATTTGCTAAGAATAAAAGCTAGCAAGTGTCAAGTACCAAGCTACATTATGTGTTGAGATTTTCGGCTGCAAAATTGGCTAAAACAGTTAGCATGCTAATGTTAGTATCCCAGCGTGATAACAGCTACAATGTGTCAAGTACCAAGTCACTACAAAGCATACACATGTAAAAATTAGCTAAAAAAAAAAAAAAGTTAGCATGTGTTAGCATGTGTCAAGTACCAAGCTACATGAGTGTTGAGATTTTGGGCTGCAAGATTTAGCATGCTAAGGTTTTAGGTGGTAAAATTGTCGAGAAAAGCTAGCATGCTTATGTTGAAATGCTAAATGAGTGAGATTTTCGGCTGAAAAATTGGTTTAAACAGCTAGCATGCTAATGTTGGTATGCTGTGTGCTAATTTTAGCATACTAATAGCTAGAATGTGTCAGGTACCAAGTCAAGACATATGCATCTAAAAATTGGCTAAAATAAAAGTTAGCATGTGTCAAGTACCAAGCTATACGAGTCTTGAGTTTTTAGACTGCAAAATTGGCTGGAACAGTAAGCATGCGAAGGTTTTAAGTGGTAAAATTGGCACAAAAAAAGTTAGCATGCTAATGTTAAAATGTTAAATAAGTGAGATTTTCAGCTGCAATTTTTTTTTTTAAGCAGCTAGCATGCTAATGTCAGCATGCTAATAGCTAGAATGTGTCAGGTACCAAGTCAAGGCATACGCATGTACAAATTAGCTAAGAATAAAAGTTAGCAAGTGTCAAGAACCAAGCTAGCTTAGTGTTGAGATTTTCCGCTGCAAAATTGGTTAAAACAGTTAGCATGCTAATGTTAGTATCCCAGTCATGCTAACAGAATGTGCCAGGGACCAAGTCAATGTAACGATAAAGCGTATATATGTAAAATTAGTTGAGTTAACATGCTAAATGAGTCTGAGACTTTTGGCTGCAAAATTGACTAAAACAGTTGCTAGCATGCTAACAGTTAAATTGTGTCAAGCACCAAGTCATATGACTATGAGGCATACGCAATGTAAAATTAGCTAAAAGAAAAGTGTGTCCACAACCTACTAAATAGATTTGAGTTGGTAAAATTGGCAAAAAAAAACGTTAGCACGCTAATGTTTAAATGCTAAATGAGTGAGATTTTAGGCTGCAAAATTGGCTTAAACCATTAGCATGCTAATGTTGGTATGCTAGTGTGCTAATGTTAGCATGCTAATAGTTAGAATGTGTCAGGTACCAAGCCATATGACCGAAGCATACGCATGTAAAAATCAGCTTAGAAAAAAGTTAGCATGTGTCAAGTGCCAAGCTACATGAGTGTTGAGATGTTGGGATGCAAAATTTAGCATGCTAAGGTTTTACGCGGTAAAATTGTCGAAAAAATTAGAGTGCTAACGTTAAAATGCTAAGAGTTTGATTTTCAGCTGCACAGTTATCATGGTAATGTTGGTATGCCAATGTGCTAATGTTAGCATGCTAATAGTTAGACTGTGTCAGGTACCAAGTCATATGGTTGAGGCATATGCATGTAAAAATTTGCTTTAAAAAAAAGTTAGCAAGTGTCAAGTACCAAGCTTTACTAATCTTGAGATTTTGGGTTGCAAAATTGTCTAAAAATAGTTAGCATGCAAAGGCTTTTAGTGGTATATTTGGCAAAAAAAAGTTAGAATGCTAATGTTAAAATGCTAAATGAGTGAGATATTCGATTGCAAAATTGGCCTAAACAGTTAGCATGCTGATGTTGGTATGCTAGTGTACTAATGTTAGCATGCTAATAGTGAGAATTTGTCAAGTACCAAGTCATATGACCGAGGCATACGTGCTAACATGCAAAATAAGTCTTGAGATTTTTGACTTCAAAATTGGCCAAAACAGTTGCTAACATGCTATCAGTTTGAATGTGTCAAGCACCAAGTCATATGACTATGAAGCATACGCATGCAAAATTAGCTAAAAAAAAATGTGTAAACAACCGACTATAATGATTCCAAGGTTTTAGGTGGTAAAATTGGCGTAAAAAGTTAGCATGCTAGTGTTAAAATGATAACTGAGTGAGATTTTCGACTGCAAAATTGGCTAAAATAGTTATTATGCTAACGTTAGCATGCCAATGTTATCATGCTAAAACTATAAAGCATATGCTTGCAAAATTAGCTAAAAATAAGATATGTTTCAACAAACGACTAAAATGATTCTAAGGTTTTGGGTGGTAAAATTGGCAAAAAACTTAGCATTCTAATTTTAGTAGGCTAGTATGCCACTGTTATCATGCTAACAGTTAGAATGTGCCACGGACCAAGTCAATGTGACTATAAAACATACATGTGTAAAATTAGCTGAAACAGTTAGAATGCTAATGTTAACATGCTAAATGAGTCTGAGATTTTTGGCTGCAAAATTGGCTAAAAAAGTTGCTAAAATGCTAACAGAATGTGTCAAGCACCAAGTCATATGACTATGAAGGATATGCATGCAAAATTAGCTAAAAAAGAAAAAAGTACCAAGTTACATGAGTGTTAAGATTTTGGGCTGCAAAATTGGCTAAAACCGTTAGCATGCTAATGTTAGTATGCCAGCATGCTGATTTTATCATGCTAAAAGAATGTGCCATGGCCCAAATCAATGTGACTGTATGTGCGTAAAATTAGCTGAAAGAGTTAGCATGCCAATGTTAACATGCTAAATGAGTCTTTGATTTTTGGCAGCAAAATTGGCTGAAACATTTGCCAACATGCTAACAGTTAGAATGTGTCAAGCACCAAGTCATGTGACTATGAAGCATACGCATGTAGAAATTTACTAAAAAAATAAAGTTAGCATGTGTCAAGTGCCAAGCTCCATGAGTGTTGAGATTTTAGGCTGCAAAATTGACGAAAACGATTAGCATGCTAATGTTATCATGCTAACAGAATTTACCAGGGACCAAGTCAATGTGACTCTAAAGCGTATACATGTAAAATTAGCTGAAAGAGTTAACATGCTAAATGAGTCTGAGATTTTTGGCTGCAAAATTGGCTAAAACAGTTGCTAACATGCTAACGGAATGTGTCAAGCACCAAGTCATATGACTATGACTCATAAGCATGCATAATTAGCCCAAAAAAACGTATGTCAACAATCGACTAAAATTATTCCAAGGTTTTAGGTGGTAAAATTGGCGAAAAAAGTTAGCATGCTAGTGTTAAAATGCTAAATGAGTGAGATTTTCGGCTGTAAAATTTGCTTAAACAGTTATCATACTGATTTTGGTATGCTATAGTGCTAATTTTAGCATGCTAATAGCTAGAATGTGTCAGGCACTAAGTCATATGACTGAGGCCTACGCATGTAAAAATTAGGTAAAGAAAAAAAAGAATTTAGCATGTGTCAAGTACTGAGCTATAAGAATCTTGAGGTTTTGGACCGAAAAATATGCTAAAACAGTTAGCATGCAAAGGTTTTAAGTGGTAAAATTGGTGAAAAAGGTCAGCATGCTGATGTTAAAATGCTAAATGAGTGAGATTTTCGATTGCAAAATTGGCTTAAACAGTTAGCATGCTAAAGTTGGTATGCTAGTGTGCTACTGTTCGCATGCTAATAGTTAGTATGCTAAATGACTGAGGCATAAGCATGTAAAAAAAAATAAGTTAGCATGTGTCAAGTACCAAGCTATACAAATCTTCAGATTTTGGGCTGCAAAATTCGCTAAAACAGTTAGCATGCTACTCTAAGTAGGCTAGTATGCCGATGTTATCATGCTAGCAGTTAGAATGTGCCAGGGACCAAGTCAATGTGACTATAAAGCGTATACTTGTAAATTTAGCTGGAACAGATAGAATGCTAATGTTAACATGCTAAACATGTCTGAGATTTTTGGCTGCAAAATTGGCCAAAACAGTTGCTAACATGCTAACAGTTAGAATGTGTCAAGCAGCAATTCATCTGACTATGAAGCATACGCATGCAAAATTAGCTTAAGAAAAGAAAAATAAGTTAGCATATGTCAAGTACCAAGCTACATGAGTTTTGAGATTTTGAGCTGGAAAATTGGCTAAAAGAGTTAGCATGCCATTGTTAGTTAGCATGCTAGTGTTAAAATGCTAAATGAGTGAGATTTTTGGCTGCAAAATGCTTAGGACCGAGGCATACGCATGTAAAAATTAGCTAAAAAAAAAAAAAGTTAGCATGTGTCAATTACCAAGCTATATGAGTTTTGAGATTTTGGGCTGCAAAATTGGCTAAAACAGTTAGCATGCTAATGTTAGTAGGCTAGTTTGCCGATGTTATCATGCTAACAGTTAAAAAGTGCCATTTAGCTGTAAAAGTTAGCACGCTAATGTTAACATGCTAAATGAGCCTGAGATTTTTGGCTGCAAAATTGGCTAAAACAGTTGCTAACTGAGTTCGACACCTGTTGTTGTTTACAATATATTTTATCTTCCATCTGATGTGTTTGTGTTTTGCCAGGAAAGTGACAGTTTGTGGTGGGACGCCTTCGCTAGCGAGTTTTTCGAGGAGGATGCTACGCTAACGCTGTCCTTCTGCCTAGAAGATGGACCAAAGAGATACAGTAAGAAATCACTTGTCACCTGTCAGCTGAACACACTTGCAGACAAGAAATACAAATGTTTGTGTATCGGGCCAAAAAAAAAAAAAAGCTAAAATTTAGCTAGCTTAACTAGCTAGTCTGCTTTTAGCTATCCTCGCCCAGACATGGTAACTCGGGTCAATTAGTCGTACCTTCAAGGTACTCAAAGTGCTTTGACAGTTGTTCCACATTCACCCACTGATGGTGGGAGCCTGGGATCGAACTAGGAACCTTCTAATTGCATGGCCTTTGTTTTAAGTCAAGAAAAGAATCCCGCCCATTTATGTTAGTGCAACAGAGAAAGTGGACTTTGGGGTTTGGATTGTTTTTCCGAGGCAAAGGAAAGTTGGCACGAGCAAGACGTGAGTGTAAGTACATGTTTATTTTCAATACTATAACAAACAAAAGGCGCGCACAAGGGCGGAGAACAAACTTGACTAGAAAACAAAACTAGCACTATGGCATGACTACAAACAAAAAAACGAAACTCAACAACTGTGACATAAAAAAAACCCAAAACTTAGGTGGCATGAGCAGGAGGGAAACTATGGGCAGAGTGATTCGCAGGCATGGCATGTAGGGAGTAGGGGTAAAGTCGCCAGGCTGACTTCCTGGCAACTTCGGGTTTAAATAATAGACATGATAATTGCAAACAGGGGCATGAAATGAGGACAAGGTGAAAATTAAAGCAAACAAGGAAGTGCAGGAACAGGAACTGAGTGTCCAAAAAACAAAACCAAACATGACCAAAACAAAAAATTATCCCACAGACGTGACAATATTTGGTGTTTTATCTTTCATAGTAAATATTGTAAATCTCACTTTCTTGATTTTCATGTACGTTTTTTGGTGTCCCATTCAGTTAAAAACTGTAAAACTCCATTCCGTTTTGCTAGCTTGCTTTGCTAGTATTTCAGCTAGTCCATCCATCTTCTTCCGTTTATCCGAGGTTGGGTCGCGGGGGCAGCAGCCTAAGCAGGGAAGCCCTGTGGCCTCCTACCAGTTGGACGTGCCCTAAACAGCTCCCCTGTGTCTTATAATGTCTAATGCATTTCATTTATTAAAAAATATTCAATATTGTGAATAATATTATTTATAAAAATATAAACAAATTAAGTAATTTAATCTGTGGATTCAGTCAACATGCTAACATGTCAGGTTTGCTTGGTGCTAATTGGAGAAAGAGGCCGAAACCTCCCACTTTCATAAACCGTAACGAGAAGTTTGTGAATGTTTTGACTATTTTTATAATTCAACATTAAATGTAATGTATTAACTTATTTTTCAGACTATACAAATTTCTGAAAACTCGACAGTGCGCCCTATAACCCGGTGCGCCTAATGTACGGAAATTCTGGTTGTGCTTACCGACCTCTAAGCTATTTTATTTGGTACATGGTGTAATGATAAGTGTGACTGGTAGATGGCAGACACACATAATAGATAGGTGTAGACTGCAATATGATGGCAGTCAAACGTAAGAGATACGGTAGATTGCAATATGATGGCAGTCACACATAAGAAATACATGTATAATGTAATATGATGGCAATCACACATAAGAGATATGTGTACACTGCAGTATGATGGCAGTCACACAGAAGAGATACGTGTAGACTGCAATATGATGGCAGTCAGACATACGAGATTCGTGTAGACTGCAATATGATGGCAGTCACACATAACAGATACATGTAGAATGCATTATAATGGCAGTCACACATAAGAGATACGTGTAGAAAGCAATATGATGGCAGTCACACATAAGAGATACATGTAGACTGCAATATGATGGCAGTCACGCATAAGTGATACGTATAAACTGCAATATGAAGTCAGTCACACATAAGAGATGTGTGTAGACTGCAATATGATGGCAGTCATACATAAGAGATGTGTGTAGACTGCAATATGATGGCAGTCATACATAAGAGATGCGTGGAGACTGCAATATGATGGCAGTCACACATAAGAGATACGTGTAGACTGCAATAAGATGGCAGTCACACAGAATAGATACATGTAGAATGCATTATAATGGCAGTCACACATAAGAGATACATGCAGACTGCAATATGATGGCAGTCACACATAAGAGATACATGTAGACTGCAATATGATGGCTGTCACACATAAGTGATACATGTAGACTGCAGTATGATGGCAGTCACACATGAGAGATACATGTAGACTGCAATATGATGGCAGTCACACATAATAGACGTGTGTAAACTGCAATATGATGGCAGTCACACATAAGTGATACGTATAAACTGCAATATGATGGCAGTCACACATAAGAGATACATGTAGAATGCATTATAATGGCAGTCACACATAAGAGATACTTGTAGACTGCAATATGATGGCAGTCACACATAAGAGACATGTATAGACTGCAATATGACGCCAGTAAACATCATCACAACTCTAAATGTTCCATTGAGAATATAGAACATTAACACATTGCGCTCAAAAACCTATGAAGCCGCATCCCTTGATGGATTGTCTACATGTTACAGTAGTCAGACGTACTGTGCTTCAACATACGAGTACTACTATGGTGTGTGTATAAGAATGGCGAAATGGCACCTACTCGACATTTTATCTGGCGTTTTTCTCACAATATTATGCAAAAGCAACTTTTCTTACCTCCTGGTACCTGCTGATCCGTATTTGGGATCTGCATCAGTCCTGAAAATCATAATAGGACCGTTTCGATGTCCTTTTTGAATGCAAATAGACCCGCTCATCTGCTTAAAGGCCTACTCAAATGAGATTTTCTTATTTAAACGGGGCTAGCAGGTCCATTCTATGTGTCATACTTGATAATTTCTCGATATTTTTGCTGAAAGGATTTAGTAGAGAACATCGACGATAAAGTTCGCAACTTTTGCTCGCTAATAAAAAAGCCTTGCCTGTAGCGGAAGTAGCAGACGATGTGCAGCTCCTCACATCCTCACATTGTTTACAATCATAGCCTCCAGCATTAAGAGCTATTCGGACTGAGAAAGCGACAATTTCCCCATTAATTTGAGCGAGGATGAAAGATTCGTGGATGAGGAAATTTAGAGTGAAGGACTATAAAAAGAAAAAAAAAGGCGATTGCAGTGGGAGCGATTCAGATGTTATTAGACACATTTACTAGGATACTTCCGGGAAATCCCTTATCTGCTGATTGAAACTTGGCACTGATTGAACAAGTGTCAACACCAGACTCTAAAGCAGGGGTAGGGAACCTATGGCTCACGAGCCAGACTGCATCAGATAAATGTGAGCTGACATTGCTTAACATGATAAGTAATGAATAATTCCACTTGTAATAAGTGTTAAAAAATAATGTTCAAAACATAAAACATTCTCATGCATTTTTAGCCCATCCATCCGTTTACTACCGCACCTGTTCAAGAAGTTGCGTTAAGAAGTTATGTATTTATTTTTGGCTAGTGTGGGGCTTGTCCTCCTGGGGGGGGGGTTCTTCAGACCACCAAAGCACCGACATGAGAGCCTGTTTCAAGGTTACGCTATTGTTTTATTTTTCAACAAGTCTCTCAGTTGCTTTCCAGAAATGGTATTTTTCTCTTTCGTTCTCGCTCGCGCTCTGGCTCCAGCCCCAACCCCGTCTCTCCTCCTGGCTGCTGCTTATAACAGAGCGACAGGGGAGTAGATAACAAGGCCCAGGTGGGCCTTCTACGCACCTGTCGCTGATTTCGAGGCCGGTCCTGGCACACCACAGTTGCTTTCCAGAAATTGTATTTTTCTCTTTCGTTCTCGCTCGCGCTCTGGCTCCAGCCCCGACCCCGTCTCTCCTCCTGGCTGCTGCTTATAACAGAGCGACAGGGGAGTAGATAACAAGGCTCAGGTGGGCCGTCTACGCACCTGTCGCTGATTTCGAGGCCGGTCCTGGCACACCACAGTTGCTTTCCAGAAATTGTATTTTTCTCTTTCGTTCTCGCTCGCGCTCTGGCTCCAGCCCCGACCCCGTCCCTCCTCCTGGCTGCTGCTTATAACAGAGCGACAGGGGATTAGATAAAAAGGCCCAGGTGGGCTGTCTACGCACCTGTCGCTGATTTCGAGGCCGTTCCTGGCACACCATAGTTTGCTGCAGGCCCGCGGGCCACCCCCCCCTCCACTCCACAGTTAGCTTCACAATAACAATGTTGTTACAAAGAATAAGAGACCTGTTATACTCTAGAAATGTTGGTCTTACTTAAAAATGCACGCGTTTAGTTGTGTTCAGTGTTAAAAAAATATATTATATGGCTCTTACGGAAATAAATGTTAGAATATTTGGCTTTTTGGCTCTCTCAGCCTAAAAGGTTCCCGACCCCTGCCCTAAAGTATCTCGACAGCAATTGTTGTGCATAACATTCATTCATTACAAGCCCTGTGCACATCGGTATCGATCATTTCTAATTGCAAGCGACACATTTGAGCATCCTCCGCTCCCGCTTTCCGGAGAGTGTCTCCAACATGTCGTAACACTCATGACGCTATATTGCTTTGTTCCGCCTGATGTTCGGGAAATGCGTGGCGGCGCAGCTAAACGGCCTTGCGGGGAGGAAGTGCGCGTTGTTTATTTCAGCGCGTTGTTTATTTGACCGCCAACAACTCCCCGCCAGCCAATTATTCTCCCAATATTCGGCACCCCGGCCCACGCAATCACGCCGAGCCCGCCGCCGGCCGTGGCCCCCGCGCTCGCCGCCGTGGCGCATCTGATGAAAGCGGCGCCGGCTGATGTAATCAAAGAGCAAGGCCCGTCGTCCCCTAATAGTCGGAACAAGAGAGGACCCCGCTTGGCCTCTCCGCTGGGCTAAAATGTGCAATCCCGGACACATGACCGCACCTTTGGGTGCTTGAGCCCCTCCCCTTTTTTGCCTCGTCTTAAAAAGTGCCCTCTACCTGTGTGTGTGTTTTTGTTTGTTTTTGTTTCCTTAAAACAACATTAATAAATTCCTGTTAGGGATGTAAAGAAAACAAAACAAAACAAAAAAACTCCCCGTTTTCTTGTTTGAGCCCGCGCTTCCGCCTGAGAGAGAGAGGGGGAGCAGTGGAGCAGCTTGAACCTGTGAGTTATGGTCTAGTCGCCGTCCACTTATTCAGCATCTAATATGGGTCACGTTTCAGAAAAAACGCTGTATTGTTCTATTATTCATTGTGTCAGCTTGTGTTTTTTGCCGGACGTCGGAGCACGGCGCATCAATTCCGCACAGAGCAGAGCGGATGGTGCGGGACGGAAAGTATTGTACAAAATACAAAATAAAATGCACTGTGTTTACGGCGGATCACATTCCTCTCACAGTAGAGGTTTAGATATAAAGTTGTATTTCGTTTTAGTCTGAGTATTAAGTGAGAAAGACCATAAGTTACAACTTGATGGTTTTTTCATTTAAGGGAAGAAGGACAGATTTTCACATTGGAGTTTTTTCCTTTTGGGTATTTATTTATTTGTTTTTTTCGAAGTTCATGTTCAATTTTACAGTGCATAGCTCGGTTGGTAGAGTGGCCGTGTCACCAACTTGAGGGTTGCAGGTTCGATTCCCGCTTGTGCCATTCTAGTCACTGGCGTTGTGTCCTTGGGCAAGACACTTTACCCACCTGCTCCCAGTGCCACCCACACTGGTTTAAATGTAACTTAGATATTGGGTGTCAATATGTAAAAAAGCGCTTTGAGTCACTTGAGAAAAGCGCTATATAAATATAATTCACTTCACAACCGTATGGGTGCTTGAGGCCCTCCCCTTTTTTGCCTCGTCTTAAAAAGTGCCCTCTACCTGTGTGTGTGTTTTTGTTTGTTTTTGTTTCCTTAAAACAACATTAATAAATTCCTGTTAGGGATGTAAAGAAAACAAAACAAAACAAAAAAACTCCACGTTTTCTTGTTTGAGCCCGCGCTTCCGCCTGAGAGAGAGAGGGGGAGCAGTGGAGCAGCTTGAACCTGTGAGTTATGGTCTAGTCGCCGTCCACTTATTCAGCATCTCATATGGGTCACGTTTCAGAAAAAACGCTGTATTGTTCTATTATTCATTGTGTCAGCTTGTGTTTTTTGCCGGACGTCGGAGCACGGCGCATCAATTCCGCACAGAGCAGAGCGGATGGTGCGGGACGGAAAGTAGTGTACAAAATACAAAATAAAATGCACTGTGTTTACGGCGGATCACATTCCTCTCACAGTAGAGGTTTAGATATAAAGTTGTATTTCGTTTTAGTCTGAGTATTAAGTGAGAAAGACCATAAGTTACAACTTGATGGTTTTTTCATTTAAGGTAAGAAGGACAGATTTTCACATTGGAGTTTTTTCCTTTTGGGTATTTATTTATTTGTTTTTTTCGAAGTTCATGTTCCATTTTAAAGTGCATAGCTCGGTTGGTAGAGTGGCCGTGTCAGCAACTTGAGGGTTGCAGGTTCGATTCCCGCTTGTGCCATCCTAGTCACTGCGTTGTGTCCTTGGGCAAGACACTTTACCCACCTGCTCCCAGTGCCACCCACACTGCTTTAAATGTAACTTTGATATTGGGTGTCACTATGTAAAGCACTTTGAGTCACTTGAGAAAAGCGCTATATAAATATAATTCACTTCACAACCGTATGGGTGTTTGAGCCCCTCCCCTTTTTTGCCTCGTCTTAAAAAGTGCCCTCTGCCTGTGTGTGTGTTTGTTTTTGTTTTTTTTCTTTAAACAACATTAATAAATTCCTGTTAGGGATGTAAAAAAAAAAAACAGTGGTACAAAAACTCCACGTTTTCTTGTTTGAGCCTGCGCTTCCGCCAGAGAGAGAGAGAGAGAGAGAGAGGGCGAGCAGTGGAGCAGCTTGAACCTGTGAGTTGTGGTCTAGTCGCCGTCCATGTATTCAGCATCTAATATGGGTCACGTTTCAGAAAAAACGCTGTATTATTCTATTATTCAATGTGTCAACTTCTGTTTTTGCCGGACGTCGGAGCGCGGCACTTCAATTCCGAACAGAGCAGAGCGGATGGTGCGGGACAGAAAGTAGTGTACAAAATACAAAATAAAACATTTTTCAAAATAAAATGCACTGTGTTTAAGGCGGATCGCATTTCTCTCACAGCAGAGGTTTAGATATAAAGTTGTATTTCGTTTCAGTTGTTTAGTCTGAGTATTAAGTGAGAAAGACCATAAGTTACAACTTGATGGTGTTTTCATCAAAGGGAAGAAGGACAGATTTTCACATTGAAGTTTTTTCCTTTTGGGTATTTATTTATTTATGTTTTTTCGAAGTTCATGTTCAATTTTAAAGTGCATAACTCGGTTGGTAGAGCGGCCGTGCCAGCAACTTGAGGGTTGCAGGTTCGATTCCCGCTTGTGCCATTCTAGTCACTGCCGTTGTGTCCTTGGGCAAGACACTTTACCCACCTGCTCCCAGTGCCACCCACACTGGTTTAAAAATGTAACTTAGATATTGGGTGTCACTATGTAAAAAAGCGCTTTGAGTCACTTGAGAAAAGCGCTGTATAAATATAATTCACTTCACAACCGTATGGGTGTTTGAGCCCCTCCCCTTTTTTGCCTCGTCTTAAAAAGTGCCCTCTGCCTGTGTGTGTGTGTTTTTTTTTTTTGTTTTTTTTCCTTTAAACAACATTAATAAATTCCTGTTAGGTATGTAAAAAACAAACAAAAACAAAAAAAAACATTAGGGACTGCAACATGATGGCAGTCACACAAGAGATACGTGTAGACTGCAACATGATGGCAGTCACACATAAGAGATACGTTTAGACTGCAATATGATGGCAGTCACACATAAGAGATACGTGTAGACTGCAATATGATGGCAGTCACACATAAGAGATACGTGTAGACTGCAATATGATGGCAGTCAAACATACGAGATACGTGTAGACTGCAATGTGATGGCAGTCACACATAAGAGATATGTGTAGACTGCAATATGATGGCAGTCACACATAAGAGATACGTGTAGACTGCAATATGATGGCAGTCACACATAAGAGATATGTGTAGACTGCAATATGATGGCAGTCACACATAAGAGATACGTGTAGACTGCAATATGATGGCAGTCACACATAAGGGATAGATGGAGACTGCAATATGATGGCAGTCACACAGAAGCGATATGTGTAGACTGCATGATGATGGCAGTCGCACATAAGACTGCAATATGATGGCAGTCACACATAAGAGATACGTGTAGACTGCAATATGATGGCAGTCACACAGAAGCGATATGTCTACACTGCAAGATGATGGCAGTCACACATAAGACATCAAGATGATGGCAGTCACACATAAGAGATATGTGTAGACTGCAATATGATGGCAGTCACACATAAGGGATGGATGGAGACTGAAATATGATGATGTGGAGGTTTCTCTCTTGTGGGCTCCCCTGAACGTAATAGAGCTTCTCGGGAGCCCCGTGTTCTGGTGTAACATTGTTTTTTATTGCATAGAATAGCGCCAGGTTAGCAGTCTGCTCAGCAACTTTTCAGTCCCGTCCCTTTCTTGGCGTGGTCTCGGGTGCATGTGAGCCTAGCCCTCAAACTCCAACTCCATCCTCTGTGTCTCGGTCCGGCTGCTGCTAATAAGCATGGCAGGTGATTGGATGAATAACCCCAGCTAGGTAGTCCGATCACCTACCAGCTGTGCGTTGGGGTCGGTCCTTACACACCCTGCTCCGCTGCAGGCCTGCAGACTACGCCCCTTTCCACATACCTCCACCGTCAGCCACGGCCATCTACGCCCCCGGCCTGTGGATCACTCTGCAGTTGCAGGGTTGTAAAGCTAGGTACCAACGAGTGATCCACGCGTTGGCATCCTTCATGCGGTGGGGCCACTGGAGGGGTTTGTGGTCCGAGCATATATATATATATATATATATATATATATATATATATATATATATATATATTTATATAAAGACCATCCTTTGGCCAAATTATTTTAACCCAACGCGGCCTCGGGTGAAAAAGTTTGGGGACCCCGTCATTAAACAGTGCAGCAGTACCTAATGATTCGACCCAGTTACGAAGGCAGTCACTTTGAAAAAAGAGATGAAAGGAGCATGGACGGGGGGGGGGGGGGGGACCAGGGGGGACCATGGGGGTCTTTCTGAGTTGAGGGCCCCGCCATCCGTCTACCTTGCTACACAATCACTAGATTGACAGCGGCCGGCGTGTCGGACTGAAGCTGTTTTTATTCAGCGCGTGTGTGTGTGTGTGTGTGTGTGTGTGTGTGTGTGTGTGTGTTGGGAGGAGGGTACAAGAGGGGTTGTCTTGAAAAGAGGAGGCGGGGGGAGGGTGGGGGTGCAGACGAAGATGGCGTGATGGAGCGTCTGGATGGAAGGCGCGCCGGCGTGATTGACAGCTGGGATGATGCTTCGCCGCAGAGTGGAGACGCAGCCTGGCTGATGATTGACAGCTGAGCCTCGTCCTCGCAACCACGCCCGCCGTATTGGACGGCAATATCCTGAGCGGGGGTTTAACAGAAATATAACCCGTGTACCTTTCAACATTTACTTGTGTGGGTTCTGTTCTACGGGGGGCGGTGTTAGAGATACAAACGGAGGAAAACACCCACTGGTCACAACATTAGGAACACCTCGTAGAAAGAACCCCTTACTCTAGCTCGGGGGTCGGCAACCTGCGCCTAGGGCGTTTTCAAAAATGGAAAAAGGTTGGCTGAAAAATCTATTTGTTGTTTTTAATAATGTTTCTGGAGGAGGACAAACATGACACAAACCTTCCTCATTGTCAGAAAGATGACCAGTCCCACTATTTTTGACTGTCCTTGAACTCACCATAGTTTGTTTCCACGTGCAACTTTCTCCAAGGCTGCCACAGAAAGAGCGGTTTCATGCCTCTCCTTCTTTGTCTCGTTTTGTCCACCAAATGTTTTGTACTGTGCGTGAATGCACAAAGGTGAACTCATCATTTTTAAAGTGAACTTTAACGTCAATTAATGGTGGCCAAACTCATCATTTAAAGTGAACGGCCACTTCGTTTGAGTGGCCTAGCTCATCATTTAAGGTGACCGGCCACATCATTTATAACATGGACTGCCACTACATTTAAATTGGCCTACCTCGTCATTTAAAGTGAACCGCCACTCTATGTGAATTGGCCTACCTCATCATTTAAGGTGGACCGCCACATCATGTAAAATGACCTACTTCATCATTTAAAGCAAACAGCCACTTTATTTAATGTGGCCTACCCTGTCATTTAAAGTGAATGGCCACTTCTTATAAAACTGGCCTGCCACATTAATTAATTTGGCCTACCTCGTCATTTAAAGTGAACCGCCACTTTATGTGACTTGGCCTACCTTATCATTTAAGGTGGACCGCCACATCATGTAAAATGACCTACTTCATCATTTAAAGTGACCGGCACTTCATTTAAAGTGGCCTACCTCGTCATTTAAAGTGGCCGGCATGCCACGTCATTTAAACTGAACCGGTACTTCATTTCAAGTGGCCTGCCACATCATTTAAAGTGAACCGCCACTTAATTTAAAGTAGCTTACTTCATTATTTAAAGTGGACTGCAACTCCATTTGAAGTGGCCTACCTCGTTAATGTGTTCGGCCTGCCACCTCATTTAAAGTGAACCGCCACTAAATTTGAAGTGACCTACGTCATCATTTAACGTGAACTGCCACTTCATTTAAAATGACCTACTTCATCATTTAAAGTGAACAGTCACTTTATTTAAAGTGGCCTACCTCATCATTTAGGGTGAACCGCGACTTCATTTAAACTGGCCTAATGCTTGTTTTAAAGTGAACCGCCACTTCATTTAAAGTAGCTTACCTTATTATTCAAAGTGAACCGCAACTTCATTTAAAGTAGCCTACCTCGTCATTTAAAGTGGCCGGCCTGCCACATCATTTGAAGTAAACCGGCACTTCATTTAAAGTGAACTGCCACTTCATTTAAAATGACCGACTTAATCATTTAAAGTGGACAGCCACTTAATTTAAAGTGGCCTACCTCTTCATTTAAAGTGAACCGCTACTTAATTTAAAGTAGCTTACTTCATTATTTAAAGTGGACTGCAACTCCATTTGAAGTGGCCTACCTCGTTAATGTGGTCGGCCTGCCACATCATTTAAAGTGAACCGCCACTAAATTTGAAGTGACCTACGTCATCATTTAACGTGAACTGCCACTTCATTTAAAATGACCTACTTCATCATTTAAAGTGAACAGTCACTTTATTTAAAGTGGCCTACCTCATCATTTAGGGTGAACCGCGACTTCATTTAACCTGGCCTAATGCTTGTTTTAAAGTGAACCGCCACTTCATTTAAAGTAGCTTACCTTATTATTCAAAGTGAACCGCGACTTCATTTAAAGTAGCCTACCTCGTCATTTAAAGTGGCCGGCCTGCCACATCATTTGAAGTAAACCGGCACTTCATTTAAAGTGAACTGCCACATCATTTAAAATGACCGACTTAATCATTTAAAGTGAACAGCCACTTAATTTAAAGTTGCCTACCTCTTCATTTAAAGTGAACCGCCACTTAATTTAAAGTAGCTTACTTTATTATTTAAAGTGGACTGAAACTCCATTTAAATTTGTAAAAACAAAAATGTTCTTCAAACATTTTTACTTATGAAAAATGTTTTTCAATTGAAGAAAAATATTGTTTTACTTGCAAATAGTTTGGCATGAAAAAACATTTTTGGGTGTTTTTTTTTTTTAAGTTTTGCCAGTAATTTCCCTCCATAATAACTTACTTTAGAGTCATGAGTTAACCGATATATAAGTTGTATTTAGATTTTAACAATGTTTAACAAGATCATGTTTAAAAGATATAAAATGACTGGCATTAAATGCATTGTTTTCTGTCAAAATGGAAAGTTGACCACAAGCCGTCGGAAAACGCCAAAAATTGGCATGCCACAAGATAAACTGTCCGCTGACAAAGGTCATGTGCGCTACATGCTTGACCTTTCACCCCGGGTCAATGTGTGTGGAACTTGGTGAAAAATCAATAGCTCCCCCGTGATCACCTAATCCCGCCATGCAGAGGACTAATGAAAGAGTCTTTTGGAGCGGCGCCAATCAATAATAAAAGCTGAAATTGACGCCAGTAGACTTTTTATCATTCCGTTTGATGATTTTTTAATGCGGCGTGTGCGGGCGTCAGCACACTGTGTTTTATCCCGACATCCCAGCAGCAGGTTGTGTTGAAAAAAAAAGACTTTTAGCGTGGTCACTCCCCTGCTTTACTCAGATACAAAGCTCCTAAATTATTATTCCATTCTTGCGTTTACTTCCCGAGTTAATTAGCTTTTGAGGGAACAGAAAAACATTAAGAAAAAAATTGCGATTTTCAGGCAAAGAAATTAACTTTCTGTTTTATGCTATGTTTTATAGCCCAAAATCATAGGAAGAAGGACTTTTTAAAAATGATTTATGACTGACATGACAGGGATGCAGTCAGCTGTGATATCTGAAAAAACCCCAAAGCGGTGAAGTTGTCACTTTGTGTAAAAGGTAAATAAAAAGCCAATTCAATGATGTGCAAATCATTTTCAACTTATATTCAATTGAATAGACTGCAAAGACAAGATATTTAATGTTCGCACTGAGAAACTTTGTTATTTTATGCAGAAATTAGCTCGTTTTTTAATTCAATGCCTGCAACATGTTTCAAAAAAGCTGGCACAAGTGGCAAAAAAGACTGAAAAAGTTGAGGCATGCTCGTCAAACACTTATTTGGAGCGGGTGGGTGCCATGATGGGGTAAAAAAAAAAGGAGCTTCCGTGAAATTCACACGCAAGGACGGTGGCGAGGGTCGCCGCTTTGTCGACAAACGCCCGAGCAAATTGTTTAAGAACAGCATTTCTCTGCCATCATGTGGCAGTCACACATATCTCTTATGTGTGACTGCCATCATAATGCAGTCTACACATATCTCTTATGTGTGACTGCCATCATATTGCAGTCTACACATATCTCTTATGTATGACTGCCTGCCATCATATTGCTGTCTACACATATCTTTTATATGTGGCTGTTATCATTTTTCAGTCCACACGTATCTCTCATGTGTGACTGCCATCATATTGCTGTCTACACATATCTTTTATATGTGGCTGCTATCATTTTCCAGTCCACACGTATCTCTCGTGTGTGACTGCCATCATATTGCAGTGTACATGTTTCTGTGTGTGACTGCCATCATACTGCAGTCCACACGTATCTCTTATGTGTGACTGCCATCCTATTGCAGTCGACCCGTATCTACTGTATTATGTGTGACTGCCATCATATTGCAGTCTACATGTATCTTTTGTGTGTGACTGCCATCATATTGCAGTCCACACATATCTCTTATGTATGACTGCCATCATATTGCTGTCTACACATATCTTTTATATGTGGCTGCTATCATTCTTCAGTCCACACGTATCTCTCATGTGTGACTGCCATCATATTGCAGTGTACATGTATCTGTGTGACTGCCATCATACTGCAGTCCACACGTATCTCTTATGTGTGACTGCCATCCTATTGCAGTCGACCCATATCTACTGTATTATGTGTGACTGCCATCATATTGCAGTCTACATGTATCTTTTGTGTGTGACTGCCATCATATTACAGTCCACACATATCTCTTGTGTGACTGCCATCATATTGCAGTCAATACGTATTTCGTGTGACTGCCATCATATTGCAGTCTACACATATCTCTTATGTGTGACTGCCATCATATTGCAGTCAATACGTATTTCGTGTGACTGCCATCATATTGCAGTCTACACGTATCTCTTATGTATGACTGCCATCATATTGCAGTCTACACGTATCTCTTATGTGTGACTGCCATCATATTGCAGTCTACACGTATCTCTTATGTGTGGCTGCCATCATTTGTCAGTCTACACGTATATCCCTTGTGTGACTGCAATCATATTGCAGTCCACACATATCTCTTATGTATGACTGCCATCATATTGCAGTCTACATGTATCTCTTATGTGTGACTGCCATTATACTGCAGTGTACACATATCTCTTATGTGTGACTGCCATCATATTGCAGTCTACATGTCTCTCTTGTGTGACTGCCATCATACTGCAGTCTGCACGTATCTCTTATGTGTGACTGCCATCATACTGCAGTCGACCTGTATCTACTGTATTATGTGTGACTGCCATCATATTGCAGTCTACACATATCTCTTACGTGTGACTGCCATCATATTGCAGTCTGCACGTATCTCTTATGTGCGACTGCCATCATATCGCAGTCTACATGTTCCTCTTATGTGTGACTGCCATCATATTGCAGTCTACATGTATCTCTTATGTGCGAATGCCATCATATCGCAGTCTACATGTTCCTCTTATGTGTGACTGCCATCATATTATAGTCTTCACATATTTGTTATTTGTGACTGCCATCATTTTTCAGGCTACACATATCTCTCAGGTGTGATTGCCATCATACTAAAGTCTACACATATCTCTTATGTGTGACTGCCATCATATCACAGTCTATATTTATATATAATTATATATTTTTTTAATCTATTCTCACAAATGATTCGATTTAGAACCGGAATAAATGAGCACTTCTAGTAGAAATGCAAGGAAACATTTTTTGTGGTTTTATTTGTTCTTAATCTGAAGGTGACAACAGGACACCTGGGAGTGGTTTCAGATGGGGGAGGGGCAACGGCGTCCCAACATGAGCAGGTGTGCCTCGCGTGGTTGCGGGTTTAACGAGGTGTCATCTTGGGGTAATTGTGAGCTACTTTTTTTGAAGTTGGCCTGGATGTTGGCCACTCAGGTTGGTGGAGGGTGAGAACCTTGCTCAACAGGAAGCAGGCGGCGGCTATCAGACGCCAGCAGCTGTCTGTGAGGATGGGCTGGTCCTCATGCTTCCTGCGTGTGTGCGTGTGTGTGTGTGTGTGTGTGGGTCCTCAGAAACAATAGACGAGTTCAACTGTTGTTACGCTTCCAACGTCCTCTCTTCCTCCATCCTTCCTCACCTTCCCCTTTCCCTGTTTCCTCGCCCTCCCCACCTATCTCTCACGGAGTACACTATGTCCTCTACCACTCCGCCATTGTACAGTACATCTTCTTATACCTCTTCCATAGTGTCTTGTGTGTTGTACAAAACCCAAAAGCAGTGAAGTTGTCAACGTTGTGTAAATTATAAATACAAACAGAATACAATGATTTGCAAATCCCTCATATTTAACGTTTAAATGTGGACACGACAGACCATAGAACACTTTTCCACTTTGCATCAGTCCATTTTTGATGAGCTCGGGCCCAGAGAAGCCGGCGACGTTTCTGGGTGTTGTTGATAAATGGCTGTGGCTTTGTATAGTAGAGTTTTAATTAGCACTTACAGATGTAGCGACCGATTGTAGTTACTGACAGTGGTTTTCTGAAGTGTTCCTGAGCCCATTTGGTGATATCCTTTACACACTGATGTGGCTTTTTGACGCAGTACCACCTGAGGGAGACAAGGTCTGTAATATCATGGCTTACATGCAGTGATTTCTCCAGATTTTCTGAACCTTTTAATGATATTACAGACTGTAGGTGGTTAAATCCCTAAACTCCTTGCAATAGCTGGCTGAGAAATTTTGTTCTTACATTGTTGGACAATTTGCTCAGCGAAGCCGGCGGCGTTTCTGGGTGTTGTTGATAAATGGCTGTGGCTTTGCATAGTAGAGTTTCAACTTGCACTTACAGATGTAGCAACCAATTGTGGTTTTCTGAATTGTTCCTGAGCCCATTTGGTGACATCCTTTACACACTGATGTGGCTTTATGATGCAGTACCCCCTGAGGGATCGAAGGTCCATGATATCATCGCTTACGTGCAGTGATTTCTCCAGATTCGCTGAACCTTTTAATGTTATTACAGACCATAGATGGTGAAATCCCTAAATTCCTTGCAATAGTTGGTTGAGAAATTGTGTTCTTAAATTGTTTGTTTAATTTGCTCAGCGAAGCCGGCGGTGTTTCTGGGTGTTGTTGATAAATGGCTGTGGCTTTGCATAGTAGAGTTTCAACACGCACTTACAGATGTAGCGACCAATTGTGGTTTTCTGAATTGTTCCTGAGCCCATGTCGTGATATCCTTTACACACTGATGTGGCTTTTTGATGCAGTACCCCCAGAGGGATCGAAGGTCCATGATATCGCTTAAGTGCAGTGATTTTTACAGATTGTCTGAACCTTTTAATGATATTACAGACCGTAGATGGTGAAATCCCTAAATTCCCTGCAATAGCTGGTTGAGAAATTGTGTTCTTAAATTGTTTGTTTAATTTGCTCAGCAAAGCCGGCGGTGTTTCTGGGTGTTGTTGATAAATGGCTGTGGCTTTGTATAGTAGAGTTTCAACACGCACTTACAGATGTAGCGACCAATTGTGGTTTTCTGAATTGTTCCTGAGCCCATGTCGTGATATCCTTTACACACTGATGTGGCTTTTTGATGCAGTACCCCCAGAGGGATCGAAGGTCCATGATATCGCTTAAGTGCAGTGATTTTTACAGATTGTCTGAACCTTTTAATGATATTACAGACCGTAGATGGTGAAATCCCTAAATTCCCTGCAATAGCTGGTTGAGAAATGTTGTTCTTAAACTGTTGGACGATTTGCTTAGCGAAGCCGGCAGCGTTTCTGGGTGTTGTTGATAAATGGCTGTGGCTTTGCATAGTAGAGTTTCAACTTGCACTTACAGACGTAGCGACCAATTGTAGTTACTGACAGTGGTTTTCGGAAGTGTTCCTGAGCCCATGTGGTGACATCCTTAATACACTGATGTGGCTTTTTGACGCAGTACCGCCTGAGGGATCGAAGGTCCATGAAATCATTGCTTAAGTGCAGTGACTTCTCCAGATTCTCTGATCCTTTTAATGATAATGGTGACCTTAGATGGTGAAATCCCTAAATTTCTTGCAATAGCTAGTTGAGAAATTTTGTTCTTAAAGTGTTGGACAATTTGCTTAGTGAAGCCGGCGGCGTTTCTGGGTGTTGTTGATAAATGGCTGTGGCTTTGCATAGTAGAGTTTGAACTCGCACTTACAGACGTAGCGACCAACTGGAGTTACTGACAGTGGTTTTCGGAAGTGTTCCTGAGCCCATGTGGTGATATTCTTTACACACTGATGTGACTTATTGACGTAGTTCCACCTGAGGGAGCCAAGGTCTGTAATATCATGGCTTACGTGCAGTGATTTCTCCAGATTCTCTGAAACTTTTGATAATATTATAGAACGTAAATGGTGAAATCCCTAAATTTTTGGCAATAGCTGGTTGAGAAATTGTGTTCTTACATTATTGGACAATTTGCTCAACGAAGCCGGCGGCGTTTCTGGGTGTTGTTGATAAATGGCTGTGGCTTTGCATAGTACTGTTTGAACTTACACTTACAGACGTAGCGACCAACTGTATTTACTGACAGTGGTTTTCTGAAGTGTTCCTGAGCCCATGTGGTGACATTCTTAACACACTGATGTCGCTTTTTGATGCAGTACCGCCTGAGGGATCGAAGGTCCATGATATCATTGCTTAAGTGCAGTGATTTCTCCAGATTCTCTGAACCTTTTAATGATATACTGACTGTAGATGGTGAAATCCCTGAATTCCTTGCAATAGCTGGTTGAGAAATGTTGTTCTTGAAGTGTTGGACAATTTGCTTAGTGAAGCCGGCGGCGTTTCTGGGTGTTGTTGATAAATGGCTGTGGCTTTGAATAGTAGAGTTTCAACTTGTACTTACAGATGTAGCGATCAATTGTGGTTTTCTGAATTGTTCCTGAGCCCATTTCGTGATATCCTTTACACACTGATGTGGCTTTATGATGCAGTACCCCCTGAGGGATCGAAGGTCCATGATATCATCGCTTAAGTGCAGTGATTTTTCCAGATTGTCTGAACCTTTTAATGATATTACAGACTGTAGATTGTGAAATCCCTAAATTCCTTGTAATAGCTGGTTGAGAAATGTTGTTCTTAAATTGTTGGACAATTTGCTTAGCGAAGCCTGCTGCGTTTCTGGGTGTTGTTGATAAATGGCTGTGGCTTTGCATAGTAGAGTTTCAACTTGCACTTACAGATGTAGTGACCAATTGTGGTTTTCTGAAGTGTTCCTGAGCCCATGTGGTGATATCCTTTACACACTGATGTTGCTTTTTGACGCAGTACCACCTGAGGGAATCCAAGGTGCGTAATATCGTGGCTTACGTGCAGTGATTTCTCCAGATTCTCTGAACCTTTTAATGATATTACAGACTGTAGATGGTGAAATCCCTAAAGTCCTTGCAATAGCTGGTTGAAAAATGTTGTTCTTACATTAGTGGACAATTTGCTCAGCAAAGCCGGCGGCGTTTGTGGGTGTTGTTGATAAATGGCTTTGGCTTTGCATAATAGAGTTTTAACTTACACTTACAGATGTAGCGACCAAATTTAGTTACTGACAGTTGTTTTCTGAAGTGTTCCTGAGCCCACGTGGTGATATCTTTTGCACACTGATGTCGCTTTTTGACGCATTACCACCTGAGGGAGCCAAGGTCAGTAATATCATGGCTTACGTGCAGTGATTTCTCCATATTCTCTGAACCTTTTAATGATATTACAGAGTGTAGATGGTGAAATCCCTAAATTCCTTGTAATAGCTGGTTGAGAAATTTTGTTCTTAAATTGTTGGACAATTTGCTTAGCGAAGCCGGCTGCGTTTCTGGGTGTTGTTGATAAATGGCTGTGGCTTTGCATAGTAGAGTTTCAACTTACACTTACAGATGTAGCGACCAATTTTAGTTACTGACAGTTGTTTTCTGAAGTGTTCCTGAGCCCATGTGGTGAGTATACTGACAGTTGTTTTCTGAAGTGTTCCTGAGCCCATGTGGTGATATCCTTTACACACTGATGTCGCTTTTTGACGCAGTACCACCTGAGGGAGCAGAGGTTTGTAATATCGTGGCTTACGTGCAACACTCGGTTTTGCCAAAAATACAATTACTACGCCACCTTAAGTTAAAGACCGCATAAGTCCATTCTAGACATCCATTATCCATTTTCTACCGCTTGCCCCTGTCGGGTGGCGGAGGCATATCTTAGCTGCATTCGGGCGGAAGGCGGGATACACCCTGGACAAGTCACCACCTCATCACAGGGCCAACACAGACGGACAACATTCACACTCACATTAACACAATAGGGACCATTTGGTGTTGACAATCAACCTATCCCCAGGTGCATGTCTTTGGAAGTGGGAGGGGCCTATCCCCAGGTGTATGTCTTTGGAGGTGGGAGGGGTCTATCCCCAGGTGCATGTCTTTGGAGGTGTGAGTGGCCTATCCCCAGGTGCATGTCTTTGGAGTTGGGAGAGACCTTAACCCAGGTGTATGTCTTTGGAGGTGAGAGAGGCCTATCCCCAGGTGCCTGTCTTTGGAGGTGAGAGAGGCCTATACCCAGGTGCATGTCTTTGGAGTTGGGAGAGACCTATCCCCAGGTGCATGTCTTTGGAGTTGGGAGAGACCTATCCCAGGTGCATGTCTTTGGAGTTCGGAGAGACATATCCCCAGGTGCATGTCTTTGGTGTTGGGAGAGACCTATCCCAGGTGCATGTCTTTGGAGTTGGGAGAGACCTATCCCCAGGTGCATGTCTTTGGAAGTAGGAGGAAGCCGGAGTACCCGGAGAGAACTCAAGTAGTCACAGGGAGAACATGCAACCTCTACAAAACTCTACAGTTAATAATCCGTTATTTTTTCTTAGCTACCATTGTTCTCTTCCTTTCTATCATTCCACATTATAACATATAAAAAATACGGATGGGAGTTTTCTCAACTAGTTCACATGTCTTCTGTGGATTTGGATTTGGAGAAGGCATTTGATCCCTTGCAGTGTATTGCTGGGGGTGCTCCAGGAGTACGGGGTCCAGGGTCTGTTGCTATGAACCATTCAGTCCCAGGAGTCTGGTTCGCATTTCTGGAAGTAAGTCAGACATGTTCCCAGTGGATGTTGGACTTCGCCAGGGCTGCCGTTTGTCACTGGTCCTGTTCATTAACTTTACGGGCATCAGTTCTAGGCGCGGCCAGGGTGTGAAGGGTTTCCAGTTTGGTGGCCAGAGAATTGTATCCCTGCTTTTTGTAGATTAGGTGGTCCTTTTGGCCTTATCAGGCTGGGAACTTAAGCGTTGACTGGGGCGGTTTTCAGCCGAGTGTGAAACTGCTGCCATGGGGATCAGCACCTCCAGGTCTGAGGCCATGGTTCTCAGTCGGAAAAGGGTGGACAAAGTTTTGCCTCAAGTGGAGGAGTTAAAAGTCTTGTTCACTAGTGGCGGAAGAATGGAACGTGAAGTCAACACGGTCCAGTATCGGCAGTGATGCAGTCACTGTACCGGTCTGTTGTGGTGCAGAGGGACCTCAGCCAGAAGGCGATTCTCTCGATTTTGCAGTCAGTTAACGTTTCTACCCTCACCTATGGTCACCAGTCTGGTTCGCATTTCCGGTAGTAAGTCAGAAATGTTCCTAGTGGATGTTAGACTTCGCCAGGGCTGCCGTTTGTCACTGGTCCTGTTCATTAACTTTACGGGCATCATTTCTAGGCGCGGCCAGGGTGTGAAGGGTTTCCAGTTTGGTGGCCAGAGGATTGCACCCCTGCTTTTTGTAGATTACGTGGTCCTGTTGGCCTTATCAGGCTGGGAACTTAAGCGTTGACTGGGGCGGTTTTCAGCCGAATGTGAAACTGCTACCATGGGGATCAGCACCTCCAAGTCTGAGGCCATGGTTCTCAGTCGGAAAAGGGTGGACAAAGTTTTGCCTCAAGTGGAGGAGTTAAAAGTCTTGTTCACTAGTGGCGGAAGAATGGAACGAGAAGTCAACACCGTCCAGTATCGACGGTGATGCAGTCACTGTACCGGTCTGTTGTGGTGCAGAGGGACCGCAGCCAGAAGGCGGTTCTCTCGATTTTGCAGTCAGTCTACGTTTCTACCCTCACCTATGGTCACCAGTCTGGTTCGCATTTCCGGTAGTAAGTCAGAAATGTTCCTAGTGGATGTTAGACTTCGCCAGGGCTGCCGTTTGTCACTGGTCCTGTTCATTAACTTTACGGGCATCATTTCTAGGCGCGGCCAGGGTGTGAAGGGTTTCCAGTTTGGTGGCCAGAGGATTGCATCCCTGCTTTTTGTAGATTACGTGGTCCTGTTGGCCTTATCAGCCTGGGAACTTAAGCGTTGACTGGGGCGGTTTTCAGCCGAATGTGAAACTGCTACCATGGGGATCAGCACCTCCAAGTCTGAGGCCATGGTTCTCAGTCGGAAAAGGGTGGACGAAGTTTTGCCTCAAGTGGAGGAGTTAAAAGTCTTGTTCACTAGTGGAGGAAGAATGGAACGTGAAGTCAACACGGTCCAGTATCGGCAGTGATGCAGTCACTGTACCGGTCTGTTGTGGTGCAGAGAGACCTCAGCCAGAAGGCGATTCTCTCGATTTTGCAGTCAGTTAACGTTTCTACCCTCACCTATGGTCACCAGTCTGGTTCGCATTTCCGGTAGTAAGTCAGACACGTTCCTAGTGGATGTCAGACTTCGCCAGGGCTGCCGTTTGTCACCGGTCCTGTTCATTAACTTTACGGGCATCATTTCTAGCCGCAGTCAGGGTGTGAGGGGTTTCCAGTTTGGTGGCCAGAGGATTGCATCCCTGCTTTTTGTAGATTACGTGGTCCTGTTGGCCTCATCAGGCTGGGAACTTAAGCGTTGACTGGGGCGGTTTTTAGCCGAGTGTGAAACTGCTGCCATGGGGATCAGCAGCTCCAAGTCTGAGGCCATGGTTCTCAGTCGGAAAAGGGTGGACAAAGTTTTGCCTCAAGTGGAGGAGTTAAAAGTCTTGTTCACTAGTGGAGGAAGAATGGAACGTGAAGTCAACACGGTCCAGTATCGGCAGTGATGCAGTCACTGTACCGGTCTGTTGTGGTGCAGAGAGACCTCAGCCAGAAGGCGGTTCTCTCGATTTTGCAGTCAGTTAACGTTTCTACCCTCACTTATGGTCACCAGTCTGGTTCGCATTTCCGGTAGTAAGTCAGACACGTTCCTAGTGGATGTCAGACTTCGCCAGGGCTGCCGTTTGTCACCGGTCCTGTTCATTAACTTTACGGTCATCAGTTCTAGGCGCGGCCAGGGTGTGAAGGGTTTCCAGTTTGGTGGCCAGAGGATTGTATCCCTGCTTTTTGTAGATTACGTGGTCCTTTTGGCCTTATCAGGCTGGGAACTTAAGCGTTGACTGGGGCGGTTTTCAGCCGAATGTGAAACTGCTACCATGGGGATCAGCACCTCCAAGTCTGAGGCCATGGTTCTCAGTCGGAAAAGGGTGGACAAAGTTTTGCCTCAAGTGGAGGAGTTAAAAGTCTTGTTCACTAGTGGCGGAAGAATGGAACGTGAAGTCAACACGGTCCAGTATCGGCAGTGGTGCAGTCACTGTACCGGTCTGTTGTGGGGCAGAGGGACCTCAGCCAGAAGGCGATTCCCTCGATTTTGCAGTCAGTCTACGTTTCTACCCTCACCTATGGTCACCAGTCTGGTTCGCATTTCCGGTAGTAAGTCAGAAATGTTCCTAGTGGACGTTAGACTTCGCCAGGGCTGTTTTTTGTCACTGGTCCTGTTCATTAACTTTACGGGCATCATTTCTAGGCGTGATCAGGGTGTGGAGAGTTTCCAGTTTGGTGGCCAGAGGATTGCATCCCTGCTTTTTGTAGATTACGTGGTCCTGTTGGCCTTATCAGGCTGGGAACTTAAGCGTTGACTGGGGCGGTTTTCAGCCGGTGTGAAACTGCTGCCTTGGGGATCAGTACCTCCAGGTCTGAGGCCATGGTTCTCAGTCGGAAAAGGGTGGACAAAGTTTTGCCTCAAGTGGAGGAGTTAAAAATCTTGTTCACTAGTGGCGGAAGAATGGAACGTGAAGTCAACACGGTCCAGTATTGGCAGTGATGCAGTCACTGTACCGGTCTGTTGTGGTGCAGAGGGACCTCCGCCAGAAGGCGGTTCTCTCAATTTTGCAGTCAGATAACGTTTCTACCCTCACCTATGGTCACCAGTCTGGTTCGCATTTCCGGTAGTAAGTCAGACATGTTCCTAGTGGAGGTTAGACTTCGCCAGGGCTGCCTTTTGTCACCGGTCCTGTTCATTAACTTTACGGGCATCATTTCTAGGCGCAGTCAGGGTGTGAAGGGTTTCCAGTTTGGTGGCCAGAGGATTGCATCTCTGCTTTTTGTAGATGATGCGGTCCTGTGTGCTTCATCCGGATAGGAACTTAAGCGTTGACTGGGGTGGTTTGCAGCCGAGTGTGAAACTGCTGCAATAAGAATCAGCACCTCCAAGTCTGAGGCCATGGTTCTTAGTCGGAAAAAGTTTTATCTCAAGTAGAGGAGTTCAAGTCTTGTTCGCTAGTGGGGAAGACTGGAACGTGAGGTCAACACGGTCTAGCATAGGCGGTGATGCAGTCCATGTACCGGTCTGCTGTGGTTAAGAGCGACCTGAGCCAGAAGGTGATTCTCTCGATTTTGCAGTCAGTCTACGTTTCTACCCTCACCTATGGTCACCAGTCTGGTTCGCATTTCCGGTAGTAAGTCAGACATGTTCCTAGTGGATGTTGGACTTCGACAGGGCTGTCGTTTGTCACCGGTCCTGTTCATTAACTTCACGGGCATCATTTCTAGGCGCAGTTAGGGTGTGAAGGGTTTCCAGTTTGGTGGCTAGAGGATTGCATCTCTGCTTTTTGTAGATGATGCGGTCCTGTTTCCTTCATCCGGAGGGGAACTTAAGTGTTGACTGGGGCGGTTTGCAGCCGAGTGTGAAACTGCTGCAATAAGAATCAGCACCTCCAAGTCTGAGGCCATGGTTCTCAGTCGGAAAAAGTTTTATCTCAAGTAGAGGAGTTCAAGTCTTGTTCGCTAGTGGGGAAGACTGGAACGTGAGGTCAACACGGTCTAGCATCAGCGGTGATGCAGTCAACGTACCGGTCTGTTGTGGTGAAGAGCGACCTGAGCCAGAAGGTGATTCTCTCGATTTTGCAGTCAGTCTACGTTTCTACCCTCACCTATGGTCACCAGTTTGGGTAATGACTGAAAAGGACAAGGTGAGAAAGAAAAAAATATTTAGTCTAAGCCAGCGCCCCTGGAGAGGAGGCCCAGACTACATCAGGGCAAGAAAAAACTCAACCCAATTGGATACGTTTTATGTGTGTAAGAGGGAACCATCAAAGAAGATGAAGGACATTAAATACATTAAAAGACCAGAGATGGGAAACCAGACACCTTCACACACAGCTACAAAAGTAAAACAACAACAACAAATAGCATATACACTGGGGTGGCCTCTGCGGTTTTCCACACCATCGTCTACTAGGATGGGGGAGGCAGGAGCAGACCCAACAAAGCAACCAAGAGAGCCGACGCCACCCTCGCCCGCCCACCAACTCTCAGCCAGTGTCCAGTCTGCATGGATGAGCGAGGATACGTCCAAGGAGACCGAGGTGTCCGATACCTCATTCAGCCAGGACACTGTGAAGCTTGTCCAGATCCACAGTCCTGTCTCTTCATCCACATCTCCGCCAGTCTCTCCAAAAGGACTCCGGTGTGCCAGAGACCCAGCAGCTGGTCTCCATAGCCAAACGGCTCCCAGGGAGGCAGATCCAGAAGTTCACAAAAAAAGCACCGCCGAAGTTACGAAAGAACCACCCCTTGTCACAGAGTCCAAAGGGTCCCCAACCAAAAAGCGAAACAAAAACCTCATGAAAAGAATAGGGAAACACTAGGAACACGAAAGGATGACACAAAGATCAGAGAGCTCCTGCAACATATCAACAAACGGTGTATTATTTGGATGGCAAGTGTGTCACTTCAATCATTGATTTGTTGTTCAATATTCCCTCCGACCCACGTAGTCGCTGTGCGCGGTTTGTCAAGTTTTAAGGTGGTGGAAAAAATGCTGACCAGTGTCTCCAACTATTAACTTGTTTCTGTTGGAAAACTGAGTGTGTGAGCCAGGTGTAGGAAGTAGACACACACACACACAGGGATCAGTGACATGTCCGCGTCAATCACTTGTCCGTTTGGTTATGGTTTAAGTTTTTTTCAAACATGCTTTATTTACAGAATGATGGGCAAACATTTTACCCTAGTTTTAAGCCCCCCCTCAAAAAAAACAAGAGCACATAGCTCCTGCAGCACATCAACAAACTTGGATGGCAAGTGTGTCACTTCAATTATTGAGTGGTTGTTCAACACTCCCTCCGACCCACGTAGTCACTTGCGCCGTGTGCAGTTTTTCTCAAGTTTTAAGGTGGTGGAAAAACATGCCGTTTTTTTACTGACCAGTGCCTCCAACTATAAACTTGTTTCTGTTGGAAAAATGAGTGTGTGAGCCGGGGTGTGCATGGCGCAGGAAGTAGACACACACACACAGGCATCAGTGACATGTCCGCGTCAGTCACTTGTCCGTTTGGTTATGGTTTAGGTTTTTTTCAAGCATGCTTTACAGAATGATGGGCAAATATTTACTCTAGTTTTAACCCCCCCACCCCCGATAAGGAAAAAAAAAACTTGTGCTGTGTGCAGTTTGTGTGAAGTTTTAAGGTGGTGAAAAAAATGCCGTGCCTCCAACTATAAACTGTTGAAAAACTGAGTGTGTAAGCCGGGAGGAGTGGGGCTGAATGAATGAAATAAGTTTATTTCGGTCATATAATCAACCATCAACCATTTTGTGTGACCAGTTTAACAGTACAGCTTATACATATTTAACAATCATACACGTTTACACACAAAAAGATCAGTGACAGTTCCGTGTCAATCACTTGTCCGTTTGGTTATGGTTTAAGTTTATTTCAAACATGCTTTACAGAATAATGGGCAAACATTTTACTATAGTTTTAACCTCCCACTCCCCCCCAAAAAAAA
>NC_084639.1:20751923-20756923 GCF_033978795.1 Nerophis ophidion | reverse complement strand
GCATTATTCACATACGAATAAATGTCTATTATACAGCATTATTCACATGTGAATAACATAAATGCAGTCTATTATATAGCATTATTCACATGTGAATAACATTGACTATTATACAGCATTATTAACATGTGAAAAACATAAATACAGTGTATTATACAGCATTATTCACATGCGAATAACAGTCTATTATACAGCATTATTCACATGTGAATAATATAAATAAAATCTATTATACAGCATTATTCACATGTGAATAATACAAATACAGTCTATTATACAGCATTATTCACATATGAATAATATAAATACAGTCTATTATACAGCATTATTCACATGTGAATAATATAAATACATTCTATTATACAGCATTATTCACATGTGAATAACAGTCCATTATACAGCATTATTCACATGTGAATAACATAAATACAGTCTATTATACAGCATTACTCACGTGTGAATAACATAACTACAGTCTATTATAAAGCATTATTCACCTGTGAATAATATAAAAACAGTCTGTTATACAGCATTATTCACATGTGAATAATATAAATACAGTCTATTATACAGCATTATTCACATGTGAATAATATAAATACAGTCTATTATACAGCATTATTCACATGTGAATAACAGTCTAATATACAGCATTACTCACATGTGAATAACAGAACTACAGTCTATTATAAAGCATTATTCACCTGTGAATAATATAAAAACAGTCTGTTATACAGCATTATTCACATGTGAATAATATAAATACAGTCTATTATACAGCATTATTCACATGTGAAAACGATAAATACAGTCTAATATATAACATTATTCACATGTGAATAATATAAATACAGTCTATTATACGACATTATTCACATGTGAATAATATAAATACAGTTTATTATTCAGCATTATTCACATGCGAATAACATAAATACAGTCTATTAAACAGCATGAATTAATAAAGTACTATATCTTATTCACATGTGAATAATATAGTCTATTATACAGCATTATTCACATGTGAATAATATAAATAGTCTATTATACAGCATTATTCACATGTGAATAACATAAATAAAGTCTATTATACAGCATTATTCACATATGAATAATATAAATACAGTCTATTATACAACATTATTCACATGTGAATAATATAAATAGAATAAGCGGCAGAAAATGGATGGATGGATGGAGTCTTTCATACATTTAAGTACCTTATAAATACATTTATAAGGCGCATTAAAGGAGTCATATTATTATTATGTTTTTTTTTTAAATCTGAAAGACTTCCTTGTGGTCTACATAACATCTAATGGTGGTTCTTTGGTGAAATTGTTGCATAGATGATGTTTTACTGATCATCTTCAAGTTGCTTTCTGACAGTCGCTTCAGGATACACTGTTTTTTTGGCGGTTTTATTTACTCGCCTCAACTTGGACAGCGTTTTCTCTCCGTCATCTTTGTTGTAGCGGTGTAGCGTGCAAGGACGGGCGTGAAATAAATGTCCAAAGATGGCGCTAACTGTTTTAATTACATTCAGTCTTTAATTCAATCAGCCGTGGCTCACTAGTGCAACAACAACGCCCAAAATGTGTCCCATGGAAAAACCGTTCCACTAGAACTCTCCAATAACTAAAGTTCCTTGTGTGAATAATTTCAACTCACTACACCGGTATGTTTTAGTACTTTCATGGCGAGTTCACTGACAGATATAAGTAAGAAGTTTACACTACTTTATATTAGAAATGGCAACAGTGGAGGATGAATGTCCCATAACAAGAAGATACAGAAAAATAAGTTTATCAACTACGGTGTCCGCACGGACTACAAAGGCGGATACGCGCCGTAGTTTGGGGACCCCTGCTTTAGTTTAAGAATGCATGAATTTGCAGTAATCACTTTATAAAAGGTTTGATTGATATTATTTTAACATTGATTATTTTTATTATCTTAAATATTATTTGTATTTCTTATACACATTTGTATTATGAGTGCTTGGAAAACCACCAACTTGTTTAGTGGCGAGACAGGACATATTGAAAAAAAAAAATATATATATATATATACATATATTTTCATAGAGGAGCAACATTCCTAAGTGCCTAATATTCACAGTTTTTTGTTTATAGTAAATATTGTAAATCCCACTAAAAGAAGTGTGACGTTAATATGTTCATATTCAGTGTTTTATTGTTCATAGTTAATATTGTAAATCCCATGTAAAAGAGGAGCAACATTCATATGTTGTTAATATTCACTGTTTTATTGTTCATAGTTAATATTGTAAATCGCAGGTAAAAGAGGACAGATGTTCATATGTTGTTAATATTCAGTGTTTTATAGTTCATAGTTAATATTGTAAATCCCATATAAAAGAGGAGCGATGTTCATATGCTATTAAAATTCAGTGTTTTATTGTTCATAGTTAATATTGTAAATCCCACGTAAAAGAGGAGCAACATTCATATGTTGTTAATATTCACTGTTTTATTGTTCATAGTTAATATTGTAAATCGCAGGTAAAAGAGGAGAGATGTTCATATGTTGTTAATATTCAGTGTTTTATTGTTCACAGTTAATATTGGAAATCCCACGTAAAAGAGAAGAGATGTTGATATGTTATTAATATTCAGTGTTTTATTCATCATAGTTAATATTGTAAATCTCATGCAAGAGGAGCAAAGTTCTTACGTGCTTAATATTCACTGATTTATTGTTCATAGTTAATATTGTAAATCCCATGTAAAAAAAATATATATATATAATTTTTTTTTTTTAATACATTTTTAATTATTGGTTTAACCAATTAAAAACCATTACAAATAATATAATTTTTTGACACCCCTACTAGTCATTAGCACTACCGCTACTGACGTTAGCATCTACTTGGTAAAAAAAAAAAAAAAAAACACTTTCTCATATTCCGTCTCTAAAGTTACTCAAATTTTGAGCATGTTTTCTGAGCAAAGAAAATAAAAAAGTATCTTGTTTAAAAAAAAAAAAAAAATCATGTGAAAAGTCAGACATGCAAGGTCACTCCGTCTCTGCAGGTAATAATTGGTAGAGGCGTGTGTGTGTGTGTGTGTGTGTGTGTGTGCGTGTGTGTGTCTTTACGTTGCAGAAGGTTATGTTGACTCGCGTCGTCACTGTTGCCATGGCGACTCGCCATGTCGACGATGTCAGGCCGGCCTGCTGATGAACATGAGAGCTAAAAAGGGGTTCCTTTTTTTCCCCTCCTCCGCCAAATAAACTCCTTTTCTCTCTCTTTTGTATATTTGTTACTTCTGCAACACACACTTGAGGGCCCCCAGCACACACAACCCGTGTCGACACCAAATAGGTTGCTAGTATATATATTTTTTTTCTTTTTTAAATTTGGGCTTTATTATTAGAGGCCAAACAACGGTATTACCATTTATTCTGCCTCTGTGTGTGTGTGTGTGTGTGTGTGTGTGTGTGTGTGTGTGTGTGTGTGTGTGTGTGTGTGTGTGTTCTTGTATTTCTACCTTTCATGAGACATTAAGAAGGAAACTTATCTTCCATATGAGGAGGTCTGAACAAGTGACGATATAATCATTGCATCTAATAGAGAACCAAATACCAGAGTCTGTTAACATTGCTCCAAAGTCAGGATTTTTTTGTTGATTTAATGTGCATACAGAAGTAAACATTGACAGGTGCGAAGGCAGCAATATATGATGAAAGAAGAAGGCAATTAAAGAAGGACTTTCCTATTCATCTCCGAAAAAAAAAACAGACTGTGTGTTGCTTTTAAAAGTGCTCCCGGTCTGGTCAACGTATGAAATAACAAGTGTGTGTAAGAAATTGAAATGCGACTCCCTTTGGCCAAATTGTATTGAAAAAATACTAATTATGTACATAGAGAAGTAAATATTGAAGATTACAAAAATAATTACAAACTAAAAAATAACTAAAAGCAGTCTTTTCCTCACAATGTGTTGATTTTGTTTTTATATATATAAAATTGGGGATAATTTCTCATATTTTTTTGGTTTCTGTAATATTGCAATATTTTTTGGTAAAATTATTACTTATGTAAAATTATTTATTTTTAATGCAAAATTGTGACATTTGTCATAGAAAATTCTGACTATTATCACAATATTGTCCTTTTTTTTTGTTTTGTTCTTGTAAAACAGTAATTTTTTTACTAAAATTATGACTTTTGTCAAAATGTTGCCAAGTAAATTTCCGATTATTATTATAACATTGATAAAATGTCAAAGTTTTCTTGAGAAATTGTGACTTTTGTTGCGTAAAATGACGACTCTCCAAAATGTCAAGCTTTTCTTGTAAAATTGTTATCGAATGAAATTCCAAATTTTAGCATATTTCACAACTAAAATGTGTCTTTTTCT
The DNA here is from genome assembly GCF_033978795.1 of Nerophis ophidion. NCBI lineage: Eukaryota > Metazoa > Chordata > Actinopteri > Syngnathiformes > Syngnathidae > Nerophis > Nerophis ophidion. The sequence continues at coordinate 20,752,538 of NC_084639.1, read as the reverse complement.
CACAATGTGTTGACTTTTTTCTTCCGAAATTGTGAACAATTTGTCATATTGTTTCTGTAATATTGCAACATTTTCTCGTAAAATTATACTTTTAATGTAAAATTATTACCGTTTTAATGGCCACATTTGTACTTCTATGTCAATATTGCCAATTTTTTTTGTTTTTTTATTGTTCTTCTTGTAAAATAATGACATTTTTTGAGTAAAATGATGACTTTTGTCAAAATGTTGCCAAGTAAATTTCCGATTATTATTATAACATTGATAAAATGTCAAAGTTTTCTTGAGAAATTGTGACTTTTGTTGAGTAAAATGACGACTCTCCAAAATGTCAAACTTTTCTTGTAAAATTGCAATTTGTATCGAGTGAAATTCCAAATTTTATCATAAAATTGCGCGACTAAAAGTAATCTTTTTCTCACAGTGTTGACTTTTTTCTTCCAAAATTGGGAACAATTTGATATATTTTTCTGCAATATTGCAACATTTTCTCGTAAAATTATATTTTTTTATGTAAAATTATTACCGTTTTAATTCAAAATGGCCACATCTGTCGTATAAAATTCTGACTATTATCACAGTATTGCCCTTTTTTTGTTTTGTTCTTGTAAAACA
>NC_084639.1:20744423-20746923 GCF_033978795.1 Nerophis ophidion | reverse complement strand
GTTGTTCATAGTTAGTATTGTAAATCCCCAGTAAAAGAGGAGCAACGTTCATATGTTGTTAATATTCAGTGTTTTATTGTTTATAGATAATATTGTAAGTCTCAAGTAAGAGGAGCAAAGTTCTTATGTGCTTGATATTCACTGTTTTATTGTTCATAGTTTATATTGTAAATCCCCCGTTAAAGAGGAGCGTTGTTCATATGTTAATATTCAGTGTTTTATTGTTCATAGTTGATATTTTAGATCCCACTTAAAAGAGGAGCAAAGTTCATATGTTGTTAATATTCACTGTTTTATTGTTTATAGTAAATATTGTAAATCCCATGTAAAAGAGGAGCAACATTCATATGTTGTAAATATTCAGTGTTTTATTGTTCATTGTTAATGTAAATCCCACATGAAAGAGGAGAGAGATGTTCATATGTTGTTAATATTCAGTGTTTTGTTAATAGTTAATATTGTAAATCCCATGTAAAAGAGGGTCAACGTTCATATGTGCTTAATATTCACTGTTTTATTGTTCATAGATAATATTGTAAATCCCATGTAAAAGACGAGAAAAGTTCATATGTGCTTAATATTCACTGATTTATTGTTCATAGTTAATATTGTTAATTTTACATAAAAGAGGACAGCTGTTCATATGTTGTTAATATTCAGTGTTTTATTGTTCATAGATATTATAAATCCCATGGTAAAGAGGAGCAACATTCCTAAGTGCCTAATATTCACTCTTTTTTGTTTATAGTAAATATTGTAAATCCCACTAAAAGAAGTGCGACGTTAATATGTTCATATTCAGTATTTTATTGTTCATAGTTAATATTATAAATCCCATGTAAAAGAGAAGAGATGTTGATATGTTGTTAATATTCAGTGTTTTATAGTTCATCGTTAATATTGTAAATTCCACATAAAAGAGGAGAGATGTTCATATGTTGTTAATATTCACTGTTTTATTGTTCATTGTTAATATTGTAAATCGCAGGTAAAAGAGGAGAAACGTTCATATGTTGTTAATATTCACTGTTTATTAATCATAGTTAATATTGTAAATCTCACGGAAAAGAGGAGATATGTTCATGTGTTGTGAATATTCAGTGTTTTATTGTTCATAGTTAATATTGTAAATCCCACGTAAAAGAGAAGCAATGTTTCTACGTTGTAAATATTCAGTGTTTTATTGTTCATATTTAATATTGTAAATCCCACATAAAAGAGAAGCGATGTTCATGTTAATATTCAGTGTTTTATTGTTCATAGTTAATATCACAAAACCCATGTAAAAGAGGAGCAACCTTCATATGTTGTTAATATTCAGTGTTTTATTGTTCATAGTTAATATTGTTAATTTTACATAAAAGAAGACAGATGTTCATATGTTGTTAATATTCAGTCTTTTATTGTTCATAGTTATTATAAATCCCATGTTAAAGAGGAGGAACATTCCTAAGTCCTTAATATTCACTGTTCTTTGTTTATAGTAAATATTGTAAATCCCACTAAAAGAAGTGCGACGTTAATATGTTCATATTCTGTGTTTTATTGTTCATAGTTAATATTGTAAATCCCATGTAAAAGAGGAGCAACGTTTTATGTGCTTAATATTCACTGTTTATTAATCATAGTTAATATTGTAAATCTCACGGAAAAGAGAAGCAATGTTTCTATGTTGTTAATATTTAGTGTTTTATTGTTCATAGTTAATATTGTAAATCCCACGTAAAAGAGGAGAGATGTTCATATGTTGTTAATATTCACTGTTTTATTGTTCATAGTTAATATTGCAAATCCCATGTAAAAGAGGAGCTTAATGTGCTTAATATTCACTGTTTTATTGTTCATAGTTAATATTGTAAATCCCATGTAGAAGAGGAGCAACGTTCATATGTGCTTAATATTCACAGTTTTATTGTTCATTGTTAATATTATAAATCCCATGTAAAAGAGGAGCGATGTTCATATGTTGTTAATATTCACTGTTTTATTGTTTATAGTTAATATTGTAAATCCCACGAGAGGAGCAAAGTTCATATGTGCTTAATATTCATTGTTTTATTATTCATACTTAATGTCACAAATCCCATGTAAAAGAGGAGCAACGTTAAAACGTGCTTAATTTTCACTGATTTATTATTCATAGTTTTAATATTGTAAATCCCACGTAGAAGAGAAGATGTTATATTGTTAATAATCAGTGTTGTTCATAGTTAAAATTGTAAATCCCATGTAAAAGAGGAGCGATGTTTATATGCGTTTAATATTCACTGTTTTCGGACAATGCCGATCCAGTTTTTTTTTAAAAACTCCGGTCCGTGTTTTCCAACGCACGGATTTAAATAATACATTCCACTCTTCTGCTGCTCCCTAAACTCTGTTCCGCATTTTCCAGAACACCTTCGAAACATCCACAGTTCTGCGTTCTAACCGTTCAGAAAGCCGTGTGGATTAATAGTTACGGTAAAAATGTCAGCTGTGTGGGATTATTTTATCCTACAAA
>NC_084639.1:20641923-20739423 GCF_033978795.1 Nerophis ophidion | reverse complement strand
AGTGGCACATGCATCATGTACAGTATGTGTGATGTACAGTATTATATTACATACAAGTTAGCGGACAATGGATGTCCGCTAACTTTTTGCAACTAAATGCCAAAAAAACGGAAATGCTGATTATCGGTCCTGCTAGACACCGACCTCTATTTAATAATACAACTTTAACATTTGACAACCAAATAATAAAACAAGGTGACTCTGTAAAAAATCTGGGTATTATCTTCGACCCAACTCTCTCCTTTGAGTCACACATTAAAAGCGTTACTAAACGGCCTTCTTTCATCTCCGTAATATCGCTAAAATTCGCTCCATTCTGTCCACTAAAGACGCCGAGATCATTATCCATGCGTTAGTTACGTCTCTTCTCGATTACTGTAACGTATTATTTTCGGGTCTCCCATGTCTAGCATTAAAAGATTACAGTTGGTACAAAATGCGGCTGCTAGACTTTTGACAAGAACAAGAAAGTTTGATCACATTACGCCTGTACTGGCTCACCTGCACTGGCTTCCTGTGCACTTAAGATGTGACTTTAAGGTTTTACTACTTACGTATAAAATACTACACGGTCTAGCTCCATCCTATCTTGCCGATTGTATTGTACCGTATGTCCCGGCAAGAAATCTGCGTTCAAAAGACTCCGGCTTATTAGTGATTCCTAGAGCCCAAAAAAAGTCTGCGGGCTATAGAGCGTTTTCCGTTCGGGCTCCAGTACTCTGGAATGCCCTCCCGGTAACAGTTCGAGATGCTACCTCAGTAGAAGCATTTAAGTCTCACCTTAAAACTCATCTGTATACTCTAACCTTTAAATAGATGTCATTTTTAGACCAGTTGATCTGCCTTTTTTTTTTTTCTCCTATGTCCCCCCCTCCCTTGTGGAGGGTGTCCGGTCCGATGACCATGGATGAAGTACTGGCTGTCCAGAGTCGAGACCCAGGATGGACCGCTCGTCGGGACCCAGGATGGACCACTCGCCTGTATCGGTTGGGGACATCTCTACGCTGCTGATCCGCTTGAGATGGTTTCCTGTGGACGGGACTCTCGCTGCTGTCTTGGATCCGCTTGAACTGAACTCTCGCGGCTGTGTTGGAGCCACTATGGATTGAACTTTCACAGTATCATGTTAGACCCGCTCGACATCCATTGCTTTCGGTCCCCTAGAGGGGGGGGGGGTTGCCCACATCTGATGTCCTCTCCAAGGTTTCTCATAGTCAGCATTGTCACTGGCGTCCCACTGGATGTGAATTCTCCCTGCCCACAGGGTGTGAGTTTTCCTTGCCCTTTTGTGGGTTCTTCCGAGGATGTTGTAGTCGTAATGATTTGTGCAGTCCTTTGAGACATTTGTGATTTGGGGCTATATAAATAAACATTGATTGATTGATTGATTAATCTATTTGTGGTGGTGGGTTAGGGGTGTGGGGGTTGGGGGGGGTCAGCGGCGGCGGCGATGACCAAGAAGAACACGGAGTTTGAATATAATTACAACACTTTATGTACATATTTATATACATATTTATATAATATTTATATAATATGTAACTACAAGCTTCATTCACAGACAGAGTCCCATTGCTTTTATGAGCGGTCAAGGGAGTCAAAAGCTGAAAAAACAACAATCAATCAATCAATGTTTACTTATATAGCCCTAAATCACTAGTGTCTCAAAGGGCTGCACAAACCACCACGACATCCTCGGTAGGCCCACATAAGGGCAAGGAAAACTCACACCCAGTGGGACGTCGGTGACAATGATGACTATGAGAACCTTGGAGAGGAGGAAAGCAATGGATGTCGAGCGGGTCTAACATGATACTGTGAAAGTTCAATCCATAATGGATCCAACACAGTCGCGAGAGTCCAGTCCAAAGTGGATCCAACACAGCAGCGAGAGTCACGTTCACAGCGGAACCAGCAGGAAACCATCCCAAGCGGAGGCGGATCAGCAGCGCAGAGATGTCCCCAGCCGATACACAGGCGAGCAGTACATGGCCACCGGATCGGATCGGACCCCCTCCACAAGGGAGAGTGGGACATAGGAGAAAAAGAAAAGAAATGGCAGATCAAGTGGTCTAAAAAGGGAGGTCTATTTAAAGGCTAGAGTATACAAATGAGTTTTAAGGTGAGACTTAAATGCTTCTACTGAGGTGGCATCTCGAACTGTACTGGAGTACTGGAGCCCGAAATGAAAACGCTCTATAGCCCGCAGACTTTTTTTGGACTTTGGGAATCACTAATAAGCCGGAGTCTTTTGAACGCAGAACAAGTATTTATTTATTTATTTTTTATTTTTTTTATTTGTGGCCGCTGTAATTTTTTCGTGGCGGGCCGCCACAAATAAATGAATGTGTGGGAAACCCTGTTATTTTTTATTTTATTTGTTATAAACAAGCCTGTAAGAAAATAGACGTCTAGCTGTGCTTTTTGATGGGAGTAATAAGGGTACTTTTGTGTGTGTGTGTGTGTGTGTGTGTGTGTGTGTGTGTGTGTGTGTGTGTGTGTGTGTGTGTGTGTGTGTGTGTGTGTGTGTGTGTGTGTGTGTGTGTGTGAGAGAGAGAGAGTATGTGTTTGTGTGTATGTGTTATGGCAGTTCATACATAATGGGGACATCACTCTAATTACACTAGGGGTGTCCAATGTGAGGCCCGGGGGCCATTTTTAACATTTTAAAAATACATTTGAAAAAAATTAAAAACATAAAAAGTTTATGTAAAAGAGCAAACAGGTGAAATGTAACAAGACAATGTTGCAATGCTTTGATAACACAAAACTGCCATGCAGGCTGTTTTTTTCTTTAAAACATAATAATGAATCAAAATCAATGTCATTTTGAATTATTGACCTATTCAAGGCTCCGATTACGTTAAATATTCCACTTTGAGATATTTTTTTGGGGGAAAATGTTGCATATTTTGTGTTTTTCCGTATAAAAGAAGGGCCTAAAACAAACAAAAAAACATAAACAACAATAAAACTTAAAATTGACGGGTATATCTGAAGTTGATCTCGAGATTATTGTGCTAAAAGTAAACAGTAAATAAATCGTGTAATTTATTTTTTAACACTTTTGAGAAGGATGCTTTTGGATCCCCAATTATTTTAGTGTCATTTGTTTTTAAGTGTCCTAGTTAAAAAAAATACAAAAATAAATCCAAATCCAAAATTAAGGCTCCAATTATTACATAATCTGAAATATTCCACCTAAAGTTATTAGGTGAAAATATTGTATATTTCCTAATGCCGATCTAGAGATTTGAAACTTGAATAATAATGAAGATAATAATACTGAATAATGACACATTTTAAAAAAATGTTTGGATCAAAACCCTTTGGAGTCCCTGGGATCATAACTGAGTGGAGGCCTAAATGTATATTTTTATACATATATTGTATTGGTTTTTAAAATTAAAAATATGAAAATAGCCCCAGCTTTCTGTGATTTTTCAGTGTGCGGCCCTCAGTGCAAAAAGTTTGGACGCCCCTGGTTTACACAGTCACCTTTAGGGTACCTCTGACAATATGGGGACCGGAAAAAAAACAGGTCCCCTAAAGGGAAACCTATTTAAATGATAGTCAATCCAGAGATTTAAAGAAATGTATGAGCTAACTGGGCATTGGTTATTTTACCAGATTTTTTTATGCCTCCACCACCTGTAGAAAGGCTGGTCCCCACAAGTCCTGATCAAACACTTGGTCCCCATTCCAAATGATAACCTTTGTGTGTGTGTGTGTGTGTGTGTGTGTGTGTGTGTGTGTGTGTGTGTGTGTGTGCGCGTGTGAGAGTGCGTGCGTGTGTGTGTTTTTACAGTTCATACTTTATGGGGACATGGCTCTGTTTACACAGTCACCTTTAGGGGACCTCTGACGGTATGGGGACCAAAAAAAAAACAGGTCCCCTAAAGGGAAACCTATTTAAATGATGGTCACATACATTTTGAATACGCCTCAGTGATTTTTAAGGTTTTGCCCATAAAACATGTTTACTGGTTAGTTTGACTGTGAGACATTTGCGAGACAATTATGTAAAATTATTTACATTTGGTCCCCATGAACCATATTAACTCTTTTTGCCTAGGGTCCCCAGTAAGACTGACCAGCACGTTACTTCATCAATCCAGAGATTTAAAGACGTGTATGAGCTAACTGGGGAGTGACCATTTTACCAATTTTTTTTTATGCCTCCACCACCTGTAGAAAGGGTGGTCCCCACAAGTCCTGATCAAACACTTGGTCCCCACAAGTCCTGAACAACAACTTGGTCCCCATTCCAAATGATAACCTTTGTGTGTGTGTGTGTGTGTGTGTGTGTGTGTGTGTGTGTGTGTGTGTGGTATTTGCTATCAGCGCTGTTATTTTGTCTGTTTCCTGTGTTTCTCCCTGAGCGCTGTTTCACCTAACTTTGGCTGTTTGGCACCTGGTGTAAATCAGCCCACTCCTATTTAGACCTGTCTTCCCATCCAGTCTGGGCTGGATTATTGTCGTCGCTACCTGTCAATGTCACTTCTGTATTGTCGCTCCTGTCGTGTCGTGCCATTGCAGCGTAGCGGTAAGCTATATTTCGGTAGCAGTTTTGTAGCTTACTGTCTTTTGTTCCCTGCTTTCAATTTGTCTTTGTACTACACGTAACAACTTCTGTTTTCCTGCTCGCTACCCGCTAGCTTCCATGCTAAGCTCCTTTTGTTTTCTAGCTCCCATGCTAGCTCTTTTATTTTGTTGTCCGCCTCGTGCGCGCTATTTGTTGTACCCCTTTTGTTTGGTTTTATCTTAGTGTTTTCTTAAAGCATGTTTCCTTACTCAATGCCGGCCTCCTCCTCTGCATCTAAGGGGTCGTCACAAACTAACTCTGACAGAAGGGAGACTATTGAAAAACTTAAGCAAGAATGGAAAAGAATTCCACTTCAAAAATGTGTCTCCTCAGTTCCCAAACCTTTACTGAGTGTTGTTAAAAGGAAAGGCCATGTAACACAATGGTAAAAAAATGCCTTTCTTGCAATGTGTTGCTGCCATTAAATTCTAAGTTGATGATTATTTGCTGAAAAAAAACAAATATCTTGTCTAATAAGTTTACTACCCGCTAGCCTCCATGCTAGGCCATTTTGTTTTTGCTAGCTTCCATGCTAAGCTCCGTTTTGTTTTCTAGCTCCCATGCTAGCTCTTTTAGTTTGTTGTCCGCCTCGTGCGCGCTTTTTGTTGTACCCCTTTTGTTTGTTTTTGTCTTGGTGTTTTCTTAAAGCATGTTTCCTTACTCAATGCCGGCCTCTTTCTCTGCATCTTGGGGTTCGTCACAAACTAACTCTGACAGAAGGGAGACTATTGAACAACTCAAGCAAGAATGGGAAAGAATTACACTTCAAAAATGTGTCTCCTCAGTTCCCAAACCTTTACTGAGTGTTGTTAAAAGGAAAGGCCATGTAACACCGTGGTAAAAAATGCCTTTCTTGCAATGTTGCTGCCATTAAATTCTAAGTTGATGATTATTTGCAGAAAAATAACAAATATCTTGTCTAATAAGTTTGCTACCCGCTAGCCTCCACGCTAGGCCCTTTTTGTTTTTGCTAGCTTCCATGCTAAGCTCCTTTTTGTTTTCTAGCTCCCATGCTAGCTCTTTTAGTTTGTTGTCCGCCTCGTGCGCGCTATTTGTTGTACCCCTTTTGTTTGGTTTTATCTTAGTGTTTTCTTAAAGCATGTTTCCTTACTCAATGCCGGCCTCCTCCTCTGCATCTTGGGGTTCGTCACAAACTAACTCTGACAGAAGGGAGACTATTGAACAACTTAAGCGAGAATGGGAAAGAATTCCACTTCAAAAATGTGTCTCCTCAGTTCCCAAACCTTCACTGGGTGTTGTTAAAAGGAAAGGCCATGTAAAACCATGGTAAAAAATGCCTTTTTTGCAATGTTGCTGCCATTAAATTCTAAGTTGATGATTATTTGCTGAAAAATAACAAATATCTTGTCTAATAAGTTTGCTACCCGCTAGCCTCCACACTAGGGCCTTTTGTTTTTGCTAGCTTCCATGCTAAGCTCCTTTTTGTTTGCTAGCTCCCATGCTACCTCTTTTAGTTTGTTGTCCGCCTCGTGCGCGCTTTTTGTTGTACCCCTTTCGTTTGGTTTTGTCTTGGTGTTTTTTTAAACCATGTTTCCTTACTCAATGCCGGCCTTCTTCTCTGCATTTAGGGGTTCGTCACAAACTAACTCTGACAGAAGGGAGACTATTAAACAACTTAAGCAAGAATGGGAAAGAATTCCACTTCAAAAATGTGTCTCCTCAGTTCCCAAACCTTTACTGAGTGTTGTTAAAAGGAAAGGCCATGTAACACAGTGGTAAAAAATGCCTTTTTTTGCAATGTGTTGCTGCCGTTAAATTCTAAGTTGATGATTATTTGCTGAAAAATAACAAATATCTTGTCTAATAAGTTTGCTACCCGCTAGCCTCCACGCTAGGCCCTTTTTGTTTTTGATAGCTTCCATGCTAAGCTCCTTTTTGTTTTCTAGCTCCCATGCTAGCTCTTTTAGTTTGTTGTCCGCCTCGTGCGCGCTTTTTGTCGTACCCCTTTTGTTTGGTTTTGTCTTGGTGTTTTTTAAACACCAACTCTCCATTTGGAGTCTTAAAAAGAACATTTTTTTTTTTTTTAAAAAGCGCTGAGCTCCAAAGCGTCCCAGCATGGCCGCCATTACTCGCCATCTATCACTCGGTCACCCCCGGCGACGCACGCTGGGTTTGATTGGGACGCCTTTTTTGGCGAGCGGAACTCCTCCGTGCGGCGACCCCGACCATCTTTAACCGCCATCTTTTTTTTCTCCCTCTCTACTTGCTGACAACCTTTTTTTTTTCTTTTTTTTTTATATACATCTTCCCTCCTCCTCCTCCTCTCTCCATCTTTCATCTTCCTCCTCTCCCTCCTCCTCATTAGCAGTCTGCTCACTCTCGAGTCGTACTTTGTTTTGCAGGCGCGTGGCGTCGGCCGAGCGAGGGAGCGAGAGAGAATTGCTGCCAAAACACCGTGTGCCTTATTTAGCCATGCCTAGACTTTATGGAGTTGGGAAAAAACATGCCAGTCAAAACAAATATTTACCTTCATGCAGCGTCGTTCCAATGACTTGGTCACCTCTTTAAAAAAAAGTTTTGTATTTTTCAACGGAGTGTCAAAATATTTGTAAGTTATCACAAAACTTTCTGTTGAAATGAGACAAAAAGCTGTCTTTGATCTTACCAAGCAAAAGGCTTGTAAAACTCCATTGTGTCACTCCAAGTGACGTAAAGGCGTCGGTTTCTTCGATATATTGTAATCCACAGGAATATATCTACAAAGCGGAAGCAGGACCTGGCACCCTTTTCTTTGAACTGTTTTGTATCCAAAGGCAACAGGTGTTTATGACCCCCGTTCCCTTTAGAAACAGCTGTTGCCTTGTGAGCAGGGAAAGTCCACACAAAAGAGGAGGTATGCAGTCTTTGGGAGACTGTAAAAAAAAGTGTACAGCCCAGACGTTTCTCCTAAATCGAGCTGAATTGACTTTCGGATCTCTTTAATTCCTTGCTTCATGTCTTGTTTAATAGATGTCATCAGTGTTTGAACCTGGCACAGTGCATTCGGAAAAATGAAACTCTTAACTACGCAGAGTAAAACCGAGCGAGAAACACCAGTTTTGTTGAGAAGTGAAACATCATTTTTTTTTTAATTAAAACATTGCTTACTTTTTTATATCAAAAATCAGCAAGTTTGTCAGTGTCACAAATGCCTCATCATTGGTAATAAAACGATAAAACAATATCAATATATATATCGTGATATACATGTAATCTATATGAATAAAGAGTACAGCCCAGACGTTTCTCCTCAATTGAGCTGAATTGAATTTTGTCTCTGCTTAATTCTTTGCTTCTTGTCTTGTTTAATAGATGGCATCAGTGTTTGAACCTGGCACAGTGCATTCGGAAAAAATAAACTCTTAACTAGGCAGAGTAAAACCGAGCGAGAAACACCAGTTTTGTTGGGAAGTGAAACATATTTTTTTTAAATTAAAACATTGCTTACTTTTTTATATCAAAAATAAGCAAGTTTTTCAGTGTCACAAATGCCTCATCATTGGTAATAAAACGATAAAACAATATCAATATATATATCGTGATATACATGTAATCTATATGAATAAAGAGTACAGCCCAGACGTTTCTCCTAAATCGAGCTAAATTGACTTTCGGATCTCTTTAATTCCTTGCTTCATGTCTTGTTTAATAGATGTCATCAGTGTTTGAACCTGGCACAGTGCATTCGGAAAAATTAAACTCTTAACTACGCAGGGTAAAAGCGAGCGAGAAACACCAGTTTTTTTGAGAAGTGAAACACCTATTTTTTTTCAATTAAAACATTGCTTACTTTTTTATATCAAAAATTAGCTAGAGTGTCAGTGTCACAAATGCCTCATCATTGGTAATAAAACGATAAAACAATATCAATATGTATATCGTGATATACATGTAATCTATATGAATAAAGAGTACAGCCCAGTCGTTTCTCCTCAATTGAGCTGAATTGAATTTTGTCTCTGCTTAATTCTTTGCTTCTTGTCTTGTTTAATAGATGTCATCAGTGTTTGAACCTGGCACAGTGCATTCGGAAAAATTAAACTCTTAACTACGCAGAGTAAAACCGAGCGAGAGACACCAGTTTTTTTTTGAGAAGTGAAACATTTTTTTTTTTTTATTAAAACATTGCTTATTTTTTTATACCAAAAATTTGCAAGTTTGTCAGTGTCACAAATGCCTCATCATTGGTAATAAAACGATAAAACAAGAACAATATATACATCGTGATATACATATAATCTATATAAATAAACAGTACAGCCCAGATGTTTCTCCTAAATTTAGCTAAATTGACTTTCGTATCTCTTTAATTCCTTGCTTCATGTCTCGTTTAATAGATGTCATCAGTGTTTGAACCTGGCACAGTGCATTCGGAAAAATGAAACTCTTAACTACGCAGAGTAAAACCGAGCGAGAAACACCAGTTTTTTTGAGAAGTGAAACATCATATTTTTTTTAATTAAAACATTGCTTACTTTTTTGTATCAAAAATCAGCAAGTTTGTCAGTGTCACAAATGCCTCATCATTTTTTAATAAAACAATAAAACAATATCAATATATATATCGTGATATACATGTAATCTATATGAATAAAGAGTACAGCCCAGATGTTTCTCCTCAATTGAGCTGAATTGAATTTTGTGTTGTCATTATTATAACACTTATATACGACTTTTGAAGTCATTTTGATAGTAGGATATTATAGCTAATTTAGACACTTACATCATGCGTTGTCTTCATTAAAACACTTATATAAGACTTTTGAAGTCATTTTGATCGTAGGCTAATATAACTAATATGGACACTTACATCATGTGTTGTCTTCATTATAACACTTATATAAGACTTTTAAAGTCATTTTGATAGTAGGCTATTATAGCTACTTTAGACACTTACATCATGTGTTGTCTTCATAAAAACACTTATTTAAGACTTTTGAAATAATTTGGATAGTAGGCTAATATAACTAATATAGACACTTACATCATGTGCTGTCTTCATTATAACCCTTATATAAGACTTTTAAAGTCATTTTGATAGTAGGCTATTATAGCTACTTTAGACACTTACATCATGTGTTGTCTTCATTATAACACTTATATAATACTTTGGAAAGTCATTTTGATAGTCGGCTAATATAACAAATATAGACACTTACATTTTGCGTTGTCTTCATTATAACACTTGTATAAGACTTTTGAAATCATTTTGATCGTAGGCTAATATAACTAATATAGACACTTACATCATGTGTTGTCTTCATTATAACACTTATATAAGACTTTCAAAGTAATTTTGATAGTAGGCTATTATAGCTAATATAAACACTTATATCATGTGTCTTCATTATAACACTTATATAAGACTTTTAAAGTCATTTTGATAGCAGGCTAATATAGCTAATATAGACACTTACATCATGTGCTGTCTTCATTATAACACTTATATAATACTTTGGAAAGTCATTTTGATAGTCGGCTAATATAACAAATATAGACACTTACATTTTGCGTTGTCTTCATTAAAACACTTATATAAGACTTTTAAAGTAATTTTGATCGTAGGCTAATATAACTAATTTAGACACTTACATCATGTGTTGTCTTCATTATAACACTTATATATGACTTTTAAAGTAATTAGGATAGTAGGATATTATAGCTAATATAGACACTTTCATCATGTGTTGTCTTCATTATAACACTTATATAAGACTTTCAAAGTCATTTTGATAGTAGGCTAGTAAATCCATGTCACTGAGGTGTTTTCTGGTGATGTCCTGCACGGTGAACTAAAAGGTCCTCCTCCTCCCACCACAGCCATCGGGCGGACGCTGATCCCGCGTTACTTCAGCACGGTGTTCGAGGGCGGCGTGAGCGAGCTGCACTACATCCTCAAACACTCCAAGGAGTCCTTCCACAACTCCTGCATCACGCTGGACTGCGACCAGTGCACCATGGTCACCCAGCACGGCAAGCCCATGTTCACCAAGGTAACGCCGATGCTGACCTTCCATCTCCCGCCTGCTCTGATCTCCCCGCTCATTCCACCTGTTGGGATGAAATGCTGCATTTATTCCACCTGTCGGGATGAAATGGCGCATTTATTCCACCTGTCGGGATGAAATGCTGCATTTATTCCACCTGTCGGGATGAAATGCTGCATTTATTCCACCTGTCGGGATGAAATGCTGCATTTATTCCACCTGTCGGGATGAAATGCTGCATTTATTCCACCTGTCGGGATGAAATGCTGCATTTATTCCACCTGTCGGGATGAAATGCTGCATTTATTCCACCTGTCGGGATGAAATGCTGCATTTATTCCACCTGTCGGGATGAAATGCTGCATTTGTTCCACCTGTCGGGATGAAATGCTGCATTTGTTCCACCTGTCGGGATGAAATGCCGCATTTGTTCCACCTGTCGGGATGAAATGCCGCATTTGTTCCACCTGTCGGGATGAAATGCCGCATTTATCCACCTGTCGGGATGAAATGCCGCATATATTCCACCTGTCGGGATGAAATGCCGCATTTATTCCATCTGTTGTGATGAAATGCTACATTTATTCCACCTGTCGGGATTAAATGCTGCATATATTCCACCTGTCGGGATGAAATGCTGCATATATTTCACCTGTCGGGATGAAATGCTGCATATATTCCACCTGTCGGGATGAAATGCTGCATATATTCCACCTGTCGGGATGAAATGCTGCATATATTCCACCTGTCGGGATGAAATGCTGCATATATTCCACCTGTCGGGATGAAATGCTGCATTTATTCCACCTGTCGGGATGAAATGGCGCATTTATTCCACCTGTCGGGATGAAATGCTGCATTTATTCCACCTGTCGGGATGAAATGCTGCATTTGTTCCACCTGTCGGGATGAAATGCCGCATTTGTTCCACCTGTCGGGATGAAATGCCGCATTTGTTCCACCTGTCGGGATGAAATGCCGCATTTATCCACCTGTCGGGATGAAATGCCGCATATATTCCACCTGTCGGGATGAAATGCCGCATTTATTCCATCTGTTGTGATGAAATGCTACATTTATTCCACCTGTCGGGATTAAATGCTGCATATATTCCACCTGTCGGGATGAAATGCTGCATATATTTCACCTGTCGGGATGAAATGCTGCATATATTCCACCTGTCGGGATGAAATGCTGCATATATTCCACCTGTCGGGATGAAATGCTGCATATATTCCACCTGTCGGGATGAAATGCTGCATATATTCCACCTGTCGGGATGAAATGCTGCATTTATTCCACCTGTCGGGATGAAATGGCGCATTTATTCCACCTGTCGGGATGAAATGCTGCATTTATTCCACCTGTCGGGATGAAATGCTGCATTTATTCCACCTGTCGGGATGAAATGCTGCATTTATTCCACCTGTCGGGATGAAATGGCGCATTTATTCCACCTGTCGGGATGAAATGCTGCATTTATTCCACCTGTCGGGATGAAATGCTGCATTTATTCCACCCGTCGGGATGAAATGCTGCATTTATTCCACCCGTCGGGATGAAATGTTGCATTTATTCCACCCGTCGGGATGAAATGCTGCATTTATTCCACCCGTCGGGATGAAATGCTGCATTTATTCCACCCGTCGGGATGAAATGCTGCATTTATTCCACCCGTCGGGATGAAATGCTGCATTTATTCCACCCGTCGGGATGAAATGCTGCATTTATTCCACCCGTCGGGATGAAATGCCGCATTTATTCCACCCGTCGGGATGAAATGCCGCATTTATTCCACCTGTCGAGATGAAATGCCGCATTATTCCACCTGTTGAGATGAAATGCCGCATTATTCCACATGTTGTGATGAAATGCCGCATTCATTCCACCTGTTGTGATGAAATGCCGCATTTATTCCATCTGTTGTGATGAAATGCTGCATTTATTCCAACTGTTGTGATGAAATGCTGCATTTATTCCACCTGTTGAGATGAAATGCCGCATTTATTCCACCTGTTGAGATGAAATGCCGCATTTATTCCACCTGTTGAGATGAAATGCCGCATTATTCCACCTGTTGAGATGAAATGCCGCATTATTCCACATGTTGTGATGAAATGCCGCATTCATTCCACCTGTTGTGATGAAATGCCGCATTTGTTCCATCTGTTGTGATGAAATGCTGCATTTATTCCAACTGTTGTAATGAAATGCTGCATTTATTCCACCTGTTGAGATTAAATGCTGCATTTATTCCACCTGTTGGGATGAAATGCTGCATTTATTCCACCTGTCGGGATGAAATGCTGCATTTATTCCACCTGTCGGGATGAAATGCTGCATTTATTCCACCTGTCGGGATGAAATGCTGCATTTATTCCACCTGTCGGGATGAAATGCTGCATTTATTCCACCTGTCGGGATGAAATGCTGCATTTATTCCACCTGTCGGGATGAAATGGCGCATTTATTCCACCTGTCGGGATGAAATGCTGCATATATTCCACCTGTCGGGATGAAATGCTGCATATATTCCACCTGTCGGGATGAAATGCTGCATATATTCCACCTGTCGGGATGAAATGCTGCATTTATTCCACCTGTCGGGATGAAATGGCGCATTTATTCCACCTGTCGGGATGAAATGCTGCATTTATTCCACCTGTCGGGATGAAATGCTGCATTTATTCCACCTGTCGGGATGAAATGCTGCATTTATTCCACCTGTCGGGATGAAATGGCGCATTTATTCCACCTGTCGGGATGAAATGCTGCATTTATTCCACCTGTCGGGATGAAATGCTGCATTTATTCCACCCGTCGGGATGAAATGCTGCATTTATTCCACCCGTCGGGATGAAATGTTGCATTTATTCCACCCGTCGGGATGAAATGCTGCATTTATTCCACCCGTCGGGATGAAATGCTGCATTTATTCCACCCGTCGGGATGAAATGCTGCATTTATTCCACCCGTCGGGATGAAATGCTGCATTTATTCCACCCGTCGGGATGAAATGCTGCATTTATTCCACCCGTCGGGATGAAATGCCGCATTTATTCCACCCGTCGGGATGAAATGCCGCATTTATTCCACCTGTCGAGATGAAATGCCGCATTATTCCACCTGTCGAGATGAAATGCCGCATTATTCCACATGTTGTGATGAAATGCCGCATTCATTCCACCTGTTGTGATGAAATGCCGCATTTATTCCATCTGTTGTGATGAAATGCTGCATTTATTCCAACTGTTGTGATGAAATGCTGCATTTATTCCACCTGTTGAGATGAAATGCCGCATTTATTCCACCTGTTGAGATGAAATGCCGCGTTTATTCCACCTGTTGAGATGAAATGCCGCATTATTCCACCTGTTGAGATGAAATGCCGCATTATTCCACATGTTGTGATGAAATGCCGCATTATTCCACATGTTGTGATGAAATGCCGCATTCATTCCACCTGTTGTGATGAAATGCCGCATTTATTCCATCTGTTGTGATGAAATGCTGCATTTATTCCAACTGTTGTAATGAAATGCTGCATTTATTCCACCTGTTGAGATTAAATGCTGCATTTATTCCACCTGTTGGGATGAAATGCTGCATTTATTCCACCTGTCGGGATGAAATGCTGCATTCATTCCACCTGTCGGGATGAAATGCTGCATTTATTCCACCTGTCGGGATGAAATGCTGCATTTATTCCACCTGTCGGGATGAAATGGCGCATTTATTCCACCTGTCGGGATGAAATGCTGCATTTATTCCACCTGTCGGGATGAAATGCTGCATTTATTCCACCCGTCGGGATGAAATGTTGCATTTATTCCACCCGTCGGGATGAAATGCTGCATTTATTCCACCCGTCGGGATGAAATGCTGCATTTATTCCACCCGTCGGGATGAAATGCTGCATTTATTCCACCCGTCGGGATGAAATGCTGCATTTATTCCACCCGTCGGGATGAAATGCCGCATTTATTCCACCCGTCGGGATGAAATGCCGCATTTATTCCACCCGTCGAGATGAAATGCCGCATTATTCCACCTGTTGAGATGAAATGCCGCATTATTCCACATGTTGTGATGAAATGCCGCATTCATTCCACCTGTTGTGATGAAATGCCGCATTTATTCCATCTGTTGTGATGAAATGCTGCATTTATTCCAACTGTTGTGATGAAATGCTGCATTTATTCCACCTGTTGAGATGAAATGCCGCATTTATTCCACCTGTTGAGATGAAATGCCGCATTATTCCACCTGTTGAGATGAAATGCCGCATTATTCCACATGTTGTGATGAAATGCCGCATTCACTCCACCTGTTGTGATGAAATGCCGCATTCACTCCACCTGTTGTGATGAAATGCCGCATTTATTCCATCTGTTGTGATGAAATGCTGCATTTATTCCAACTGTTGTAATGAAATGCTGCATTTATTCCACCTGTTGAGATTAAATGCTGCATTTATTCCACCTGTTGGGATGAAATGCTGCATTTATTCCACCTGTTGGGATGAAATGCTGCATTTATTCCAATTGTTGGGATGAAATGCTGCATTTATTCCACCTGTCGGGATGAAATGCTGCATTTATTCCACCTGTCGGGATGAAATGCTGCATTTATTCCACCTGTCGGGATGAAATGCTGCATTTATTCCACCTGTCGGGATGAAATGCCGCATTTATTCCACCTGTCGGGATGAAATGCCGCATTTATTCCACCTGTCGGGATGAAATGCCGCATTTATTCCACCTGTCGGGATGAAATGCCGCATTTATTCCACCTGTCGGGATGAAATGCCGCATTTATTCCACCTGTCGAGATGAAATGCTGCATTTATTCCACCTGTCGGGATGAAATGCCGCATTTATTCCACCTGTCGAGATGAAATGCCGCATTATTCCACCTGTCGAGATAAAATGCCGCATTATTCCACCTGTCGAGATAAAATGCCGCATTATTCCACATGTTGTGATGAAATGCCGCATTCATTCCACCTGTTGTGATGAAATGCCGCATTTATTCCATCTGTTGTGATGAAATGCCGCATTTATTCCAACTGTTGTGATGAAATGCCGCATTTATTCCACCTGTCGGGATCAAATGCCGCATTTATTCCACCTGTCGGGATGAAATGCCGCATTTATTCCACCTGTCCGGATGAAATGCCGCATTTATTCCACCTGTCGGGATGAAATGCCGCATTTATTCCACCTGTCGGGATGAAATGCCGCATTTATTCCACCTGTCGGGATGAAATGCCGCATTTATTCCACCTGTTGTGATGAAATGCCGCATTTATTCCACCTGTTGTGATGAAATGCTGCATTTTTTCCACCTGTTGTGGTGAAATGCTGCATTTATTGATGAGGAGTATTCATGTTTTAGCGCCCGTCTTCCATCTAATTATAGGATTTATGTTGGCCAGCAGCTCTCAGTAAGCAAGCAAGTGTGTGCCCCTTCAATTACACACACACCTTTTTCCCATGCACACATTACTTAATAACACAAATGACTACAATATGAGACAATAATTATACAAATAACACCAATATGACATGATGATAACATAAATAAAATCAATATGAGACAATATTTAGACAAACAACAATAATATGAGACAATAACACAAATAACAATTATATGAAACAACACAAATAACAAAAAATTAACACAATACTAACACAAATAACAACAACATGACACAATATGAATACAAATAACATCAATATGACAATAATTAGACAAATAATAATATGACACAATATTAACGCAAATGACAACAATATGACACAATAATTAGACAAATAACAATAATATGACACAATAATAACACAACATCAATATAACACAATAATTATATAAATAACAATATTATGACACCATATTAATACAAATAACAATAATATGACTCAATAACACAAATAACCACATGACACAAAATGAACACAAATAACATCAATCTGACACAATAATACAAATAACATGAATACAACACAATAATAAAACAAATAACAATAGAATGACACAATAATAATACAAATGCCATCAATATGATACAATAACACAAATTACATCAGTATGACAAAATAATAACACTAATGACAACAATATGACACAAAAATTGGACGAATGCCAATAATAACACAACTAACAATAATGTAACACAATAATAACGGGCATGAAATATGACAAATAACACAACTAACATCAATATGACACAATAATTATACAAATGATATGACACAATAATACCACGAATGAGAAAAATATGACAATAATTAGACAAATAACAATAAAATAACACAATAATAACACATAACAACAACATGACATAATATGAATACAAATAACATCAATATGACACAATAACTATACAATTAACAATAGTGTGACACAATTACACAAATAACAACAATATGACACAATTACACAAATAGTATGACACAATAACACAAATAACAACAATATGACACAATTATACAAATAACAATAATATGACACAATAGTTATAACAATAATATATAACAATAATAACACATATAAAAATATGACACAACAACACAAATATGACGCAATAACAATATTATGACACAATTAAACAAATAATAATAACATGACACAATAACACAAATGAAAACAATATGACACAATAATCAGATGAATAACAATAATATGACACAATAATACAAATAATAATATGACACAATATGAACACAAATAACAATAATCTGACACAATAACATTAACAATAATATGACACAATAATAATATAAATTACAATAATATGACACAATAATAACACAAATAATATGACACAATAATAACACAAATAACAATAATATGACGCAATAATAACACAAATAACAATAATATGACACAATAATAACACAAATAACAATATGACACAATAATAACACAAATAATATGACACAATAACACAAATAACAACAATATGACACAATAATAACAAAAAACAACAATATGACACAATCATTATACAAATAACACTCATATGACACAATTATACAAATAACAATAGCATGACACAATAATAACACAAATGACACCAAGAGGACACAATCATTATACAAATAGCAATAATATGACACATTTATTCCACACATGACTACAATATGGCACAATAATCTTACAAATACCAACAATATGACACAATAATTATACAAATAACATGAATTTGACACAATAATTATACAAATAACAATAGTATGACACAATAATAACACAAATGACAACAATATGACACAATAATTATACAAATAGCAATAATATGACACAATTATACCTCACATGACTACAATATGGCACAATAATCTTACAAATAACAACAATATGACACAATAGTTATACAAATAACATGAATTTGACACAATAATTATACAAATAACAATAGTATGACACAATAATAACACAAATGACAACAATATGACACAATAATTATACAAATAGCAATAACATGACACAATTATACCACACATGACTACAATATGGCACAAAAATCTTACAAATAACAACTATATGACACAAAAATTAAACAAATAACTTGAATATGACACAATAATTATACAAATAACAATAGTATGACACAATAACACAAATGACAACAATATGACACAATAATTATACAAATAACTTGAATATGACACAATAATTATACAAATAACAATAATATAATAAATAAATGATAAATGGGTTGTACTTGTATAGCGCTTTTCTACCTTCAAGGTACTCAAAGCGCTTTGACACTACTTCCACATTTACCCATTCACACACTGATGGAGGGAGCTGCCATGCAAGGCGACAACCAGCACCCATCAGGAGCAAGGGTGAAGTGTCTTGCTCAGGACACAACGGACGTGACGAGGTTGGTTCTAGGTGGGATTTGAACCAGTGACCCTCGGTTTGCGCACGGCCACTCTCCCACTGCGCCACGCCGTATGTGGGAGACACAATATGACACAATAATAACACAAAAAACAACAATATGACACAATCATTATACAAATAACACTGATATGACACAAATATACGAATAACAATAGCATGACACAATAATAACACAAATGACAACAATATGACACAATAATTATACAAATAACAATAATATGACACTTTTATACCACACATGACTACAATATGGCACAATAATCTTACAAATAACAACTATATGACACAAAAAATAAACAACTAACATGAATATGACACAATAATTATACAAATAACAATAGTATGACTCAATAATTATACAAATAACAATAGTATGACTCAATAATTATACAAATAGCAATAATATGACACTATTATACCACACGTGACTACAATATGGCACAAAAATCTTACAAATAACAACAATATGACACAATAATTATACAAATAACATCAATATGACACAATAATTATACAATTAACATCAACATGACACAATAATTATACAAATGACCTCAATATGACACAATAATAGCTCAAATAAAGACAATATGACACAATAATTACACAATTAACATGAATATGACACAATAATAACATCAATATAACACAATAATTGTACAAACAACATAAACATCACTTTATTCCTGTTACAAAACAAAAGCCTGGCTTTAGTAAGACTCACCTGCCACAATAGTAGCACACCTGCACCATCCCATAATATACATGGACTACAATGTCCGACCCAGACCTGTTTCCCGCATTCTAGGCGCTCAAAGGTCAGCTCCGGGATCTTTATCAGCAGGGGTGTCCAAACTTTTTCCACCGAGGGGCCACCAACTGAAAAACATTTGTCGTTTTCCTAGATTAGTTTTTCAACTTTTCGGGCTCTCCTCGGTTTTTGGTCCCAGAAAAGAATTTTAGTCGTAAACATTTTCTAAATGTGGTCAAAAGTTTACGTACACTTGTAAAGAACATCATTTCATGGCTGTCTTGAGATCCCAATCATTTCTACAACTTTTATTTTTTTGTCATAGAGTGATTGGAGCACATATGAAAAAAAAAATGTCCTCTGCATTTGACTCCTCCCCTTTTTCACCCCCTGGGAGGTGAGGGGAGCAGTGAGCAGCAGTGGTGGCCGCGCCCGGGAATCATTTTCGGTGATTTAACCCCCCAATTCCAACCCTTGATGCTGAGTTCCAACCAGGGATGTAATGCCTCCCATTTTTATAGTCTTTGGTATGACTCGGCCGGGGTTCGAACTCACGTCCTATTGATCTCAGAGCGGACACTCTAACCACAAGGCTAATATTTTGGTTTCATGTCCCTTGTCAAGTTTCACTGCAATAAAGTGTTTTTGCTTGCTGTCAGCTTCAAACACTGATGACACAAATAACAATAATTTAACACAAAACTAACACATATGAAACAATAACACAAACAATAATTCAACACAATAATTTTAATATTATGACACAACACAAATAACAATATGACACACTAGTTAGACAAATAACAATACTATGACACAATAATAACACAAATAACAATAATATGACACAAAAATAACACAAATAATGGTATGACACAATAATATAAATAACAATAATATGACACAAAAATAACACAAATGATAGTATGACACAATAATAACACAAATAACAATAATATGTCACAAAAATAACACGAATTATAGTATGACACAATAATAACACAAATAACAATAATATGACACAATAACACAGATGACATCAATATGACACACAATTAACGCAAAAGACAACAATATGAGACAATAATTAGACAAAAAACAAAAATATGACACAATAATAACACAAATAACATCAATATAACACAATAATTATTCAAATAACAATATTATGACACAACACAAATAACAATATGACACACTAGTTAGACAAATAACAATACTATGACACAATAATAACACAAATAACAATAATATGACACAAAAATAACACAAATAATGTTATGACACAATAATATAAATAACAATAATATGACACAAAAATAACACAAATGATAGTATGACACAATAATAACACAAATAATAATATGACACAAAAATAACACGAATTATAGTATGACACAATAATAACACAAATAACAATAATATGACACAAAAATAACAAAGATAACAATATGACAAAACAACTATGTAAAAAACAATAATATGACACTATAACAACAACATGACACTATGAATACAAATACCAATAATATGACACAATAATAACACAAATAACAACAGGACACAGTATGAATACGAATAAAATCAATATGACACAATATTTATACAAATAACAATAATATGACACAATAACACAACTAACAATTGTATGAAACAATAATAACACAAATAACAATAATTTAACACAATACTAACACAAATAACAACATGACACAATATGAACACAAATAACTTCAATATGACACAATAATTAGACAAGTAATAATATGACACACTATTAACGCAAATGACAACAATATGACACAAATAATAACACAAATAACATCAATATACCAAATTAATTATACAAATAACAATATTATGACACAATAACACAAATAACAATAATATGACACAAAAATAACACAAATTATAGTATGACACAATAATAACACAAATAACAATAATATGACACAAAAATAACAAAGATAACAATATGACAAAACAACTATGTAAAAAACAATAATATGACACTATAACAACAACATGACACTATGAATACAAATACCAATAATATGACACAATAATAACACAAATAACAACAGGACACAGTATGAATACGAATAAAATCAATATGTATTAAACAAGACAAGAAGCAAGGAATCAAACGGAGACATAATTCAATTCGGCTCAATTTGAGAAGAGACGTGTCTCAGCACGCTCTGGCGAAAAACTGTACGCCACCTCTTTTTTTATTTGGACTTGCCCTGATTCCACGGCAACCGCTGTTTCCAAGGGACCAGGTCGTAAGCGGTTCACGGGAAAGGTCGTAAAACAGTTCAAAGAAGCGGTGCCTGGTCCTGCTTCCTCTTCGCTTTTGTAGTTGGATCGAGATAACATCTTTCTGTTTTGGCTTCTCAAAACACACATTTTTTTTGTGATAACTTGGATATAACGGCAAGCTTCTGCTTGAATTTTTGACCGCTCCGTTTGACTGAATGTGTGGTTTTCTGACGTGGACTTGTTTCTTCAGCATTGTCCACACGGCCGAGCTATGCACCAGTTCCATTGGCAGCAAAACAGGCCCGAGGCATGTTGTTATAGTAGCTTAGTGGTTAGAGTGTCCGCCCTGAGACTGGTAGGGTTGGAATCGCCAAAAATGATTCCCGGGCGCTGCTGCTCACTGCTCCCCTCACCTCCGAGGTGGTGATCAAGGGCATGGGTCGAATGCAGATGATAATTTCGCCACACCTAGAGTGTGTGTGTGACAATCATTGCTACTTTTAACTTTATTACCACCACCACGCTTGACGGTAGGCATGGTGTTCCTAGGATTAAAAGCCTCACCTTTTCTCCTCCAAACATATTGCTGGGTGCCATCCATCCATCCATTTCCTACCGCGTATTCCCTTTTAGGGTCGCGGGGGGGGGGGGGCGCTGGCGCCTATCTCAGCTACAATCGGGCGGAAGGCGGGGTACACCCTGGACAAGTCGCCACCTCATCGCAGTATTGCTGGGTGTTGTGGCCATTTTTGTTTCATCCGACCACAGAACTTTCCTCCGGAAGGTCTTATCTTTAAATTGAGCTGAAAAAATAAGAGTTGTAGAAATGATTGGAAACGCAAGACAGCCATGACATTGTTTCTTTACAAACATAGTGTGAACTTTTGACCATGACTTTATACGCATTTATTTTCTTTTATTTTATTTTTATTTTTTTATTCAACGCTTGAATCCCAATTGCAACTCCAGGTCTGTCGATTATAAAGTTTATTTTGTTTAAGTTTCAAGTCTGATCAATTGAAATGAGTCAAAAAGGACAATGAACAGAGCAAACTCCTGACTATAAACTGGGACTGGTTTCCTACGCTTTGAGCCATGCGGCTTATAAAACGGTGCGGCTAATTTATGGATTTTTTAAATTTTTTTAAATTTTTTTGTAAAAACAAGCAACGACACTGTTTGTGCTCTCCCAGACCTGGTAAGATTTTCAATCTGGACCGCCGGACGTTCTACATCTTTTTTTTTTTAGGCCTTGTATTTGCCATTATGATGTGCAGTGATTTTTTTAAATGAGCGTAAGTCTCGAACTAAAACAAGTATTTTAATGGTATAAATCTGCACTTTTGAGTGTTATAGGAGTTATTACGGTAATCTTGGTCACAGCAGCTCAGATGCGGAATCAGATTTTTACGTGATAATATATCATATTGTATGTTTTTATTACACTTTGCATTCATATTTTGCTGGGGTTTTATTTTATATTTTGTTGTGTTTTGCTGGGTTGTAAAATATACACAACTATGGAGGAGCTGGTCTGAGAAGTAAAAGAGAAGCGACGTTCATATGTTAATATTCAGTGTTTTATTGTGTATAGTTAGTATTTTAAATCCCACGTAAAAGAGGAGCAACGTTCATATGTTGTTAATATTCAGTGTTTTATTGTTCATAGTTAATATTGTAAATCCCATGAGGGGAGCAAAGTTCATATGTTGTTAATATTCAGTGTTTTATTGTTCATTGAATATCACCCAATAATGATATACATAACATGAATATCACCCAATAATATTAGAAATTAAATGAATATGATACACTATCAATACAAATAACATGAATATCAAACAATAATAATACAAATAACATGAATATGACACAATAATGATATACATAACATTAATATCACACAATAATATTATAAATAACATGAATATCACCCAATAATATTATAAATAACATGAATATCAAACAATAATAATACAAATAACATGAATATGACACAATAATGATATACATAACATTAATATCACACAATAATATTATAAATAACATGAATATCACCCAATAATATTATAAATAACATGAATATGACACAATAATATTATAAATAACATGAATATGACACAATAATATTATAAATAACATGAATATGACACAATAATATTAGAAATAAAATGAATATGACACAATAATATTAGAAATAAAATGAATATGACACAATAATATTATAAATAACATGAATATGACACAATAATATTATAAATAACATGAATATGACACAATAATGATATAAATAACATGAATATGACACAATATTATTATAAATAACATGAATATGACACAATAATATTATAAATAACATGAATATGACACAATAATATTATAAATAACATGAATATGACACAATAATATTATAAATAACATGAATATGACACAATAATATTATAAATAACACGAATATCACACAATAATATTAGAAATAAAATGAATATGACACAATAATATTATAAATACCATGAATATGACACAATAATATTATAAATACCATGAATATGACACAATAATATTATGAATAACATGAATATGACACAATAATAACACAAATAACATGAATATGACACAATAATATTATAAATAACATGAATATGACACAATAATATTATAAATAACATGAATATCACCCAATAATATTATAAAGAAAATGAATATGACACAATAATAACACAAATAACATGAATATGACACAATAATATTATAAATAACATGAATATGACACAATAATATTATAAATAACATGAATATGACACAATAATATTATAAATAACATGAATATGACACACTTTTATTATAAATAACATGAATATGACACAATAATATTATAAATAACATGAATATGACACAATAATATTATAAATAACACGAATATCACACAATAATATTATAAATAACATGAATATTACACAATATTAGAAATAAAATGAATATGACACAATAATATTATAAATACCATGAATATGACACAATAATATTATAAATAACATGAATACCACCCAATAATATTATAAAGAAAATGAATATGACACAATAATAACACAAATAACATGAATATGACACAATAATATTATAAATACCATGAATATGACACAATAATATTATAAATACCATGAATATGACACAATAATATTATAAATACCATGAATATGACACAATAATATTATAAATAACATGAATATGACACAATAATATTATAAATAACATGAATATGACACAATAATATTATAAATAACATGAATATGACACAATAATGATATAAATAACATGAATATGACACAATATTATTATAAATAACATGAATATGACACAATAATATTATAAATAACATGAATATGACACAATATTATTATAATTAACATGAATATGACACAATAATATTATAAATAACATGAATATGACACAATAATATTATAATTAACATGAATATGACACAATAATGATATAAATAACATGAATATGACACAATATTATTATAAATAACATGAATATGACACAATAATGATATAAATAACATGAATATGACACAATATTATTATAAATAACATGAATATGACACAATAATATTATAAATAACATGAATATGACACAATATTATTATAATTAACATGAATATGACACAATAATGATATACATAACATGAATATCACCCAATAATATTATAAATAACATGAATATGACACAATAATATTATAAATAACATGAATATGACACAATAATATTATAATTAACATGAATATGACACAATAATGATATAAATAACATGAATATGACACAATAATATTATAAATAACATGAATATGACACAATAATAACACAAATAACATGAATATGACACAATAATAACACAAATAACATGAATATGACACAATAATATTATAAATAACATGAATATCACCCAATATTAATATAAATAACATGAATATGACACAATAATATTATAAATAACATGAATATGACACAATAATAACACAAATAACATGAATATGACACAATAATATTATAAATAACATGAATATGACACAATAATATTATAAATAACATGAATATGACACAATAATATTATAAATAACATGAATATGACACAATAATATTATAAATAACATGAATATGACACAATAATATTATAAATAACACGAATATCACACAATAATATTAGAAATAAAATGAATATGACACAATAATATTATAAATACCATGAATATGACACAATAATATTATGAATAACATGAATATGACACAATAATAACACAAATAACATGAATATGACACAATAATTTTATAAATAACATGAATATGACACAATAATATTATAAATAACATGAATATCACCCAATAATATTATAAAGAAAATGAATATGACACAATAATAACACAAATAACATGAATATGACACAATAATATTATAAATAACATGAATATGACACAATAATATTATAAATAACATGAATATGACACAATAATATTATAAATAACATGAATATGACACACTTTTATTATAAATAACATGAATATGACACAATAATATTATAAATAACATGAATATGACACAATAATATTATAAATAACACGAATATCACACAATAATATTATAAATAACATGAATATTACACAATATTAGAAATAAAATGAATATGACACAATAATATTATAAATACCATGAATATGACACAATAATATTATAAATAACATGAATATGACACAATAATATTATAAATAACACGAATATCACACAATAATATTATAAATAACATGAATATTACACAATATTAGAAATAAAATGAATATGACACAATAATATTATAAATACCATGAATATGACACAATAATATTATAAATAACATGAATACCACCCAATAATATTATAAAGAAAATGAATATGACACAATAATAACACAAATAACATGAATATGACACAATAATATTATAAATACCATGAATATGACACAATAATATTATAAATACCATGAATATGACACAATAATATTATAAATAACATGAATATGACACAATAATATTATAAATAACATGAATATGACACAATAATATTATAAATAACATGAATATGACACAATAATGATATAAATAACATGAATATGACACAATATTATTATAAATAACATGAATATGACACAATAATATTATAAATAACATGAATATGACACAATATTATTATAATTAACATGAATATGACACAATAATATTATAAATAACATGAATATGACACAATAATATTATAATTAACATGAATATGACACAATAATGATATAAATAACATGAATATGACACGATATTATTATAAATAACATGAATATGACACAATAATGATATAAATAACATGAATATGACACAATATTATTATAAATAACATGAATATGACACAATAATATTATAAATAACATGAATATGACACAATATTATTATAATTAACATGAATATGACACAATAATGATATACATAACATGAATATCACCCAATAATATTATAAATAACATGAATATGACACAATAATATTATAAATAACATGAATATGACACAATAATATTATAATTAACATGAATATGACACAATAATGATATAAATAACATGAATATGACACAATAATATTATAAATAACATGAATATGACACAATAATGATATAAATAACATGAATATGACACAATAATATAATAAATAACATGAATATGACACAATAATAACACAAATAACATGAATATGACACAATAATAACACAAATAACATGAATATGACACAATAATATTATAAATAACATGAATATCACCCAATATTAATATAAATAACATGAATATGACACAATAATATTATAAATAACATGAATATGACACAATAATAACACAAATAACATGAATATGACACAATAATATTATAAATAACATGAATATGACACAATAATATTATAAATAACATGAATATGACACAATAATATTATAAATAACATGAATATCACCCAATATTAATATAAATAACATGAATATGACACAATAATATTATAAATAACATGAATATGACACAATAATAACACAAATAACATGAATATGACACAATAATATTATAAATACCATGAATATGACACAATAATATTATAAATACCATGAATATGACACAATAATATTATGAATAACATGAATATGACACAATAATAACACAAATAACATGAATATGACACAATAATATTATAAATAACATGAATATGACACAATAATATTATAAATAACATGAATATCACCCAATAATATTATAAAGAAAATGAATATGACACAATAATAACACAAATAACATGAATATGACACAATAATATTATAAATAACATGAATATGACACAATAATATTATAAATAACATGAATATGACACAATAATATTATAAATAACATGAATATGACACACTTTTATTATAAATAACATGAATTTGACACAATAATATTATAAATAACATGAATATGACACAATAATATTATAAATAACACGAATATCACACAATAATATTATAAATAACATGAATATTACACAATATTAGAAATAAAATGAATATGACACAATAATATTATAAATACCATGAATATGACACAATAATATTATAAATAACATGAATATCACCCAATAATATTATAAAGAAAATGAATATGACACAATAATAACACAAATAACATGAATATGACACAATAATATTATAAATACCATGAATATGACACAATAATATTATGAATAACATGAATATGACACAATAATAACACAAATAACATGAATATGACACAATAATATTATAAATAACATGAACATGACACAATAATATTATAAATAACATGAATATCACCCAATAATATTATAAATAAAATGAATATCAAACAATAATAACACAAATAACATGAATATGACACAATAATATTATAAATAACATGAATATGACACAATAATATTATAAATAACATGAATATGACACACTTTTATTATAAATAACATGAATATGACACAATAATGATATAAATAAAATGAATATGACACAATATCAATACAAATAACATGAATATGACACAATAATAACAAAAAACAACATGAAAATTAGTAGCAATATAGTAATATAATATTAGTAATAATCTATCAATATAATAATATAGTGTATGTCCTAGTGGTCAACAAGTAACATGAGTTTGAGGCTCGCTGCCTGCTGCTTCTTTCCATCTGCCAGTAAATTGTGTGAGAGGAAGTCATTCATTAAGAAGAAGGAAAAAAAAGGAGGCAAAAGAAAAGAAGAATTGCTATAAATGAGTTTTCTCCCCGAGCTCCCAGCAGCAACTGGAGGATCCCCCCCCAACCCCCCAACCCTCCACCCCCCACCGCCGTCTCCATCAGCTCTGCTTCGCCTCACCTACACCAACACCCCCCTCCACCCCTCACCTACACCCCCCCTCGCCTACACCCACGCCCCCCCAACTCCTGCACCCCCCCTTTCTCTCATCCCCTTGCCTGACTCGTTCGCTCGCTCATTCTCTCTCCTCTCTCTCTCCTCCACCTCCCTCTCATCCGCCCCCCTCGCCTGCACCCTCAACACACACACACACACACACGCACACACACACACACACACACGCACGCACGCATCCTTCCTCCCTAGAGAAATCATCCCCAGCTTCATCTCGCTGTCTGTCTCTTTCTTTGAATGTCTCGCTCTCTCTCTCCTCTCTCTCTCTCGCTCGCCCGCAACTCCACATTTTAATGGCGTGTTTTAGCGTGATGTGTTTTGGCTGCTATGGAGATAACAATTGCTAATTGGCAAACATTAAAAGAGCCAATTCAGACGAGGGTTTGAGCGGCGAAAGGAAATATTTAACATTTTGCACTTTTTTTTTTTTTACTTGACTTGCTGGACTGACTTTTGTTTATTTTTTTATTACACATTTAGCTTATTTTACCTTCATTTTTGCAGCTACTGTCCAAGATTTTGAGGCAGAAAACCGGCGAGTGTGTCCACAATTAGATGTGACTCTAACCAGGCTGCTATGCACATGCCAACACAACAGGTGGCGCTACAAGCTACAACAAGCAGGTGTCAGCCAATCACACGCCAGGTGGAGGGAGTCCAGGAAAAAGTAGGATCAGGGTCATCAAATTATAAAAAACACTCACACAAAAAAACACTGTTAAAGTGTTAAAAAGAACAAAGCAAAAGAAGACAACGATAACAACAATATGACACATTAATAACAAGACAGTATGATATGATAATAACACAAATAATAACAATAGAACAACAATGACAACAATATGACCTCTAATAAAACAAATAACACATAGAACAGTAATATGACATAACACACATAACAATAATATGACACAATATGAATACAAAAAACAATGAAATGACATAACAATAACAAATAACAATAATATGACACAATTTTAACACAAATAATATGACACAATAATAACACAAATAACTATAATATGACACAGCAATAACACAAATAACAATAATACAACACAACACAAACAATAATATGACACAATAATAACACAAATAACAATAATATGCCACAATAACACAAATAACAATTATATGCCACATTAATAGCACAAATAACAATAACATGACACTAACACAAATAACAATAATATGACAATGTAATAATACAAAAAACAATAATATGAAACAATATGAATACAAAAAACAATGAAATGACAACAATAACACAAATAATAATATGACACAATAACACAAATAATAATATGA
Organism: Nerophis ophidion; assembly: GCF_033978795.1. Lineage (NCBI taxonomy): Eukaryota > Metazoa > Chordata > Actinopteri > Syngnathiformes > Syngnathidae > Nerophis > Nerophis ophidion. The sequence continues at coordinate 20,709,125 of NC_084639.1, read as the reverse complement.
CACAGTATTAACACAAATAACAATATAACACCAATAACAATAATATGCCACATTAATAACACAAATAGTAATATGACACAACAATAACACAAATACCAATAATATGACACAATAATAGCACAGATAACAATATGACACAATAATAACACAAATAACAATAATACGACACAACACAAACAATAATATGACACAATAATAACACAAATAACAAATATATGACACAATAACACAAATAACAATATGACACAATAATAACACACATAACTATAATATGAAACAATAATAACACAAATAACAATAATACGACACAACACAAACAATAATATGACACAATATTAACACAAATAACAATATTATGACACAATAATAACACAAATAACAATAATATGCCACATTAATAGCACACAATAATATGACACAATAACACAAATAACAATAATATGACAATGTAATAATACAAAAACAATAATATGACACAATATGAATACAAAAAACAATGAAATGACAACAATAACACAAATAACAATAATATGACACAATAACACAAATAATAAAGGACACAAAACTAACACAAATAATAAAGGACACAAAACTAACACAAATAACAATATAACACCAATAACAATAATATGCCACATTAATAACACAAATATTAATATGACGCAACAATAACACAAATACCAATAATATGACACAATAATAACACAAATAACAATAATAAGACACAACACAAACAATAATAACACAAATAACAATTATGACACAATAATAACACAAATAAAAATATGACACAATAATACCACACATAACTATATTATGACACAATAATACCACAAATAAAAATAATACGACACAACACAAACAATAATATGACACAATATTAACACAAATAACAATGATATGACACAATAATAACACAAATAACAATATGAAACAATAACACACAACTATAAAATGACACAATAATAACACAAATAAAAAGAATATGACACTACACAAACAATTTGACATAATAATAACACAAATAACAATAATATGACACAATAACAACACAAATAACAATAATATGCCACATTAATAACACAAATAACAATTGATATAACACAATAACACAAATAACAATAATATGACACAATAATAAAACAAATAACAATAATATCACACAATAATAACACAAATAACAATAATGACACAATAATAACACAAATAACAATAATATGCCACATTAATAGCACAAATAACAATATGACACAATAACACAAATAACAATATGACACAATAACACACAACTATAAAATGACACAATAATAACACAAATAAAAAGAATACGACACTACACAAACAATATGACATAATAACACAAATAACAATAATATGACACAATAACAACACAAATAACAATAATATGCCACATTAATAGCACAAATAATTGATATAACACAGATAACAATAATATGACACAATAACACAAATAACAATAATATGACACAATAACACAAATAACAATAATATGACACAATAATAACACAAATAACAATAATATGCCACATTAATAACACAAATAACAATGATATGACACTATAATAATATAAATAACAATTAAATGTCACTTTAATAACACAAATAGCAATAAGGCACAATGTGAATAGAACTAACAATTGTGAATTAGTGAATTATATTTATATTGCGCTTTTTCCTCAAGTGACTCAAAGCGCTTTACATAGTGAAACCCAATATCTAAGTTACATTTAAAGCAGTGTGGGTGGCACTGAGAGCAGGTGGGTAAAGTGTCTTGCCCAAGGACACAACGGCAGTGACTAGGATGGCGGAAGCGGGGATCGAACCTGCAACCCTCAAGTTGCTGGCACGGCCGCTCTACCAACCGAGCTAAACCGCCCCTTTACTGTTGTGTCATATTATATGACACACTATAATGACACAATAATAACACAAATAACAATAATATGACACAATAAAACAAATAACAATAATATGCCACGTTAATAACACAAATAACAATAATATGACACAATTAAAACAATAATATGCCACATTAATAACACAAAAAGCATTATGACACAACAATAACACAAATAACAATAAAACAAATAACAATAATATGCCACGTTAATAACACAAATAACAATAATATGACACAATTAAAACAATAATATGCCACATTAATAACACAAAAAACATTATGACAAAACAATAACACAAATAGCAACAATTTGATCTATAATAAAGCAAATAACGGATAATATGACACACTAATAACAAATAACAATAATATGACACTAATAAAACAAATAACAATAATATGACACACTAATAACACAAATCACAATAATATGACAAAACAATAACACAAATCACAATAACACAAAAAACAATTATCAAAACAATAACACAAATAACAACAATGTGATCTATAATAAAACAAATAACAGATAATATGACACAATAATAAAACAAATGACTACATTCTGACGTAACAATTACACAAATAACATGAATTTGACACAATATGAATACAAATAACATCAATATGACACAATAATAAAACAAATGACAACAATCTGACGTAACAATTACACAAATAACATTAATATGACAAAACAATAACACAAATAATGTGATCGATAATAAAACAAATAACATCAATATGACACAATAACAACACAAATAACAATAATATGACACAAATGACACCAATATGAATACAAATGACAACAATATGATGTAAAATATAATAAATATAATAAGTAGGATCATTTATTTATTTGAGTATGAAACATAAACGTGTCGGTTCAGTTTGATAAATACAAAACATAGAAATGTTCATGTTTCTCTGTGATGAGGTGGCGACTTGTCCACAGATGTTTACATTTCTTATTTCTTAGTATGAACATGCAGATGGTTACATTTATTTTATTAGTATAAAACATGCAGATGTTTACATTTATTTTTTATTAATATAAAACATGAACATGCTTAATTTTAATTTTTCATTAGTATATAACATGCAGATGTTTGTTTCTTTTTTATTAATATAAAACATACAGATGTTCAAGATTATTTCTATTAGTAAAAATATATACAGATGTTTACCTTTATTTTACTAATATAAAACATGCAGATGTTTAAGATTATATTTATTAGTAAAAAAAAATACAGATGTTTACGTTTATTTTACTAATATAAAATGCAGATGTTTACATTTCTTATTTCTTACTATGAAAATGCAGATGGTTACATTTATTTTATTACTATAAAACATTCAGATGTTTGCATTTATTTTTTATTAATATAAAACATGAAGATGCCTAATTTTTACTTTTTATTAGTATAAAACATGCAGATGTTTACATTTATTTGATTGGTATAAAACATAGAGATGTTTGTTTCTTTTTATTATTATAAAAAAAAATGCAGATTTAAAATTTTCTTTTTTGTTAGTATAAAACATACAGATGTTTGCATGTTTTATTAATATTAAACATGCAGATGTTTAAGATTATTTATATTAGTAAAAACTATACAGATGTTTCCGTTTATTTCACTAATATAAAACATGCAGATGTTTATGATTATATTTATTAGTAAAAAAATATACAGATGTTAACGTTTATTTTCCTAATATAAAATGCAGATGTTTACATTTCTTATTTCTTACTATGAAAATGCAGATGATTACATTTATTCTACTAATATAAAACATTCAGATTTTTACATTTATTTTTTAGTAATATAAAACATGAAGATGCTTAATTTTAATTTTTTATTAGTATAAAACATGCAGATGTTTGTTTATTTTTTATTAATATAAAACATACAGATGTTTGCATTTTTTTATATAAACTATGCAGATGTTTAAGATTATTTTTATTAGTAAAACAATATACAGATGTTTACGTTTATTTTACTAATATAAAACATGCAGATGTTTACATTTCTTATTAGTATGAAAATGCAGATGTTTACATTTATTTTTTTAGTGCACAACATGCAGATGTTTACATTTATTTTTTATTCGTATAAAACTTACAGATGTTTACGTTTATTTTTTATTAGTATGAAACGTGAAGATGTTTACGTTTATTTTGTATTAGTATAACATTTACAGATGTTTGATTATTTTTATAAGTATGAAACATGCAGATAAGTTTATTTGTTATTAGTATAAAACATGCAGATGTTTACATTTATTTTTTATTAGTATAAAACATGCACATGTTTACATTTATTTTTTTGTAAAAAAAAAAATACAAATGATTACATTTATTTTTTATTAGTATAAATCATGCAGGGGATTGGGTTTATTTTTTCAATACAAAACATGCAGATGTTTACATTTGTTTTTTATTAGTATAAAATTTACAGATGTTTACGTTTATTTTTTATTCGTATAAAACTCAGACGTTTACGTTTATTTTTTATTAGTATAACATTTACAGATGTTTGTTTATTTTTTATAAGTATAAAATATGCAGATGTTTACGTTTATTTGTAATTAGTATAAAACATGGAGATATTTACATTTATTTTTTATTACTATAAAACTTACAGATGTTTACGTTTATTTTTTATTAGTATAACACATGCAGATGTTTACGTTTATTTTTTATGAGTATAAAACATGTAGATGTATATAAAACATGCAGATGTTTACATTTCTTATGTATTAGTATAAACATGCAGATGATTACATTTATTTTTTATTAGTATAAAACTTAGATGTTTACATGTATGTTGTATTAGTATAAAACATGCAGATCTTTACATTTATTATAATTAGTATGAAACATACGAATGTTCACATATTTGTAATTAGTATAACACATACACGTTTACATTTCTTAAGTTGTAAAAATCATACAGATGTTTACATTTATTTTTAATTTGTACAAAATAGTATATTATTATTATAAAACATACAGATGTTAACCTTTCTTTTCATGAGTAAAAATACAGATGTTTAATTTTTTTGTAATGTAGTTGGTTTGAAACATACAAATGTTTACATTTATTTTAATTAGTTGAAAACATACAGATGTTTACATTTATTTTAAGTAGTATTAAACTATATATATTAATTTATTTTACAAATATAAAACACACAGATATTTTTTTTCTTTTTAGTATTATATAGATGCGTACTTTTATTCTGGTTACAATACAACATACTTATTTGTGTGTATCTTTTCATTGATATAAGACATTTTTAGTACGAAACATACAGATGTTTACATCTATTTTAGTATAAAACATACAGATGTTTACATTTATTTTAATAAGTACAAAACCTACAAATGTTTAAATTATTTTAGGTAATACAAAACATACACATGTTTACATTTATTTTAATTAATACAAATTATACAGATGTTTACATTTCTTTTAATAGCTTAACACATACAGATGTTTACATTTATTATAATTAGTGTAAAACATACAGATGTTTACATTTATTATAATTAGTGTAAAACATAGAGATGTTTACATTTCTTTATTAGCATAACACATACAGATGTTTACATATTTGTAATTAGTATGAAACATACAAATGTTTATATTACTTTTAATTAATATAAACCATCAATATTTGTATATGTTTTGTATTAGTATAACACACACAAATGTTTATTATTATTATTTTAATTAATTAAAAACATACATATGTTTACATATTTGTTATTAGTATGAGACGTACATATCTTTGCATTTATTTTAATTAGTATAAAACACAAATGTTTACTTTCATTTTAAGTAATACAATCATACAGATGTTCACATTTATTTTAATTAGCATAAAACATACATATGTTTACATATTTGTAATTCCTATGAAACATACAACTTTTTACATTTATTTTAATTAGCATAAAACATACATATGTTTACATGTATTAAAATTAGTACGACACATACAAATGTTTCCATTCGTTTTAATTAATAAAAAAAACATACATTCATTTTAGTTAGATTGAAACAAGACAGATGTTTACGTGTATTTTAATTAGTATTAATTGTACAGTGTTTGCTTTTTTTATTATTAAAAAAAAACATACGACTGTTTACGTTACTTTTCAGTTGTATAAAGATGTGTACTTTTCTTTTAGTTACAATATAAAGTACATGTTTGTGTGTATCTTTTTATTGATGTAAATCATACAGATATTTACATACTTCTAATTAGTAGGAAACATACATTTGTATTTCAACTAATATAAATCATACAGATGTTTAAATGTGTTTAAAGTAGAATAAAACATACAAATGTTTACTTTTATTTTAATTAATATAAACCATACAGATGTTTACAATTTTTATCATACTAAGACATATGTATGTTTACGTTACTTTACAGTAGTATAACGATTTGTACTTTTCTTGATGTTTATGTTTTATACTAATTAGAAAAACACAAATGTTGATATTTAACTGAATTAGTATAAAACATACAAATGTTTAAATATTTGTAATTAGTATGAAACATACACATTTTTATGTTACATTTAATTTGTATGACACATACACGTTTACATTTATTTTAATTAGTATAAACCATACGGATGTTTACGTATTTATAATTAGTATAAAACATACAGATGTTTACATTATGTTTGATTAGTATAAAACATACAGCTGTTTATATTTAGTTGAATTAGTATACTATATTTAATGTTATTGATTAAATATATTGTAATATAATAGATAAATGTAATGTTTTATTGATAATATTTAAATTTTCCTGAAGGAATCAATAAAGTACTATCTATCCATCTATCAAACACACAAGTGTTTATATTTATTTTAATTAGCATAAACATGCAGATGTTTACATTTATTATAATTAGTTTTAAACATTCAAATGTTCATTTTATTTTAGGTAATAAAAATCATTTGGATGTTTACATTTCTTTTAGTTAGAATGAAACAGACAGATGTTTACATTTCTTTTATTAGCATAACACAAACATATGTTTACATATTTGAAATTAATATGAAACATACAAATATTTATATTACTTTTAATTTGTATAACATATAAGTCGAAAGGGATTTGCAAATCCCCCTCAAGGCCTCGGGACGCTGCTGATAAAGGCGACAAGTGATTAGATTACCCGTCCCAGCTGGGCAATCCACTCACCTGCCAGAGGGGTTAGTGCGTCTGCCTCACAATACGAAGGTCCTGCAGTCCTGGGTTCAAATCCAGGCTCGGGATCTTTCTGTGTGGAGTTTGCATGTTCTCCCCGTGACTGCGTGGGTTCCCTCCGGGTACTCCGGCTTCCTCCCACTTCCAAAGACATGCACCTGGGGATAGGTTGATTGGCAACACTAAATTGGCCCTTGTGTGTGAATGTGAGTGGGAATGTTGTCTGTCTATCTGTGTTGGCCCTGCGATGAGGTGGCGGCTTGTCCAGGGTGTACCCCGCCTTCCGCCCGATTGTAGCTGAGATAGGCGCCAGCGCCCCCCGCGGTAGAAAATGGATGGATGGATGGATGGATATGCAAATCCCCCTCAAGGCCTCGAACGCCGCTGATAAAGGAGACAAGTGATTTGATTACCGGTCCCAGCTGGGCAATCCACTCACCTGCCAGCTGGGCTTCGAAGCCGCTGGAGGCGCGCCGACCACGCCCCCCCCCTCCACACATACCTATGTTTGTGTTTCTTTTAATTTTTATAAATTATACCGATTTTTTTTAATCATTATTAAAATAAAAAAAACACTGATTTATTTTTTTTTTAAAACTGTTTTTGTTACTAAATGGTCATAGCAGGCTTCCACTCTCACGTGCCCTTTAAGTCACTTTTTAGGCACGTTGCAAAGTGGGATCATAATGATGAGGTCATTGTTTTGAGACACTAGTGATTTAGGGCTATATAAGTAAACATTGATTGATTGATTGATTGTTTGTTTGCTACAGGTGCATATATGTTCCGTATGCATTATTTGGCACCCGCCATGCAAATAACGGCGTGAGACCCTGGCTGGGGCGTCGTTCTTACGGCGCCCTCGCCGCCAGGGGGAGGATTCATGACCTCACTCCTCAATCAACGCGGATCTTCACCGTTTTCAAAGAGCACTTTTTTTTTCCCCATCCACCTCCTTTGAAGTTTTCAATGGTGGCGTAGCGTTTATTACCAAATGAATTGATTGGAGCATTTTGTAGTCTCTCTGGCCAAATATATCACCCTAGCTGGATTGTGTGTGCAAAAAAAAAAAAAAAAAAAAAAAGCAGTGTTAGCTGAATTTGTGCCTGATATATCTGTGCGAAGGTGCCACCCGGACTAACTCCGGCACCTTTATTGCACGTGCAATTATTCTGATTTAGGCGCTGCAGCCATTTATTCACTAGGAAAAGGGACACTTTGAGGCTAACGACGCAGGTGGCACCGTGGAGAAACGGAGTCTGTAGTGCAGCGATAAAAACAAGTTCAGATTATATTTGTAAAAAAGCACTTTACATTGAGCTAACAACCTCAAAGTGCTACAGTGTATTAATAAAAAAATAATAAAAAGATAATACAAATAAATAAAAACTACAACAGCCTAATACCTAGAACTAATATGCATATATCTATAAAAAGGTTGTTTTTGTTTTTTAAAAAGAAGGGTTTTTAAGCCTTTTTTAAAAACATTCACAGTCTGTGGTGCCCTCAGGTGGTCAGGGAGAGCGTTCCACAGACTGCGAGCGGCGGCGCGATGGGTAAACATTATTACTGTCAATACTTGGACTATGAGGTGGTTGTTTTCCCGAGATGCAAGTGAACTGGGACGGCGTGGCGTAGTGGGAGAGTGGCCGTGCGCAACCCGAGGGTCCCTGGTTCAATCCCCACCTTGTACCAACCTCGTCACGTCCGTTGTGTCCTGAGCAAGACACTGCACCCTTGCTCCTGATGGGTGCTAGGTTAGCGCCTTGCATGGCAGCTCCCTCCATCAGTGTGTGAATGGGTAAATGTGGAAGTAGTGTCAAAGCGCTTTGAGTACCTTGAAGGTAGAAAAGCGCTATACAAGTACAACCCATTTGTCATTTAACTTGGACCGGAGATGGCATGAAGGGAAAGACATCTTTTATTTTGAGACTATAACTAAAAAAAACAGTGAAGTGAAGTGAATTCGATTTATATAGCGCTTTTTCTCTAGTGACTCAAAGCGCTTTACATAGTGAAACCCAATATCTAAGTTACATTCGAACCAGTGTAGGTGGCACTGGGAGCGGGTGGGTAAAGTGCCTTGCCCAAGGACACAACGGCAGTGACTAGGATGGCGGAAGCGGGAATCGAACCTGCAACCCTCAAGTTGCTGGCACGGCTACTCTACCAACCGAGCTAAACCGCCCCAAACAATGGCGGTACAAAAACTTGGCTATGAAATAAAACTATGAACATAAAACAAAACACTTGCACAATGGCATGAATAACAAAAAAACTTACTTGGAAAAAGACAAGGGGCATGGATCATTGGCATGGAAGGCATAGAAGGTGAGAAGGAGGTGATGTTGCCAGAATGAACAACAGAAACAGACAGGCTTAAATAATACTGTGGTGATTAGTGAAAACAGGTGTGAGACATCTAGACAGGTGAAAACTAATGGGTAATCATGGTGACAAAACTAACCAGGAAGTGCAAAAACAAGAACTGAGTGGCCAAAAAACAAACAGAACATGACTAAAACAAAACATGATTACATAGACATGACAATTACTGTGTACTTTGAAGACTTGGCGTCGTCTTGCTGAAATAAGCAGGGGCGTCCATGACGATGTTGCTTGGATGGCAACAGATATGGCATTAGCTAAAACGCATCGTTTAGAAATCGGTCCGTAGTTATTTATATTTGTGGGTTCGCCCCCTTTTAGCAGAGGGAGAACAAAGGCCGATATCCAGATTTTTGGAATGCTTTTACCTGTTAGACTTAGGTTAAAAATATGCGAGAGAGGCTCAGCAACAAAATCAGCTTAAGAAAACTGGTTCAATTTGGTCAGGTCCTGCTACTTTAGTTGTGTCCAGGCTATTTTAGTACACCGTTTGCCTCAGTTAACAACAGTTATCCCACAACATAAACACAACAGAACACATACCCGGAAGCCCTTGCAGCACTAACTCTTCCGGGACGCTACAATATACAACCCCGCTACTACCAAACCCCGCCGCCCCCATATCCCGAATTCGGAGGTCTCAAGGTTGTCAAGTATGCATACGTTTAGTTGGTATACTTGAACTATTTGCTTGCCTAACAGAATTGCCAGAGCGCCATCCAGTGGACACATTTAGAACAGCAGTTTATTTCATTTAAAAATGAAGCTCAATTAGCAAACTCGTGGGCCTGTTTGACATTTCTGGCCTAACACTCAATCAATAAAAGTTTATTTATATAGCCCTAAATCACAAGTGTCTCAAAGGGCTGCACAAGCCACAACGACATGCTCGGTTCAGAGCCCACATCAGGGCAAGGAAAAACTCTCAACCCAGTGGGATGTCAATGTCAATGACTATGAGAGACCTTGGAGAAGACTGCAGATGTGGGTGACACCCCTCCCCTCCAGTGGTTCTGACATAATATTGTGAAAGTCCAGTTCATAGTGGATCTACAAACCCCCTTTCCATATGAGTTAGGAAATTGTGTTTGATGTAAATATAAACGGAATACAATGATTTGACACGATGTCGAATATTTCCAAAAACAGTTTGAAACGTGGACTCGTCAGACCACAGAACACTTTTCCACTTTGCATCAGTCACATCTTAGATGATATCGGGCCTAGAGAATCCGGCGGCGTTTCTGGATGTTGTTGATAAACGGCTTTCGCTTTGCATAGTAGAGCTTTAACTTGCAGTTACGGATGTAGCGACGAACTGTATTTAGTGACAGTGGTTTTCGGAAGTGTTCCTGAGCCCATGCGGTGATATCCTTTAGAGATTGATGTCGGTTTTTGATACAGGGATCGAAGGTCACAGTCATTCAATGTTGGTTTCCGCCCATGCCGCTAATGTAGAGTTTTTTTCTCCAGATTCTCTGAAACTTTTGATGATATTATGGACCGTAGATGTTGAAATCCCTAAATTTCTTACAATTGCACTTTGAGAAATGTTCTTAAACGGTTTGACTATTTTCTCACGCAGTTGTGGACAAAGGGGTGTACCTCACCCCATCCTTTCTTGTGAAAGACTGAGCATTTTTTTCTGGGAAGCAATTTTTATACCCAATCATGGCACCCACCTGTTCCCAATTAGCCTGCACACCTGTGGGATGTTCCAAATAAGTGTTTGACGAGCATTTCCTCAACTGTATCAGTATTTATTGCCACCTTTCCCAACTTCTTTGTGTTGCTGGCATCAAATTCTAAAGTTAATGATTATTTGCACACAATTTTTTTTTTTTTTTATCAGTTTGAACATCAAATATGTTGTCTTTGTAGCATATTCAACTGAATATGGGTTGAAAAGGATTTGCAAATCATTGTATTTTGTTTATATTTACATCAAACTCAATTTCCCAAGTCATATGGAAACAGGGTCACCAGTATTATTTATCATATTTGTTATTCACCAGTAGTATTTATAATATTCGTGCAATTACAGTCGTAGTAGTTATGATAATTTTCCATGTACACCAGTAGTATTCATACAATTAGTACAAGTACACCAGTCGGGGTGGGGGGTGGGGGGGTTACAATATGGCCGCCAGCATCTTTCTAGTACATTCCCAGGAGAGGTGTGTGTGTGTGCCGGGGGGCATTGATTAGAGAGTGTCTGCTGGGATTACATCTTTGCCGTTGCCATGCCAACTAATCAGCTGATTCCCCCCACTCCTCTCCCGCCCCCCCTCGCTCGCTCTGGCTCCGTCCCTCTCTGCCGGTTGTCATGGCAACGCAGAGGAGGAGAAGCGCGGGCGCTGGCTTCGGCTAAAAAAAAAAAAAAGGGCCAGAATTGTTTTTTTTTTTGTTTTTTTTTTCCTTCATCCTTTCTCTCTTTCCCTGCCTAATTGGCAACTCTGCCTGACCTGAAGTTCTTTTGTCTCCGGCATCAAAACAGCCTCGGCGGGGTTACACTTATTTTTCACATTTTGGGAGAGGTGCGGAAGACAATGTGATGAAGACCACTAAGTAATGAGCAGAGCGTGTCTATTTTTAAGCCCAGATGCATGCCAATAATCACCCGGTAGATCCATTCACAATTAGGGATGGCTCTTTTTTGGCGGCGGCCCAGTCCCGCCGACGTGGTCTTGCTAAAATAAGCAGGGGCGTCCAAGACCACGTTGCTTGGATGTCAAACATATCAGTATCATGCTTTATTAGTATAATGATTTATCAGTATCCTGTAGTATCATGCTTGATCAGTATCATGCTTTATCAGTATCATCTTGATAGGTAACATGCTTTATCAGTATCATCTTTATCAGCATCATATTTATCAGCATGGGGCTTCACGGTGGCAGAGGGGTTAGTACATCTGCCTCACAATACGAAGTTCCTGCAGTCCTGGGTTCAAATCCAGGCTCGGGATCTTTCTGTGTGGAGTTTGCATGTTCTCCCCGTGAATGCGTGGGTTCCCTCCGGGTACTCCGGCTTCCTCCCACTTCTAAAGACATGCACCTGGGGATAGGTTGATTGGCAACACTAAATTGGCCCTAGTGTGTGAATGTGAGTGTGAATGTTGTCTGTCTATCTGTGTTGGCCCTGCGATGAGGTGGCGACTTGTCCAGGGTGTACCCCGCCTTCCGCCCGATTGTAGCTGAGATAGGCGCCAGCGCCCCCCCGCGACCCCAAAAAAGGGAATAAGCGGTAGAAAATGGATGGATATTTATCAGCATCACACTTTATCAGTAACATCTTTATCAGTGTCATGTTTTATCAGTATCATTTTTATTAGCATCATGCTTTATCAGTATAATCTTTATCAGTATCATGCACTATAATACTTTATCATTATCATACTTTATCAGTATCATGCTTTATCAGTGTCATACAGTATCATGTGTTATCAGTATCATGATGTATTATGCTTTATCGGTATCATGCTTTATCATCATGCAGTATAATACTTTATCAGTATCATTATTTATCAGTATTATGCTGTATCCCGCTTTATCAATATCATGCAGTATCATGCTTTATCATTATCATGCTTTATCAGTATCATGCAGTATCATGCTTTATCAGAATCATGCAGTATCATGCTTTATCAGTATAATGCAGTATCATCCTTTATAGGTATCATGCAGTTTCATGTTTTTTTCAGAATCATGCTTTATCAGTATCATGCTTTATCTTTATCAGAATCATGCAGTCTCATGCTTTATCAGTATCATGCTTTATCTTTATCATGCTTTATCAGAATCATGCAGTATCATGCTTTATCTTTATCATGCAGTCTCATGCTTTATCAGTACTATGCAGTATCATGCTTTATCAGTATCACAGAGTATCATGCTTTATCAGTATCATGCATTATCCGTATTATGCAGTATCATACTTTATCAGAATCATGCAGTCTCATGCTTTATCTTTATCATGCAGTATCATGCTTTATCAGTACTATGCAGTATCATGCTTTATCAGTATCATGCAGTCTCATGCTTTATCAGTACTATGCAGTATCATGCTTTATCAGAATCATGCAGTATCATGCTTTATCAGTATAATGCAGTACCATCTTTTATGAGTTTCATGCTTTATCAGTATCATGCAGTATCATGTTTTTTCAGAATCATGCTTTATCAGTATCATGCTTTATCAGTATCATGGAGTATCATGCTTTATCAGTATAATGCTTTATCAGTATCACACAGTAGCATGCTTTATCAGTATCATGCAGTATCATGCTTTATCAGTATTGTGCAGTATCATGCTTTATCATTATCATGTAGTATCATGCTTTATTAGTATCATTCTTTTTCAGAATCATGCTTTATCAGTATCATGCGGTCTCATGCTTTATCTTTATCATGCAGTATCATGCTTTATCAGTATTCTGCAGTACCATGCTTTATCAGTATCATGCATCCATCCATCCATTCATTTTCTGCCGCTTATTCCCTTTCGGTGTCACGGGGGGCGCTGGCGCCTATCTCAGCTACAATCGGGCGGAAGTCGGGGTACACCCTGGACAAGTCGCCACCTCATCGCAGGGCCAACACAGATAGACAGACAACATTCACACTCACATTCACACACTGGGGCCAATTTAGTGTTGCCAATCAACCTATCCCCAGGTGCATGTCTTTGGAAGTGGGAGGAAGCCGGAGTACCCGGAGGGAACCCACGCATTCACGGGGAGAACATGCAAACTCCACACAGAAAGATCCCGAGCCTGGATTTGAACCCAGGACTGCAGGACCTTCGTATTGTGAGGCAGACGCACTAACCCCTCTGCCACCGTGAAGCCCTCAGTATCATGCAGTATCATGCTTTATCCGTATTGTACAGTATCATGCTTTATCTTTATCATGCAGTATCATGGTTTATCAGTATCATGCAGTATCATGCTTTTCCAGAATCATGCTTTATCAGTATCATGCTTCAAACCCCACTTTGACAACATGCTCATAGTAGCCAATAATCCTCACTTCCTCATTTCGAGTAAAACAAAAAGAAGTTGATATTATTTATTAAGTCAATTCAATTTTATATTTATGTCCCAAAAAATGTTTTAGTTTAAAAAGGTGTTTAATTGTATTTAAATTTTCAGGCAAACTAAAAACAAGGTGTGAACATGAAGTATCTTGTCTGCAGTCTAGTCAGCTTTTGCAAATTTGTATCCAGCATTCACACAAGTGACTACTTGACTTTTGTAGATCATCTTGTGTATTATTTTGATTCTCTTTTTTTTTTTGGATTGCGGTGATGTCGTTTACTTCCTGACTGGTACGACGCCGGCGTTTATTGATTTGACGCCATGGAGTCCCGCACTCGCTCATCAGCGCTGATGTGGTCCACAGGTGTGCACGGAGGGTCGCTTGATCCTGGAGTTCGCCTTCGACGACCTGATGAGGATCAAGACTTGGCACTTCACCATCCGCCAGTATCGAGAACTCATCCCGCGCAGCATCCTGGCCATGCATGTGAGTCCCAGCATGCCGCTTTCTTCTTCTCTTCCTCTTTTTGGCCGCAACATTCGCACTGAACTACTGGCTCCTCTGGGTGTCGCTGCACCAATTCCTGGAGAGGTGGTCAGCTTTATCAGTATCATGCTTTATCACTATCCTGCTTTATTATTATCATGCAGTATCATACTTTATCAGTATCATCTTTATGAGTATCATCTTTATCAGTGTCATGCTTTATCAGTATCATCATGTATCATAATATATCAGTATCATACAGTATCATGTTTTATTATGCTTTATCAGTGTCATGCTTTATCAGTATCATGCAGTATCAATATCATGCAGTATCATGCTTTAACAGTATCATGCTTTATGAGTATCATCCTTATGAGTATCATGCTTTATCAGTGTCATCTTTATCAGTGTAATGCTTTATCAGTATCATCATGTATCATAATATATCAGTATCATACAGTATCATGTTTTATTATACTTTATCAGTATCATGCTTTATCAGTATCATACTTTATCAGGGTCATGCTTTATCAGTATCATACTTTATCAGGGTCATGCTTTATCAGTATCATACTTTATCAGGGTCATGCTTTATCAGTATCATGCGTTATCAGTATCATCCTGTATCATGCAATATCTGTATCACACAGTATCACGCTTTATCAGTATCATGCTTTATCAGTATCATCTTTGTCAGTGGCATCTTTAGCAGTGTCATGCTTTATCAGTATCATACTTTATCAGGATCATGCTTTATCAGTATCATACTTTATCAGGGTCATGCTTTATCAGTATCATACTTTATCAGGGTCATGCTTTATCAGTATCATGCGTTATCAGTATCATCCTGTATCATGCAATATCTGTATCACACAGTATCACGCGTTATCAGTATCATGCTTTATCAGTATCATCTTTGTCAGTGGCATCTTTAGCAGTGTCATGCTTTATCAGTATCATACTTTATTAGTCTCATGCTTAATCAGTATCATGCTTTATCAGTGTCATACTTGATCAGTATCATGCGTTTAGTATCATGCTTTTTCAGTATCAAGCTTTATCAGTGTCATGCAGTATCATGCTTTTTCAGTATCATTCTTTATCAGTATCATGCTCTATCAGTGTCATGCAGTATCATGCATTATCTGTTTCATGCAGTGTCATGCTGTATCATGATCATGCACTATCATGCGTTATCAGTATCATGCGTTATCAGTCTCATAAATCATTATGCTTTATCAGTATCATGCAGTTTCATACCTTTATTAGTATCATGCTTTATTTGTATCATGTGGTATCATGCTTTATCAGTAGCATGCTTTTTCAGTATCATGCTTTATCATTATCATGCTTTATCAGTATCATCTTTATCAGTATCATCCTTTATCATGCTATATCAGTATCATACAGTATCATGTTTTATTGTGCTTTATCAGTATCATACTTTATCAGTATCATGCAGTATCATGCTTTTTCAGTTACATTTTTTATCAGTATCATGCACTATCATGCGTTATCAGTATCATGCTTTATCAGTATCATGCAGTATCATGCTTTATCAGTATCATGCGCTATCATGCTTTATCAGTATCATGTAGTATCATGCTTTGTCAGTATCATTCTTTATTAGTGTCATGCTTTATCATGCTTTATTTGAATCATGCAGTATCATGCTTTATCAGTAGCATGCTTTTTCAGTATCATGCTTTATCATTATCATGCAGTATCATAGTTTATCAGTATCATCTTTATCAGTGTCACGCATTATCGGTGTCATGCTTTATCAGTATCATGCTTTGTCAGTATCATACTTTATCAGTATCATCCTTTATCATGCTATATCAGTATCATACAGTATCATGTTTTATTGTGCTTTATCAGTATCATGCTTTATCAGTATCATGCCTTATCAGTGTCATGCTTTTTCCAGTATCATGCTTTATCAGTATCATGTAGTATCATGCTTTGTCAGTATCATTCTTTATTAGTGTCATGCTTTATCATGCTTTATTTGTATCATGCAGTATCATGCTTTATCAGTAGCATGCTTTTTCAGTATCATGCTTTATCCTTATCATGCAGTATCATGCTTTATCAGTATTATCTTTATCAGTGTCATGCATTATCGGTGTCATGCTTTATCAGTATCATGCTTTATCAGTATCATGCCTTATCAGTTTCATGCTTGATCAGTGTCATGCTTTAGTGTCATGCAGTATCAGGCTTTATCAGTATCATGCTGCATCATTCTTTATCAGTATCATGCAGTATCATGCTTTATCAGTACCATGTAGTATCATGCTTTGTCAGTATCATTCTCTATTAGTGTCATGCTTTATCATGCTTTATTTGTATCATGTAGTATCATGCTTTGTCAGTATCATTCTTTATTAGTATCATGCTTTATTTGTATCATGCAGTATCATGCTTTATCAGTATTATCTTTATCAGTGTCATGCATTATCGGTGTCATGCTTTATCAGTATCATGCTGCATCATTCTTTATTAGTGTCATGCTTTATCATGCTTTATTTGTATCATGTAGTATCATGCTTTGTCAGTATCATTCTTTATTAGTATCATGCTTTATTTGTATCATGCAGTATCATGCTTTATCAGTATTATCTTTATCAGTGTCATGCATTATCGGTGTCATGCTTTATCAGTATCATGCTTTATCAGTGTCATGCTTGATCAGTGTCATGCTTTAGTGTCATGCAGTATCATGCTTTATCAGTATTATGCAGTATCATGCTTTATCAGAATCATGCTTTATCAGTATCATGCAGTATCATGTGTTTTCAGTGTCATGTAGTATCATGCTTTATCGGTATAATGCAGTATCATGCTTTATCAGTATCGTGCTTAAAACCCCGCTTAGAAAACATGATCATTCTAGCCAAAAATCCTCACTTCCTCATTTTGAGTAAATAAAAAAAACAAGTTCAATCATTTTTTTGTTCTGTAGGTTAAAAGTAAATATTTTGTATTACGTTCATAAAAAAAAAATGTATGTCAAAAAATGTTTTTATTTTAAAAATGGGTTTAATTTAATTTTATTTTTTCAGGCAAACTAATACACTTTAATCTTAAATGTGTTTCAGAGTAAACACAACGTTAATAAAGTTATTATTTGTAAGTTGAACTATCTTTCTTTCTCTCTTGTGTTCTTTAATGTTCTAAGGATGCAATATTTAGCAAAGGTGTACTTATAACAATGTTGTAGACAAATGGTAGTCGGGGGCATTTTTACCACTGTGTTACATGGCCTTTCCTTTTAACAATGCCTTGGCATTGTCTTGCTGAAATAAGCAGGGGCGTCCATGATAACGTTGCTTGGATGACAACATATGTTGCTCCAAAACCTGTATGTACCTTTCAGCATTAATGGTGCCTTCACAGATGTGTAAGTTACCCATGCCTTGGGCACTAATACACCCCCATACCATCACACATACTGGCTTTTACACTTTGCGCCTAGAACTGTCCGGATGGTTCTTGGGTTCAGTTTCCAAAACAATTTGAAATGTGGACTCATCAGACCGCAGAAAACTTTTCCACTTTGCATCAGGCCATCTTATATGAGCTGGGGCCCAACGAAGCGTGTCTGGGTGTTGTTGATAAATGGCTTTGGCTTTGCATAGTAGAGTTTTAACTTGCACTTACAGATGTAGCGACCAACTGTAGTTACTGACTAAATCATGAACCGAATCCCTCATACTTTTTTTCTCTAATCATAAATTTTCTACGTGTAGACTGCAATATGATGGCAGTCACACAAGATATGTGTAGACTGCAATATGATGGCAGTCACACATCAGAAATGCGGGTAGACTGCAATATGATGGCAGTCACACATAAGAAATACGTGTCAACTGCAATATGATGGCAGTCACACAAGATATGTGAAGACTGCAATATGATGGCAGTCACACATAAGAGAAATGTGTGGATTGCCATCATAAAAGATACATGTAGACTGCAATATGATGGCAGTCACACATAAGAGATATGTGAAGACTGCAGAATGATGGCAGTCACACATAAGAGAAATGTGTAGATTGCCATCATAAAAGATACATGTAGACTGCAATATGATGGCAGTCACACATAAGAGATATGTGCAGACTGCAATATGATGGCAGTCACACATAAGAGATATGTGCAGACTGCAATATGATGGCAGTCACACATAAGAGATATGTGAAGACTGCAGAATGATGGCAGTCACACATAAGAGATATGTGCAGACTGCAATATGATGGCAGTCACACATGAGATATGTGTAGACTGCAATATGATGGCAGTCACACATAGGAGATATGTGAAGACTGCAATATGATTGCAGTCACACATAAGAGATATGTGCAGACTGCAATATGATGGCAGTCACACATAAAAGATACTTGGAAACTGCACTATGATGGCAATCACACATAAGAGATATGTGTAAACTGCCATCATAAAAGATACATGTAGACTGCAATATGATGGCAGTCACACATAAGAGATGCTTGTAGACTGCAATATGATGGCAGTCACACATAAGACATGTGTAGACTGCAATATGATGGCAGTCACACATAAGAGACACTTGTCAACCGCAATATAATGGCAATCACACATAAGAGATATGTTTAGACTGCCATCATAAAAGATACATGTAGACTGCAATATGATGGCAGTCACTTATAAGACATGTGTGTACTGCACTATGATGGCAGTCACACATAAGAGATATGTGAAGACTGCAATATGATGGCAGTCACACATAAGAGATGCTTGTAGACTGCAATATGATGGCAGTCACACAAGATATGTGTAGACTGCAATATGATGGCAGTCACACCTAAGAGATATGTGTAAACTGCCATCATAAAAGATACGTGTAGACTGCAATATGATGGCAGTCACACATAAGAGACACGTGTCAACTGCGATATGATGGCAGTCACACATAAGAGATACGTGCAGACTGCAATATGATGGCAGTCACACATAAGAGATATTGGCAGATTGCAATATGATGGCAGTCACACATAAGAGATATTGGCAGATTGCAATATGATGGCAGTCACACATAAGAGACATGTGTAGACTGCGATATGATGGCAGTCACACATAAGAGATACATGTAGACTGCAATATGATGGCAGTCACACATAAGAGATACGTTTACCTGAGGCTCTCTAAGGGTAGACAGAACTGCAATGTCCTGTTTATGACTTGAGATGACGTGTCTGCAGCGGGAACTAAAGTTCGGCTAATTGGTTGCAAATAATTGGTTGTAATTAGCTGCATTCATCTTAATGACACTTTTTTTATTTATTTTCCCTGCCTTTTGACTGCAGGCACAAGACCCTCAGGTGCTGGAACAACTGTCCAAAAACATCACACGCATGGGTTTGACCAACTTCACCCTCAACTACCTCAGGGTAAGTGTGTGTGTGTGTGTGTGTGTGTGTGTGTGTGTGTGTGTGTTTCTACCTTTCTTAAGACATGAAGAAGGAAAAGTAGCTTCCATATGAGGAGGTGTGAACAAGTGATGACATAAATCATGGTCCCCAATAACATTGCATCTAATAGAAAGCCAAATACAAGAATCCGTGAACATTGCTCCAAAGTCGGCATTTTTATTTTTTTTGTTGATTTAATGTGCATACAAAAGTAAACATTAACAGGAACAAAGGCAGCAATATATGATAAAAAAGGTTACTATTCATCCTCGGAAAAAGAAAACCGCCAGGTGAACGGCTGATTTTACGACTTCCGGTGCTGACTACGCTACTAAGACTATAGTGGCCGTTAACAGTTAGCTTCTGTAGCCTTTGTCATCGGCCTTAAGCACATTACAAAAAAAAACCAAAAAATAGAGATGTCATTTGCACCCCTGGTGGTGAAATCTATCAAAATGAGGGTGGTCCCAAAAAGGAGGGATTTTTCAAATTGACTGTGTGTCACTTTTAAATGTTCTTCCTCTCTGGTCAACATATGAAATAACAAGTGTGTGTAAAAATTTTAAGTGCTCCTCCTCTGGTCAACATATGAAATAACAACTGTATGTAAGAATTTGAAGCGCCCCCCCTCTGGTCAACATATGAAATAACAAGTGTGTGTAAGAATTTGAAGTGCCCCCCCCCCTCTGGTCAACATATGAAATAACAAGTGTGTGTACAAAATTGAAGTGCTCCACCTCTGGCAAAATAACAAGTGTGTGTAAAAGTTTGAAGTGCTCCAACTCTCGTCAACATATGAAATAACAAGTGTGTGTACAAATTTGATGTTTTCCCCCTATGGTCAACATATGTAATAACAAGTGTGTGTAAAAAAATGAAGTGCTCCACCTCTGGTCAACATATAAAATGACAAGTGTGTGTAAAAAACTGAAGTGTTCCACCTCTGGTCAACATATGAAATAACAAGTGTGTGTAAAAATTTGAAGTGCTCCACCTCAGGCCGATATATGCAATAACAAGTGTGTGTAAAAAATTGAAGCGGTCTTCCTCTGGTCTACATATGAAATAACAAGTATGTGCAAACATTTGAAGTGATCCCCCTCTAATCAACATATGTAATAACAAGTGTGTGTAAAAAAATGAAGTGCTCCACCTCTGGTCAACATATAAAATGACAAGTGTGGGTAAAAAATGGAAGTGCTCCCCCTCTGGCCAACATATGAAATAACAAGTGTGTGTAAAAATTTGAAGGGCTCCCCCTCTGGCCAACATATGTAATAACAAGTGTGTGTAAGAATTTGGAATGCCCACCCTCTGGTCAACATATGAAATAACAAGTGTGTGTAAAAAATTGAAGTGCTCCCCCTCTGGTCAACATATGAAATAACAAGTGTGTGTGAACATTTGAAGTGCTGCCCCTCTGGTCAACATATAAAATAGCAAAAGTGTGTAAAAAATTTAAGTGCTCCCCCTCTGGCCTACATATGAAATAACAAGTTTATGTAAAAAAATGAAGTGCTCCCCCTCTGGTCAAATATGTAATAACAAGTATATGTAAAAAATTGAAGTGCTCCTCCTCTGGTCAACATATTAAATAACAATTGTGTGTAAAAATGTAAAAAATTGAAATCCTCCACCTCAGGCCAACATATGAAACAACAAGTGTGTGTAAAAATTCGAAGTGCTCCCCCTCTGGTCAACATATGACATAACAAGTGTGTGGAAAATATTGAAAAAGCTTCACTTCTGGTCAACATATGGAATAACAAGTGTGTGTAAAAAAATTGAAGTGCTCCACCTATGGTCAAATATGTAATAACAAGAATATGTAAAAAATTTAATTGCTCCCCCTCTGGTCAACATATGAAATAACAAGTGTGTGTAAAAAAAGTGAAGTAACAAACTAGATAATGAAGATGAAAAAACAATTACAAACAAACAATTCTACAAAAAAATAACACATATATTTGCATAGTATTTATATATTATTAATGTATCTAGAAAGGGTGTTCCTAAAGAGGTAGGGATTTTTCGGAGGACATTCGCTTGTTGTTTTTTGGCTCGTTAATCAGTAGAAAGTGGTAGTTTTTATGTTTGCTTGAGATCCAGTACCGTATAGCACTTAATATTGTGTGTCAAGTAGACAAACCTTCACTAAAATTTGCTTATTTTGTCCAGGTTGGAACCAATTATTCCTATTTACACTTTTTCCTATGGAGGAATTTACTCCAATGTTGTGCAGCCTTGTTATGTCCAAACATGTTTACATTGCCCAGGATGACTGTTATCTACTTTATTTGACAATATTAATATTCATAATAATTATAATAATCTTTATAAAACTAATACAATCTCATTGTGTTGCATTGTTTACCAAAAAAAAATATAATTGTACGAATGCTTCAAAGCGTTCTAACTTCGAACTTTTCAGCCTATTCAGGAATTGCGGCCGTTCCCTTGATAAATTCCCACATTTCCCAGAATTCCAGGTTTTCCGGGACATTTTTCCCATTCAAAATGAATTGGCCATTATTCAAACTTCCACAATTTTCACATTTTTCAACCTATTAAAACCATTCCACATTCAACTCATCCTGGACATTCAAACCATCATTTTTCCAAGTTAAAAAAAATTCCATAAATTCCCAGAATTCTAGTTTTTCAAACCCTTTTCCACCCTGTTTTCTGTCAACTCCTCCTTCCACATTTTTCAACCCACTCCAAGTGTTCCACCGTCCAAACATTCCTCTTAGTCAGGACAAAAAAAAAAAAAAATAGTTTTTTTATCTGAAAAAATTCCTGGTTTTCCTAAATTCCAGGGATTCCTCAATATCATTTTTCAATTAGAAATGCTACATTTCTCGACCGATTTAAAAAATAAATAAATAAAAAAATTCAACTAATTCACAACATTTAAAATTTTTTTAGCATTTTCAGAAAAAAAAATCCCGCTTTTCACGAATTTCGCAGATGTCCATGAAACAGGACATTTTTCAAACTTCCACTATTTTCACATTATTCAACCCATTCAAACTATAAATTTTCCAAGTTAAAAATATTCCATAAATTCCCAGAATTCCAGTTTTTTTAACCCTTTTTCACCCTTTTTTCTGTCAACTCTTTCCACATTTTTCAACCCACTTCAAGTGTTCCACCGTCCAAACATTCTTCTTAGACAGGACAAAAAAAAAAAAAAGTTGTTTTTTTATCTGAAAAAATTCCTGGTTTTCCAAAATTCCAGGAATTCCTCAATGTCATTTCTCAATTAAAAATCCTACATTTCTCGACCGATTCAAAAAAAATTAAATAAAAAAATTCAACTCATTCAAAACATTTAAAATATTTAGCATTTTCAGAAAAAAAAATTCCCGCTTTTCCCGAAATTCCCAGATGTCCATGAAACGGGAAATTTTTCAAAGTTCCACAATTCACACATGATTTAATCTGATTCAAACCGTTCCAACTTCAAATTGTTCGGCCTATTCGTTAATTGCGGGAGTTCCTTTGACAAATTCCCAGATATCCCAGAATTCCAGGTTTCCCGAGACATTTTTCCCATTCAAAATGAATTGGCCATTTTTCAAACTTCCACAATTTTCACATTTTTCAACCTATTCAAACCAATCCACATTCAACTCATCCTGGACATTCCAACTATCATTTTTCCAAGTTCCAAAAAATTCAATAAATTCCCAGAATTCAATTTTTTTTAACCTTTTTTCACCCTTTTTTCTGTCAAATCCTCCTTCCACATTTTTCAACCCACTTCAAGTGTTCCACCTTCCAAACATTCCTCCTAGTCAGGACAAAAAAAAAACTAAGTTGTTTTTTATCTGAAAAAATTCCTGGTTTTCCAAAATTCCAGGAATTCCTCAATATCATTTTTCAATTAAAAATGCTAAATTTCTCGACCGATTTAAAAAATAAATAAATAAAACATTCAACTAATTCACAACATTTAAAAAATATTTAGCATTTTCAGAAAAAAAAATCCCGCTTTTCACGAATTTCCCAGATGTCCATGAAACGGGAATTTTTCAAACTTCCACTATTTTCACATTATTCAACCCATTCAAACTATAAATTTTCCAAGTTAAAAATATTCCATAAATTCCCAGAATTCCAGTTTTCTTAACCTTTTTTCACCCCGTTTTCTGTCGACGACTCTTTCCCACATTTTTCAACTGACTTCGTGTTCCACCTTCCTAACATTTCCTCAACAAAAAAAAAACAAAGTTGTTTTTTTATCTGAAAAAATTCCTGGTTTCGCAAAATTCCAGGAATTCCTCAATATAATTTCTCAATTAAAAATGTTACATTTCTCGAACAATTTTAAAAAATTAAAAAATTTCAACTCATTCACAACATTTAAAATATTTAACATTTTCAGAAAAAAATTCCGGCTTTTCCCGAAATTTGCATATGTCCATGAAATGGGACATTTTTGAAAATTCCACAATTCCCACATGGTTTAATCTAATTCAAACTTTTCCAACTTCAAACTGTTCAGCCTATTCAGGAATTGCGGTCGTTCCCTTGACAAATTCCCAGATTTCCCAGGATTCCAGGTTTCCCGAGACATTTTTCCCATTCAAAATGAATTGGCCATTTTTCAAACTTCCACAATTTTCACATTTTTCAACCTATTCAAACCAATTCACATTCAACTTATCCTGAACATTCAAACTATAATTTTTCCAAGTTTTAAAAAATTCCATAAATTCCCAGAATTCCCGTTTTTTAAACCCTTTTTCACCTTTTTTTCTGTCAACTCCTGCTTCCACATTTTTCAACCCCCCTCAAGTGTTCCACCGTCCAAACATTCCTCTTAGTCAGGACCAAAAAAAACAAAGTAGTTTTTTTCTCTGAAAAAATTCCTGGTTTTCCAAAATTCCAGGAATTCCTCAATATCATTTCTTAATTAAAATGTTACCACTTCAACATTTATTGACCGATTAAAAAAATAAAATAAAACACCAACCATTTCAACTCATTCACAACATTCAAAATATTTATCATTTTCAGAAAAAAATTCCCGCTTTTCCCGAAATTCCCAGATGTCCATGAAATGGGACATTTTTCAAAGTTCCACAATTCACACATGATTTAATCTGATTCAAACCGTTCCAACTTCAAACTGTTCAGCCTTTTCAGGAATTGCGCTCGTTCCCTTGACAAATTCCCAGAATTCCAGGTTTCCCGAGACATTTTTCCCATTCAAAATGAATTGGCCATTTTTCAAACTTCCACAATTTTCACATTTTTCAACCTATTCAAACCAATGCACATTCAACTCATCCTGGACATTCAAACTATCATTTTTCCAAGTTCCAAAAAATGCAATAAATTCCCAGAATTCCATTTTTTTTTAACCCTTTTTCACCCTTTTTTCTGTCAACTCCTCCTTCCACATTTTTCAACCCACTTCAAGTGTTCCACCGCCCAAACAAAGTGGGTTTTTTTAAATGAAAAAATTCCTGGTTTTCTAAAATTCCACGAACTCCTCAATATCATTTCTTAATTAAAAATTTTACTACTTCAACATTTCTTGACCGATTAAAAAAAAAAAAAAATCAACTCATTCACATCATTCTAAATATTTAAGATTTTTCCCCAAAAAATGTCCAGCTTTTCCCGAGTTTCCCAGATGTCCATGAAACGGGAAATTTTTCAAACTTCCACTATTTTCACATTATTCAACCCATTCAAACTATGATTTTTCCAAGTTAAATATATTCCATAAATTCGAAGAATTCCAGTTTTCTTAACCTTTTTTCACCCTGTTTTCTGTCGACGACTCTTTCCCACATTTTTCAACTTACTTCGTGTTACACCTTCCTAACATTTCCTCTTAGTCAGGACAAAAAAAAAAGTTCCCGCTTTTCCCGAAATTCCCAGATGTCCATGAATGGGACATTTTTCAAAGTTCTGAAAAACTGAAAAAATTCCTGGTTTTCCAAAATTCCAGGAATTCCTCAATATAATTTCTCAATTAAAAATGCTACATTTCTCGACCGATTTAAAAAATTAAACTCATTCACAACATTTGAAATATTTAGCATTTTCAGAAAAAAATTCTCGCTCTTCCCGAAATTCCCAGATGTCCATGAAATGGGACATTTTTCAAAGTTCCACAATTCCCACATGATTTAATCTAATTCAAACCATTCCAGCTTCAAACAGTTCAGCCTATTCAGGAATTGCGGGCGTTCCCTTGACAAATTCCCAGAATTCCCAGAATTCCAGGTTTTCCGAGACATTTTTCTCATTCAAAATGAATTGGCCATTTTTCAAACTTCCACAATTTTCACATTTTTCAACCTATTCAAACAAATCCACATTCAACTCATCCTGGACATTCCAACTATCATTTTTCCAAGTTCCAAAAAATTCAATAAATTCCCAGAATTCCATTTTTTTTTTTACCCTTTTTCACCCTTTTTTCTGTCAACTCCTCCTTCCACATTTTTCAACCCACTTCAAGTGTTCCACCGCCCAAACAAAGTGTTTTTTTGAACTGAAAAAATTCCTGGTTTTCTAAAATTCCAGGAACTCCTCAATATCATTTCTTAATTAAAAATGTTACTACTTCAACATTTCTTGACCGATTAAAAAAAAAAAAAAAATCAACTCATTCACATCATTCTAAATATTTAACATTTTTCCCCAAAAAATGTCCAGCTTTTCCCGAGTTTCCCAGATGTCCATGAAACGGGAAATTTTTCAAACTTCCACTATTTTCACATTATTCAACCCATTCAAACTATGATTTTTCCAAGTTAAAAATATTCCATAAATTCCAAGAATTCCAGTTTTCTTAACCTTTTTTCACCCTGTTTTCTGTCGACGACTCTTTCCCACATTTTTCAACTTACTTCGTGTTCCACCTTCCTAACATTTCCTCTTAGTCAGGACAAAAAAAAAAGTTCCCGCTTTTCCCGAAATTCCCAGATGTCCATGAATGGGACATTTTTCAAAGTTCTGAAAAACTGAAAAAATTCCTGGTTTTCCAAAATTCCAGAAATTCCTCAATATAATTTCTCAATTAAAAATGCTACATTTCTCGACCGATTTAAAAAATTAAACTCATTCACAACATTTGAAATATTTAGCCTTTTCAGAAAAAAATTCTCGCTTTTCCCGAAATTCCCAGATGTCCATGAAATGGGACATTTTTCAAAGTTCCACAATCCCCACATGATTTAATCTAATTCAAACCATTCCAGCTTCAAACAGTTCAGCCTATTCAGGAATTGCGGGCGTTCCCTTGACAAATTCCCAGAATTCCCAGAATTCCAGGTTTTCCGAGACATTTTTCTCATTCAAAATGAATTGGCCATTTTTCAAACTTCCACAATTTTCACATTTTTCAACCTATTCAAACAAATTCACATTCAACTCATCCTGGACATTCCAACTATCATTTTTCCAAGTTCCAAAAAATTCAATAAATTCCCAGAATTCCATTTTTTTTTTTTACCCTTTTTCACCCTTTTTTCTGTCAACTCCTCCTTCCACATTTTTCAACCCACTTCAAGTGTTCCACCGCCCAAACAAAGTGTTTTTTTGAACTGAAAAAATTCCTGGTTTTCTAAAATTCCAGGAACTCCTCAATATCATTTCTTAATTAAAAATGTTACTACTTCAACATTTCTTGACCGATTAAAAAAAAAAAAAATTCAACTCATTCACATCATTCTAAATATTTAACATTTTCCCCCCAAAAATGTCCAGCTTTTCCCGAGTTTCCCAGATGTCCATGAAACGGGAAATTTTTCAAACTTCCACTATTTTCACATTATTCAACCCATTCAAACTATAAATTTTCCAAGTTAAAAATATTCCATAAATTCCCAGAATTCCAGTTTTCTTAACCTTTTTTCACCCTGTTTTCTGTCGACGACTCTTTCCCACATTTTTCAACTTACTTCGTGTTCCACCTTCCTAACATTTCCTCTTAGTCAGGACAAAAAAAAAAGTTCCCGCTTTTCCCGAAATTCCCAGATGTCCATGAATGGGACATTTTTCAAAGTTCTGAAAAACTGAAAAAATTCCTGGTTTTCCAAAATTCCAGGAATTCCTCAATATAATTTCTCAATTAAAAATGCTACATTTATCGACCGATTTAAAAAAAATTAAACTCATTCTCAACATTTAAAATATTTAGCATTTTCAGAAAAAATATCCCGTTTTTCCCGAATTTCCCAGATGTCCATGAAACGGGAAATTTTTCAAACTTCCACTATTTTCACATTATTCAACCCATTCAAACTATGATTTTTCCAAGTTAAAAATATTCCATAAATTCCAAGAATTCCAGTTTTCTTAACCTTTTTTCACCCTGTTTTCTGTCGACGACTCTTTCCCACATTTTTCAACTTACTTCGTGTTCCACCTTCCTAACATTTCCTCTTAGTCAGGACAAAAAAAAAAGTTCCCGCTTTTCCCGAAATTCCCAGATGTCCATGAATGGGACATTTTTCAAAGTTCTGAAAAACTGAAAAAATTCCTGGTTTTCCAAAATTCCAGAAATTCCTCAATATAATTTCTCAATTAAAAATGCTACATTTCTCGACCGATTTAAAAAATTAAACTCATTCACAACATTTGAAATATTTAGCCTTTTCAGAAAAAAATTCTCGCTTTTCCCGAAATTCCCAGATGTCCATGAAATGGGACATTTTTCAAAGTTCCACAATCCCCACATGATTTAATCTAATTCAAACCATTCCAGCTTCAAACAGTTCAGCCTATTCAGGAATTGCGGGCGTTCCCTTGACAAATTCCCAGAATTCCCAGAATTCCAGGTTTTCCGAGACATTTTTCTCATTCAAAATGAATTGGCCATTTTTCAAACTTCCACAATTTTCACATTTTTCAACCTATTCAAACAAATTCACATTCAACTCATCCTGGACATTCCAACTATCATTTTTCCAAGTTCCAAAAAATTCAATAAATTCCCAGAATTCCATTTTTTTTTTTTACCCTTTTTCACCCTTTTTTCTGTCAACTCCTCCTTCCACATTTTTCAACCCACTTCAAGTGTTCCACCGCCCAAACAAAGTGTTTTTTTGAACTGAAAAAATTCCTGGTTTTCTAAAATTCCAGGAACTCCTCAATATCATTTCTTAATTAAAAATGTTACTACTTCAACATTTCTTGACCGATTAAAAAAAAAAAAAAATTCAACTCATTCACATCATTCTAAATATTTAACATTTTCCCCCCAAAAATGTCCAGCTTTTCCCGAGTTTCCCAGATGTCCATGAAACGGGAAATTTTTCAAACTTCCACTATTTTCACATTATTCAACCCATTCAAACTATAAATTTTCCAAGTTAAAAATATTCCATAAATTCCCAGAATTCCAGTTTTCTTAACCTTTTTTCACCCTGTTTTCTGTCGACGACTCTTTCCCACATTTTTCAACTTACTTCGTGTTCCACCTTCCTAACATTTCCTCTTAGTCAGGACAAAAAAAAAAGTTCCCGCTTTTCCCGAAATTCCCAGATGTCCATGAATGGGACATTTTTCAAAGTTCTGAAAAACTGAAAAAATTCCTGGTTTTCCAAAATTCCAGGAATTCCTCAATATAATTTCTCAATTAAAAATGCTACATTTATCGACCGATTTAAAAAAAATTAAACTCATTCTCAACATTTAAAATATTTAGCATTTTCAGAAAAAATATCCCGTTTTTCCCGAATTTCCCAGATGTCCATGAAATGGGACATTTTTCAAAGTTCCACAATTCACACCTTTTTTAAAATCTGATTCAAACCGTCCCAACTTTAAAATATTAACCCTGTTCAAAATTGTGTCCTCTACTTCAAAAACCCTTTAAAAAATAAATAAAAATAACAACAATTCCAGGAATTGAGTTGAACTTCAGCATTGGATCATTCACACACAATCCCACCAGGAATTGCCTCATCTCGTTACATATTGCTGTTTAAATCCACGCCATGTGGTCATGTGACTTCCACTAAGAGGAAGTGTTAGCACGCCGGTGATTATTTTACAAGGTTGTTGTTGTGCTGCTTTTGACTGACAGCTCCTATTTACACACACACAGAGAGAGAGAGAGAGAGAGAGATGCAGGCATGGAATTAATTGGATGGAGAAAATTAGCATAACATTAATGAATGCTCCCTGTTGAGATTCATAATTGTGAAATGGCTCTAGAATGGGGGTGTGATGGGGGGGGTGTTGGGGGGGGGGGGTAAGGGCACCTCTGCCGCTTATAATAACACAATTGAAAGACACGATGTGGTGGAGGAATGTTTTTTGTTTTTCGAGAAGCAAGATTGTTAAATTGTTCGGACTATAAGGCGCACTTAAAAAAATCCTTTCTTTTGCTCAAAACTCGACGGTGCGCCTTATAAGCCAATGTATGAAGTGATTCTGGTTGTGCTTACCGACTTCAAAGCTATTTTTTTTGGGCACGTGGTGTAATGATAAGTGTGACGAGTAGATGGCAGTCACACATAAGAGATACGTGTAGACTGCCATCATATGGCAGTCACACAAAATATATGTGTCGACTGCATTATGATGGCAGTCACACATAAGAGATACGTGTAGACTGCAATATGATGGCAGTCACACATAAGACATACATGTAGACTGCAATATGATGGCAGTCACACAAGATATATGTGACGACTGCATTATGATGGCAGTCACACATAAGAGATAAGTGTAGACTGCAATATGATGGCAGTCACACATAAGAGATACGTGTAGACTGCAATATGATGGCAGTCACACATAAGAGATACGTGTAGATTGCATTATGATGGCAGTCACACATAAGAGATACATGTATACTGCACACCTTCCTCTCATGTAGTTACACACCTTCCTCACACGTAGTTACACACCTTCCTCACACGTAGTCACACACCTTCTTCACACGTAGTTACACACCTTCCTCACATGTAGTTACACACCTTCCTCACACGTAGTTACACACCTTCCTCACATGTAGTCACACACCTTTCTCACATGTAGTTACACACCTTCCTCACATGTAGTTACACACCTTCCTTACACGTAGTTACACACCTTCCTCACATGTAGTTACACACCTTCCTCATAAGGTAGTTACACACCTTCCTCACACGTAGTTACACACCTTCCTCACATGTAGTTACACACCTTCTTCACACATAGTTACACACCTTCCTCACATGTAGTTACACACCTTCCTCACACGTAGTTAAACACCTTCCTCACACGTAGTTACACACCTTCTTCACACATAGTTACACACCTTCCTCACATGTAGTTACACACCTTCCTCACACGTAGTTACACACCTTCCTCACACATAGTTACACACCTTCTTCACACATAGTTAAACACCTTCCTCACACGTAGTTAAACACCTTCCTCACATGTAGTTACACACCTTCCTCACACGTAGTTAAACACCTTCCTCACACGTAGTTACACACCTTCTTCACACATAGTTACACACCTTCCTCACATGTAGTTACACACCTTCCTCACACGTAGTTACACACCTTCCTCACACATAGTTACACACCTTCTTCACACGTAGTTAAACACCTTCCTCACACGTAGTTAAACACCTTCCTCACATGTAGTTACACACCTTCCTCACACGTAGTTAAACACCTTCCTCACACGTAGTTACACACCTTCCTCACATGTAGTTACACACCTTCCTCACATGTAGTTACACACCTTCCTCACATGTAGTTACACACCTTCCTCACATGTAGTTACACACCTTCCTCACATGTAGTTACACACCTTCCTCACATGTAGTTACACGCCTTCCTCACACGTAGTTACACACCTTCCTCACACGTAGTTACACACCTTCCTCACACATAGTTACACACCTTCCTCACACGTAGTTACACACCTTCCTTACACGTAGTTACACACCTTCCTCACATGTAGTTACTCACCTTCCTCACATGTAGTTACACACCTTCCTCACACATAGTTACACACCTTCCTCACATGTAGTTACACACCTTCCTTACACGTAGTTACACACCTTCCTCACATTTAGTTACTCACCTTCCTCACACATAGTTACACACCTTCCTCACATGTAGTTACACACCTTCCTCACACATAGTTACACACCTTCCTCACACGTAGTTACACACCTTCCTCACATGTAGTTACACACCTTCCTCACATGTAGTTACACACCTTCCTCACATGTAGTTACACACCTTCCTCACATGTAATTACACACCTTCCTCACATGTAGTTACACACCTTCCTCACATGTAGTTACACGCCTTCCTCACATGTAGTTACACGCCTTCCTCACACGTAGTTACACGCCTTCCTCACACGTAGTTACACACCTTCCTCACACATAGTTACACACCTTCCTCACACATAGTTACACACCTTCCTCACACATAGTTACACACCTTCCTCACACGTAGTTACACACCTTCCTCACATGTAGTTAAACACCTTCCTCACACGTAGTTACACACCTTCCTCACATGTAGTTACACACCTTCCTCACATGTAGTTACACACCTTCCTCACATGTAGTTACACACCTTCCTCACACGTAGTTACACACCTTCCTCACACGTAGTTACACACCTTCCTCACATGTAGTTACACACATTCCTCACACGTAGTTACACACATTCCTCACACGTAGTTACACACCTTCCTCACACGTAGTTACACACCTTCCTCACACGTAGTTACACACCTTCATCACACGTAGTTACACACCTTCCTCACACGTAGTTACACACCTTCATCACACGTAGTTACACACCTTCCTCACACGTAGTTACACACCTTCCTCACACGTAGTCACACACCTTTCTCACATGTAGTTACACACCTTCCTCACATGTAGTTACACACCTTCCTCACACATAGTTACACACCTTCCTCACATGTAGTTACACACCTTCCTCACATGTAGTTACACACATTCCTCACACGTAGTTACACACCATCCTCACATGTAGTTACACACCTTCCTCACACGTAGTTATACACCTTCCTCACATGTAGTTACACACCTTCCTCACATGTAGTTACACACCTTCCTCACATGTAGTTACACACCTTCCTCACACGTAGTTACACACCTTCCTCACACGTAGTTACACACCTTCCTCACGTAGTTACACACCTTTCTCACATGTAGTTACACACCTTCCTCACACGTAGTTACACACTTTCCTCACACGTAGTTACACACCTTCCTCACACGTAGTTACACACCTTCCTCACACGTAGTTACACACCTTCCTCACACGTAGTTACACACCTTCCTCACACGTAGTTACACACCTTCCTCACACATAGTTACACACCTTCCTCACACGTAGTTACACACCTTCCTCACACGTAGTTACACACCTTCCTCACACATAGTTACACACCTTCCTCACACGTAGTTACACACCTTCCTCACACGTAGTTACACACCTTCCTCACACGTAGTTACACACCTTCCTCACACATAGTTACACACCTTCCTCACACATAGTTACACACCTTCCTCACACGTAGTTACACACCTTCCTCACACATAGTTACACACCTTCCTCACATGTACTTACACACTATCCTCACACGTAGTTACACACCTTCCTCACACGTAGTCACACATCTTTCTGACATGGTCCCACGGCAGGGGGCGTGGCCAAATGCCGTCTCTCCAGCTGGATGTTGGACCATCAGGTGTTGCTAGGCAACAGCATCATGGCCGCAGCGTGGAGGAAAAGTGGGATTGGAATGTTGGGACTAACTGATTACACAAACTGATACACAAGTCAAATGAAAAGTAAAAAAAACAGGATTTGCTTTAGTGGCACATGACATAAATAATATTAATAATAATAATAAACAAGTTCCTCCAAACTGTTTCATGAAGACACATTTGTTGTGTATTTAATAACTTCATTCAGCACTTTTATGATTTTATTTTGAAAGGGAGCACTTGTTCTGTAATCAACTTATTGTTTAATGGACGACATATTGATTTATTTCTGTATTGATTACATTTTTTTATTTATTTCTGTATTGATGTCATGTGTATTTATTCATTTATGTATTGATTACATATTTATTTATTTATATATTGATGACACGCATTTATTCATTTCTTTTATGACATTTATTTGTTCATCTATTTATTTGTCTGTATTGATGTTATATGTATTTTTATATTTCTGTATTGATTAAATGTTGTTTTATTCCTTTATTGATGACATATTGAATTGTTTCTTTATTGATGACATATTTATTTTTTACTGTATTGATGTCATATTTATTGATTTATTTCTGGATTGATGTCATATTTATTTATTTCTGTATTGATGAGATAATTAATTATTTCTGTATTGATGTCATATGTATTTATTTCTCTATTGGTGTCATATTGATTTCTTTATTCCTGTATTGATGACATATTGATTTATTTATTTCTGTATTGATTACATATTTATTTATTTATATATTGATGACGCACATTTATTCATTTCTTTAATTATGACATATTTATTTATTTCTGTATTGATGACATATTTAATTATTTATATATTGATGACGCACATTTATTCATTTCTTTAATTATGACATATTTATTTATTTCTGTATTGATGACATATTGATTTATTTATTTCTGTATTGATTACATATTTATTTATTTATATATTGGCTCGCATTTATTCATTTCTTTAATTATGAGATATTTATTTATGTATTGATGACATTTATTTATTTGTTTCTGCTTTGATGACATATTGATTTATTTCTGCATTGATGAAATATTACATTATTTCTGTATTGATGACTTACTTATTTATTACTGTACTGACGTCATATTTATTTATTTATTTATTTATTTCTGTATTGATGACATACTGATTTTTTTCTTTATTGATGACATACTGATTTATTTCTGTATTGAGGACTTATTGATTTATTTCTCTATTGATGGCATATTTATTTATTTCTGAATTGATGAAATATTCCTTTATTTCTGTATTGATGACATAATTCATTATTTCTGTATTGATGACACATTTATTTATTTCTGTATTGATGACATAATTCATTATTTCTGTATTGATGGCACATTTATTTATTTATGTATTGACGACATATTTTTTTTTCTGTTTTAATGACATAATTCTGTATTGATGACATATTTATTTATTTCTGTATTGATGACATAATCCATTATTTCTTAATTCATGACACATTTATTTATTTCTGTATTGATGACATATTTACTTATTTCTGTATTGATGACATATTTATTTATTTCTGTATTGATGACATATTCCTTCATTTCTGCATTGATGACATATTTCTTTATTTCTGTATTGATGACATATTTACTTATTTCTGTATTGATGACATATTTACTTATTTCTGTATTGATGACATATTTATTTATTTCTGTATTGATGACACATTCCTTCATTTCTGCATTGATGACATATTTCTTTATTTATTTCTGTATTGATGACATATTTACTTATTTCTGTATTGATGACATATTTACTTATTTCTGTATTGATGACATATTTATTTATTTCTGTATTGATGACATATTCCTTCATTTCTGCATTGATGACATATTTCTTTATTTATTTCTGTATTGATGACATATTTACTTATTTCTGTATTGATGACATATTTACTTATTTCTGTATTGATGACATATTTATTTATTTCTGTATTGATGACATATTCCTTCATTTCTGCATTGATGACATATTTCTTTATTTATTTCTGTATTGATGACATATTTACTTATTTCTGTATTGATGACATATTTATTTATTTCTGTATTGATGACATATTCCTTCATTTTTGCATTGATGACATATTTATTTATTTCTGTATTGATGAAATATTTTTTGTATTGATGACATATGTATTTATTTCTGTATTGATGTCATATTTATTTATTTCTGTGTTGTCATATTTTTTTATTTCTGTATCGATGACATACTGAGTTATTTCTGTATTTTGAGGACTTATTGATTTATTTCTGTATTGACGACATAATTCATTATTTCTGTATTGATGACATATTTATTTATTTCTGTATTGATGACATATTTATTTAGTTTTATGTTGATGACATATTTTTTTTTAAATTAATTGTCATTTTTATTTTGTTCTGTATTGATGACATATTCCTTTATTTCTGTATTGATAAAGGAATTCATTATTTCTGTACTGGTGACATTTTTTTTATTTCTGTATTGATAACAATTCATTTCTGTATTGATACCAATATTTATTTCTGTATTAATGACATATTTCATTATTTCTGTACGGATGACGTTTTTCATTATTTCTGTGTTGATGACATATTTATTTATTTCTGTATTGATAACATATTTCATTATTGCTGTATTTATTACATATTTCGGTATTAATTATATATATATTGATTTTCGTATGGATGACATTATTTATGTATTATGACATATTTAATGCACTCTGTATTGATGACATATTTCCTTATTGATGACATGTGTATTTATTTCTGTATTGATGACATATTTCATTATTTTGTGTCTTGCTGACATATTTCTGTATTGATGACATCATTCATTATTTCTGTATTGATGACATCATTCATTATTTGTGTGTTGATGAACATTGTTTTATTCCTGTATTGAAGACACATGTCTTTATTCCTCTCTCCTCTCTTGGTTCCAGTTGTGTGTCATCCTGGAGCCCATGCAGGAGCTCATGTCCAGACACAAGACCTACAACCTCAGCCCGCGGGACTGTCTCAAGACCTGCCTGTTCCAAAAGTGGCAGAGAATGGTAGCGCCGCCAGGTAAGCAGCCAACACTTCCAAACCTCATGTTCCTCTCCGGTCCTGTAGGGGGCACCAATGCACCTTCAAAAGGTTTTGTTTCACCACGGCTCCACCTGCTGGATCTGGTGGGTACTGCCTACATGTATCTCTTATGTGTGACTGCCATCATATTGCAGTCCACACGTATCTCTTATGTGTGACTGCCATCATATTGCAGTCTACATGTATCTCTTATGTGTGACTGCCATCATATGCCAGTCTACACATATCTCTTATGTGTGACTGCCTTCATATTGCAGTCTACACGTATCACTTATGTGTGATTGCCATCATATGCCAGTCTACACGTATCTTTTGTGTGTGATTGCCATCAAATTGCAATCTACACCTACCTCTTATGTATGACTGCCATCATATTGCAGTCCACACGTATCTCTTATGTGTGACTGCCATCATATTGCAGTCCACACGTATCTCTTATGTGTGACTGCCATCATATTCCAGCCTACATGTATCTCTT
The DNA here is from genome assembly GCF_033978795.1 of Nerophis ophidion. NCBI lineage: Eukaryota > Metazoa > Chordata > Actinopteri > Syngnathiformes > Syngnathidae > Nerophis > Nerophis ophidion. The sequence goes on along the minus strand of NC_084639.1, from coordinate 20,671,252 downwards.
ATGTGTGACTGCCATCATATGCCAGTCTACACATATCTCTTATGTGTGACTGCCATCATATGCCAGTCTACACGTATCTCTTATGTGTGATTGCCATCATATGCCAGTCTACACGTATCTTTTGTGTGTGATTGCCATCATATTGCAGTCTACACCTACCTCTTATGTATGACTGCCATCATATTGCAGTCCACACGTATATCTTATGTGTGACTGCCATCATATTGCAGTCTACACGTATATCTTATGTGTGACTGCCATCATATTGCAGTCTACACATATCTCTTATGTGTGACTGCCATCATATTGCAGTCTACACGTATCTCTTATGTGTGACTGCCATCATATTGCAGTCGACACATATCTCTTATGTGTGACTGCCATCATATTGCAGTCGACACATATCTCTTATGTGTGACTGCCATCACATTGCAGACTACACGTACCTCTTTTGTGTGACCGCCACCGTACTGCAGTCTACACAAATCTTTTGTGTGTGACTGCCATCATATTGCAGTCTTACAAGTATCTCTTATGTGTGACTGCCATCATATTGCAGTCTACACAAATCTTTTATGTGTGACTGCCGTCATATTGCAGTCTTACACGTATCTCTTACGTGTGACTGCCATCCTATTGCAGTCTACATGTATCTCTTATGTGTGACTGCCATCCATATTCAGTCTTACACGTATCTCTTATGTGTGACTGCCATCATATTGCAGTCTTACACGTATCTCTTATGTGTGACTGACATCATATTGCAGTCTTCACACAACTCTTATGCTTGACTGCCATCATACGATAGTCTTCATGTATCTCTTATGTGTGACTGCCATCATATTGCAGTCTACATGTATCTTTAATGTGTAGCTGCCATCATGTTGCAGTGTACACGTATCTCTTATGTGTGACTGCCATCTATCGTTCACGCTTATCATGACACCATGTACCAAATAAAATAGCTTCGAAGTCGGTAAGCACAACCAGAATTATTCCGCAAAGGGTTATAAGGTGCGCTGTTGAATTTTGAGGGGGGAAAAAGTGATTTTAAGTGCACCTTATAGACATGTTTCACATCATGGCTTAATTCTTCTGATATTTGTTTGCCTTAAAGAAAGCTGTGGCCCCTCAGGTGTGTGAAGTGAATCAGTATTCGGGGCCACTCTGGGAGTCGTGCGGTGATTGATGTTCCAAAGACAATTTCTTAAGCCGCCAGATGCAAACCAGGGTTCTTTTTTATTTATTTTTATTTATTTATTTAATTTTTTAGCGTTCCGTTGTAGGAACATCAATTTCCAGCAATGCCTAGCAAGGCGTGACCAGATTTGACACACACACACACACACACACACACACACGAAAAAAAACAAGAGTGGGAGACTTCAGGCCTGCGTGACTTTAATTAAGACCAGACCAGCTCCCCGGTGTGGACGCTCGCTGCTGGAATAAAAAATAAAAAAAATCCAACCCTCCCTGGATCAATTGAAACAACGTTTAAACATTAACTCCATTTTTTCTTGGCCTGGTTTTGACTCTATATTACTAAAGACCTACTACAAAATCACGAATCAAAGATCCTCTATATGACAGGTGTTATGTTTCTAAAGACCTACTGCAAAAAACACTAGTCAAAGATCCTCTATATGACAGGAGTTCTCTGTTTCTGAAGACCTACACAAAAACACTAATCAAAGATCCTCTATATGACAGGAGTATTCTGTTTCTGAAGACCTCCTGCAAAAACACTAAACAAAGATCCTCTACAGACAGGAGTGTTTTGTTAGTAAAGACCTACTGCAAAAACACTAATCAAAGATCCTCTATGTGACATGAATGTTATGTTTCTAAAGACATACTCCAAAAATAGAAAATCAAAGATCCTCTATATCTGACAGGAGTGCTCTGTTTCTACAGACATACTGGAAAAATACTGGTCAAAGATCCTCTGTATGACAGGAGTGTTCTGTTTCTACAGACATACTCCAAAAAAAATCATCAAACATCTTCTATATGACAGGAGTGTTCTGTTTCTAAAGATCAACTGCAGAAACACAAATCAAAGATCCTCCATATGACAGGAGTGGTGTGTTTCTAAAGACCAACTGCAAAAACACTAACCAAAGATCCTTTATATAACCAGAGTGTTCTGTTTCTAAAGAGCTATTGATGAAACAATAATCAAAGATCTTCTACATGACATGAGTGTTCTGTTTGTAAAGACCTACTACAAAAACACAAATCAAAGATCCTCTATATGACAGGTGTTATGTTTCTAAAGACATACTGGGAAAAACACTAGTCAAAGATCCTCTATATGACAGGAGTTCTCTGTTTCTGAAGACCTACACAAAAAAATACTAATTAAAGATCCTCTAAATGACAGGAGTATTCTGTTTCTGAAGACCTGCAAAAACACTAATCAAAGATCGTCTACAGACAGGAGTGTTTTGTTTCTAAAGACCTACTGCAAAAACACTTGTCAAAGATCCTCTATACGACATGAGTGTTGTTTCTAAAGACATACTCAAAAAAAATAATAATCAAAGGTCCTCTATATGACATGAGTGCTCTGTTTCTAAAGACCTACTGCAAAAACACTTGTCAAAGATCCTCTGTATGACAGGAGTGTTCTGTTTCTGCGGACATACTCCAAAAAAAATAATCAAAGATCTTCTGTATGACATGAGTGTTATGTTTCTAAAGACGCACTCCAAAAAAAAAAAATCAAAGATCCTCTATATGACGGGATTGCTCTGTTTCTAAAGACCAACTGAAAAAACACTAATCAAAGATCCTCTACATAACCGGACTGTTCTGTTTCTAAAGACCTATTGTTAAAACACTAATCAAAGTTCCTCTACATGACATGAGTGGTCTGTTTGTAACGACCTACTACAAAAACACAAATCAAAGATCCTCTACAGACAGGTGTTATGTTTCTAAAGACCTACTGCAAAAACACTAGTCAAAGATCCTCTGTCTGACATGAGTGTTCTGTTTCTAAAGACGTACTCCAAAAAAAAAAAAATCAAAGATCTTCTACATGACAGGAGTGTTCTGTTTCTAAAGACCAACTGCAGAAACACTAATCAAAGATCCTCCATATGACAGGAGTGTTCTGTTTCTATAAAGACCAACTGAAAAAACACTAATCAAAGATCCTCTATATCACCGGAGTGTTCTGTTTCTAAAGAGCTATTGATAAAACACTAATCAAAGATCCTCTACATGACATGAGTGTTCTGTTTCTAAAGACCAACTACAAAAACACAAATCAAAAATCCTGTAAATGATAGGAGTGGTGTGTTTCTAAAGACCAACCGTAAAAACATTAATCAAAGATCCTCTATATCACCGGAGTGGTGTGTTTCTAAAGACCTACTGCAAAAACACTAATCAAAGATCCTCTATATGACCGTAGTGTTCTGTTTCGAAAGACGTACTGTAAAAACACTAGTCAAAGATTCTCTATATGACATGAGTGTTCTGTTTCTAAAGACCTACTCCAAAAAAAATAATCAAAGATCCTCTATATGACAAGAGTGATCTGTTTCTAAAGACCTACTGCAGAAACACTAATCAAAGATCCTCCATATGACAGGAGTGGTGTGTTTCTATAAAGACCAACTGCAAAAACACGAATCAAAGATCCTCTATATCACCGGAGTGTTCTGTTTCTAAAGAGCTATTGTTAAAACACTAATCAAAGATCCTCTATATGACAAGAGTGATCTGTTTCTAAAGACCTACTGCAGAAACACTAATCAAAGATCCTCCATATGACAGGAGTGGTGTGTTTCTATAAAGACCAACTGCAAAAACACGAATCAAAGATCCTCTATATCACCGGAGTGTTCTGTTTCTAAAGAGCTATTGTTAAAACACTAATCAAAGATCCTCTACATGACATGAGTGTTCTGTTTGTAAAGACTTACTCCAAAAAAAAAAATCAAAGATCTTCTATATGACAGGAGTGGTGTGTTTCTAAAAACCAACTGCAAAAGCACTAATCAAAGATCCTCTATATCACCGGAGTGTTTTGTTTCTAAAGAGCTATTGTTAAAACACTAATCGAAGATCCTCTACATGACATGAGTGTTCTGTTTCTATAGACCTACTACAAAAACACAAATCAAAGATCCTGTATTGCAGTTGTTATTTTTCCAAAGACCTGCTGCAGAAAAAAAACACTAAACAAAGATCATCTATTCGACAGGGGTGTTCCTTTGCGTGACTTTAATTAAGACCAGACCAGCTCCCCGGTGTGGACGCTCGCTGCTGGAATAAAAAAAACAACGTTTAAACATCAACTCCATTTTTTCTTGGCCTGGTTTTGACTCGCCAGCTTTTTTTTTTTTTCCCTGCCATTCTTCTGCCGCCTGGAAGCTGCTTCTTGCCATCCTGCCTGGAAGGAAGTTGTCGCCGTGCTCAGGCGCTGATAACTGTGGTTTTGGTTTTGTTTTTGTTTTTTTGGGATTCAGGAAGTGAGTCCAGTGCGTCACCAGCGCACGATAACACAAAAGTGTGACAATAGTCTTTGAGCGCACATCCGTCAAAGTCAGAAAATACAACGAGGAAAGATGCTGATAAGGGCAAAATCTTTGTTTTCCTTCTGGTCGTTCATGTTTGTGCAGGAATCTCCACTCGGCCGTCACACACAACAACACATAAAGCAACACACATTTCGTCAAAGATCATCTATATGACAGCCTTGTGCTGTTTCTGATGTCCTGTTACAAAAACCTTGGTCAAAGATCATCTATATGACGAGAGCTTTCTGTTGACATGCTGCACAAACACTCGTCAAAGATCCTCTGTATGACAGGATTGTTATGTTTATAAAGACCTACTACAAAAAAAAAATCATCAAAGATCTTCTATTTGACAGGAGTTTTCTGTTTCTAAAGACCTACTCCAAAAACACTAGTCAAAGATCCTCTATGTGAGAGGATTGTTGAATTAATAAAGACCTACTGCAGAAACTCTAATCAAAGATCATCTATATGACAGGAGTTTTCTGTTTCTAAAGACCTACTGCAAAAGCTCTAATCAAAGATCATCTATATGACAGGAGTGTTCTGTTTCTAAAGACCTACTCCAAAAACACTAGTCAAAGATCCTCTATGTGACAGGATTGTTGAATTAATAAAGACCTGCTGCAGAAACTAATCAAAGATCATCTATATGACGGGAGTGTTCTGTTTCTAAAGACCTACTGCAAAAACACTAGTCAAAGATCCTCTATGTGACAGGAGTGTTGAATTAATAAAGACCTGCTGCAGAAACACTAATCAAAGATCATCTATATGACGGGAGTGTTCTGTTTCTAAAGATCTCCTGCAAAAACTTGAATTAGAGATCCTCTATATGACAGGAGTGGTGTGTTTCTGAATACTAACTGCAAAAACACTAATCAAAGATCCTCTACATGACAGGGGTGTTCTGTTTCTTAACACCTACTGCAAAAAACAATCAAAGATCATGTATATGACAGGAGTGTTTGGTTTATAAAGACCTACTGCAAAAACACTAATCAAAGATCCTCTACATGACAGGGGTGTTCTGTTTCTTAACACCTACTGCAAAAAACATTAATCAAAGATCCTGTATATGACAGGAATGTTTGGTTTCTAAAGACCTACTGCAAAAATACTAATCAAAGATCCTCTATATGACAGGAGTGTTTTGTCGATAAAGATTTACTGCAGAAACACTTAGAATGCTCCTGTCATATAGAGGATCTGTGATAAGTGTTTCTGCAGTAGATCTTTATCGACAAAACACTCCTGTTATATAGAAGATCTTTGATTAGTGTTTTTGTAGTAGGTCTTTAGAAACTGAACACTCCTGTCATATAGAGGATTTTTGATTAGTGTTTTTGCAGTAAGACATTAGAAATAAAAAATTCCTGTCATATAGAGGATCTGTGATGTTTCTAAAGACTTACTGCAAAAACACTAATGAAAGATCCTCTATACGACAGGGGTGTTCTGTTTCTAAAGACCTACTGCAAAAACAGTTGTCAAAGATCCTCTATATGACAGAAGTATTTTGTCGATACAGATCTACTGCAGAAACATTTATCACAAATCCTCTATATGACAGGAGTGTTCTGTTTCTAAAGACCTACTGCAAAAACACTAATCAAAGATCCTCTATATGACAGGAGTGGTGTGTTTCTAAAGAACTATTGCAAAAACACTAATCAAAGATCCTCTATAGGACAGGAGTGTTCTGTTTCTAAAGACCTCCTGCAAAAACAATCAAATATCCTGTATATAATACAAGGGTTTCCCTTTCTAAAGACCTACTGCAAAAACACTAATCAAAGATCATTTATATACAGGAGTGGTGTGTTTATTAATGCCAACTGCAAAAACACTAATCAAAGAACCTCTATAGGACAGGAGTGTTCGGTTTCTAAAGACCTACTCCAAACAAATAATCAAAGATCCTCTATATGACAGGAGTGTACTGTTTCTAAAGACCTACTCCAAAAAATATAATCAAAGATCTATTATATTACAGGAGTGGTGTGTTTCTAACGACCAACTGCAAACACACTAATCAAAGATCCCCTATATGACGGGAGTGTTTTGTTTCTAAAGACATCCTGCAAAAACTTAAATCAAAGATCCTGTATATGATAGGAGTGTTCGGTATTTAAAGACCTACTGCAAAAAAAAACACTAATCCAAGATTCTCCAAACGACAGGAGTGTTCTGTTTCTAACGACCAATTGCAAAATCACTAATCAAAGATCCTCTACAGGACAGGAGTGTTCTGGTTCTAAAGACCTACTAAAAAAAACACTAATCAAAGATCCTTTATAGGAGGGGGTTGTTCTGTTTCTAAAGACATACTGCAAAAACATTAAACAAAGATCCTGTATATAACAGGAGTGTTGGGCTTCTAAAGACCTACTGCAAAAATCACTAATCAAAGATCCCCCAAATGAAATGAGTGTTCTGTTTCTAAAGACTTACTGCAAAAACACTAATCAAAGATCCCCCAAATGGCATGAGTGTTCTGTTTCTAAAGACTTACTGCAAAAACACTAATCAAAGATCCTCAATATGACATGAGTGTTCAGTTTCTAAAGACCAACTGCAAAAATGTTAATCAAAGATCCTGTATATGATAGGAGTGTTCGGTATTTAAAGACCTACTGCAAAAAAACACTAATCCAAGATCCTCCAAATGACAGGAGTGTTTTGTTAATAAAGACCTACTGCAAAAACACTAATCAGAGATCCTCTATATAACAGCAGTGTTCTGTTTCCAAAGACCTACTGCAAAAACACTAATCAAAGATCCTCCATATGATAGGAGTGGTGTGTTTCTAAAGACCAACTGCAAAAACACTAATCAAAGATCATCTATATCAAGAGATTGTTATGTTTCTAAAGACGTAATGTAAAAACACTAATCAAAGATCCTCTATATGACCAGAGTGTTCTGTTTCTAAAGAGCTACTGCAAAAACAAGAATCAAAGATCCTCTACATGACATGAGTGTTCTGTTTTTAAAGACCTACTGCAAAAACACTAATCAAAGATCCTCTGCATGACAGGAGTGTTCTGTTTCTTAACATTTCTGCAAAAACATTAATCAAATATCCTATATATGACAGGAGTGTTGGGTTTCTAAAGACCTACTGCAAAAATACTAATCAAATATTCTCTATATGACAATAGTGTTCTGTTTCTAAAGACTTACTGCAAAAATACTAATCAAAGATCTTCTATATGACAGGAGTGTTTTGTTGATAAAGATCTACTGCAGAAACACTTATCACAGATCCTCTATATGACAGGAGTATTCTTTTCTAAAGACTTACTGCAAAAACACTAATCAAAGATTCTCTATACTACAATAGTGTTCTATTGCTAAAGACTTACTGCAAAAAACACTAATCAAATATGACCTATATGACAGGAGTGTTCAGTTTCTAAAGACTTACTACAAAATCACAAATCAAAGATCCTCTATATGACTGGTGTTATGTTTCTAAATACCTACTGCAAAAAACACTAATCAAAGATCCTCCAAATGACAGGAGTGTTCTGTTTCTAAAGACCGATTGCAAAAACACTAATCGAAGATCCTCTTCATGACAGGAGTGTTTTGTCTCCAAACACCTACTACAAAATCACAAATCAAAGATCCTCAATATGACGGGTGTTATGTTTCTAAAGACCTACTGCAAAAACACTTGTCAAAGATCCTCTATATGACAGGAGTTCTCTGTTTCTGAAGACATACACCAAAAACACTAATCAAAGATCCTCTAAATGACAGGAGTATTCTATTTCTGAAGACCTCATGCAAAAACACTAATCAAAGATCCTTTACAGACAGGAGTGTTTTGTTAATAAAGACCTACTGCAAAAACATTAATCAAAGATCCTCTATATGACATGAGTGTTGTTTCTAAAGACCTACTCCAAAAAAAATAATGAAAGATCTTCTATATGACAGGAGTGTTCTGTTTCTAAAGACCTACTGCAGAAACACGAATCAAAGATCCTCCATATGACAGGCGTGGTGTGTTTCTAAAGACCAACCGCAAAAACACTAATCAAAGATCCTCTAAATAACCGGAGTGTTCTGTTTCTAAAGAGCTATTGCTAAAACACTAATCAAAGATCCTCTATATAACCAGAGTGTTCTGTTTCTAAAGAGCTATTGCTAAAACACTAATCAAAGATCCTCTACATGACATGAGTGTTCTGTTTCTAAACATCAAAGATCCTGTATATGACAAGTGTTAATCAAAGATCGTCTATTCAACAGGGGTGTTCGTTTTCAAAGGTCCAACTCACTCATACTGCAAAAAACTCCTCAAAGATCCTCTATAAGACAATAGCATTCTGTTTGTTGTATGGACCTAGTGGGGAAAAAAAAACCCTTGTCAAAGATCATCTATATCAGGAATGTTTTGTTTGTAAGTCCTACAGCAAAAACACTAATCATAAATCCTGTTGTCTTCCTTCCAGCTGGACACCCGCAGAACTTCAAAACAGAAATATTCCCCACCAATCACAAAAAAGGTATCTTTTCTCCGTCAGATAGTGGGAAAATATGTGTGTTAGCATGGATGCTAATAGCAGGCCAACACACCTGAATGTGTGTTGCTAAAGTGCTAACTCACAGTGATAAATGAATGCATGTTGCTAAAGTGCTATCTCACAGTGATAAATGAATGCATGTTGCTAAAGTGCTAACTCAAAGTGATAAATGAATGCATGTTGCTAAAGTGCTAACTCACAGTGATAAATGAATGCATGTTGCTAAAGTGCTAACTCACAGTGATAAATGAATGCATGTTGCTAAAGTGCTAACTCACGGTGATAAATGAATGTGTGTTGCTAAAGTGCTAACTCACAGTGATAAATGAATGCGTGTTGCTAAAGTGCTAACTCGCAGTGATAAATGAATGCGTGTTGCTAAAGTGCTAACTCGCAGTGATAAATGAATGCGTGTTGCTAAAGTGCTAACTCGCAGTGCTAAATGAATGCATGTTGCTAAAGTGCTAACTCACAGTGATGAATGAATGCATGTTGCTAAAGTGCTAACTCACAGTGATAAATGAATGCATGTTGCTAAAGTGCTAACTCACAGTGATAAATGAATGCATGTTGCTAAAGTGCTAACTCACAGTGATAAATGAATGCATGTTGCTAAAGTGCTAACTCACGGTGATAAATGAATGCGTGTTGCTAAAGTGCTAACTCACAGTGATAAATGAATGCGTGTTGCTAAAGTGCTAACTCACAGTGATAAATGAATGCGTGTTGCTAAAGTGCTAACTCGCAGTGATAAATAAATGCGTGTTGCTAAAGTGCTAACTCGCAGTGATAAATGAATGCATGTTGCTAAAGTGCTAACTCACAGTGATGAATGAATGCATGTTGCTAAAGTGCTAACTCAGTGATAAATGAATGCATGTTGCTAAAGTGCTAACTCACAGTGATAAATGAATGCATGTTGCTAAAGTGCTAACTCACAGTGATAAAACACAGAACACATTTGTCATTAATGCATGTTGCTAAAGTGCTAACTAATAGTGATAAAACACATCTGCATGCATCGTGATACCGCCCCTTGTATCCGTCTGTATGCATTATGATACTGCCCTTCGTATCCATCTGTATGCATTATGATACTGCCCCTTGTATCGGTCTGTATCCATTATGATACCGCCCCTTGTATCCGTCTGTATGCATTATGATACTAACCCTTGTATCTGTCTGTATACATTATGATACCGCCCCTTGTATCAGTCTGTATGCATTTTGATACCGCCCCTTGTAACTGTCTGTATGCATTTTGATACCGCCCCTTGTATACGTCTGTATGCATTATGATACTGCCCCTTGTATCCGTCCGTATGCATTATGATACCGCCCCTTGTATCTGTCTGTATGCATCATGATACCGCCTCTTGTATCAGTCTGTATGCATTATGATACTGCCCCTTGTATCCGTCTGTATGCATTATGATAATGCCCCCTTGTATCCGTCTGTTTATTATGATACCGCCCCTTGTATCCGTCTGTATTCAGTATGATACCGCCCCTTGTATCCGTCTGTATTCAGTATGATACCACACCTTGTATCCATCTGTATGCATTATGATACCGCCTCTTGTATCCGTCTCTATGCATCATGATACCGCCCCTTACATCCGTCTGTATGCATTACGATACCGCCCCTTGTATCCGTCTGTATGCATTCTGATACCGCCCCTTGTATCCGTCTGTATGCATTCTGATACCGCCCCTTGTATCCGTCTGTATGCATTATGATACCACCCCTTGTATCCGTCTGTATGCATCATGATACCGCCCCTTGTATCCGTCTCTATGAATCATGATACAGCCCCTTGTATCCGTCTGTATGCATCATGATACCGCCCCTTGTATCCGTCTGTAAGCATCATGATACCGCCCCTTGTATCCGACTGTATGCGTTATGATACTGCCCTTCGTATCCATCTGTATGCATTACGATACCGCCCCTTGTATCCGTCTGTATGCATTCTGATACCGCCCCTTGTATCCGTCTGTATGCATCATGATACCGCCCCTTGTATCCGTCTCTATGAATCATGATACCGCCCCTTGTATCCGTCTGTATGCATCATGATACCGCCCCTTGTATCCGTCTGTATGCATTATGATACCGCCCCTTGTATCCGTCTCTATGAATCATGATACAGCCCCTTGTATCCGTCTGTATGCATCATGATACCGCCCCTTGTATCCGTCTGTAAGCATCATGATACCGCCCCTTGTATCCGACTGTATGCGTTATGATACTGCCCTTCGTATCCATCTGTATGCATTACGATACCGCCCCTTGAATCCGTCTGTATGCATTCTGATACCGCCCCTTGTATCCGTCTGTATGCATCATGATACCGCCCCTTGTATCCGTCTCTATGAATCATGATACCGCCCCTTGTATCCGTCTGTATGCATCATGATACCGCCCCTTGTATCCGTCTGTATGCATTATGATACTGCCCTTCGTATCCATCTGTATGCATTACGATACCGCCCCTTGTATCCGTCTGTATGCATTCTGATACCGCTCCTTGTATCCGTCTGTATGCATTATGATACCGCCCCTTGTATCCGTCTGTATGCATTATGATACCGCCCCTTGTAACTGTCTGTATGCATTATGATGCCACACCTTGTATCCGTCTGTATGCATCATGATACCGCCCCTTGTATCCGTCTGAACGCATTATGATACTGCCCCTTGTATCCGTCTGTATTCATTATGATACCGCCCTTTGTATCCATCTGTTTGCATTATGATACCGTCCCTTATATCCGTCTGTATGCATTATGATACCGCCCCTTGTATCCATCTGTTTGCATTATGATACCACCCCTTGTATCCGTCTATATTTATTATGATAGCGCCCCTTGTATCCGTCTATATTTATTATGATATCGCCCCTTGTATCTGTCTGTTTGCATTATGATACCGCCCCTTGTTTCCATCTGTTTGCGTTGTGATACCGCCCCTTATATACATATGTATGCATTATGATACCGCCCCTTGTATCCGTCTATATTTATTATGATATTGCCCCTTGTATCTGTCTGTATTTATTATGATACCGCCCCTTGTATCCATCAGTATGCATCATGATATCGCCCCTTATATCGTCTGTTTGCATTATGATACTGCCCCTTGTATCCGTCTATATTTATTACGATATTGCCCCTTCTATCCATCAGTATGCATCATGATACCGCCCCTTGTATCCGTCTGTATGCATTATGATACCGCCCCTTGAATCCGTCTGTATGCATTATGATACCGCCCCTTGTATCCGTCTTAATTCATTATTGTATCTGTCTGTATGCATCATGATACCGCCCCTTGTATCCGTCTCTTTGCATCATGATACAGCCACTTGTGTCTGTCTGTATGCATCATGATACCGCCCCTTGTATCCGTCTGTATGCATTATGATACCGCCCCTTGTAACTGTCTGTATGCATTATGATGCCACACCTTGTATCCGTCTGTATGCATCATGATACCGCCCCTTGTATCCGTCTGAATGCATCATGATACCGCCCCTTGTATCCGTCTGAACGCATTATGATACTGCCCCTTGTATCCGTCTGTATTCATTATGATACCGCCCTTTGTATCCATCTGTTTGCATTATGATACCGTCCCTTATATCCGTCTGTATGCATTATGATACCGCCCCTTGTATCCATCTGTTTGCATTATGATACCACCCCTTATATCCGCCTGTATCCATTATGATACAGCCCCTTGTATCCGTCTATATTTATTATATCGCCCCTTGTATCCGTCTATATTTATTATGATACCGCCCCTTGTATCCGTCTGTATTCAGTATGATACCGCCCCTTGTATCCGTCTATATGCATCATGATACCGCCCCTTGTATCCGTCTGTTTGCATTATGATACCGCCCCTTGTATCCGTCTATATTTATTATGATACTGCCCCTCGTATCCATCAGTATGCATCATGATATCGCCTCTTGTATCTGTCAGTATGCATTATGGTCTCTGGCATGGCCTGTCTTTCTCTTTGCTGGTCGCGCCAAAGCTGAGCCCGCCCGACAGACCACCACCAAGAGGAGGAAACGAAAGAACTCCGCCAGCAGCGCCAACAGCGGCGTTGGCGCCGGCAAGAAGCGAAGCCCCGCCTCCAACTTCAGCCTCTCCAGTCAGGTACCTGTAAGCATCGACTCCACCTGGTTTGAATTTCCTCCTACCTTTTTTTCTGTCACTGCTATTGTTATTGTTGTGTAAACAACTCTTTGTCTTCTGTGTGCTTCGAAATGATCGTCTTTCATTTGAAACATGACAAGTCAAAATCATTGCGGCTGTAGGCGACCTCCAGAACTTATATTCAACTGAATAGACTGAAAAGACAAGATATTTAACGTTAAAACTGCTCAACTTTGTTGTTTTGCACAGATATTAGCTCATTTGGAATTTGATGCCTGCAACATGTTTTCAAAAAAGCTGGCACAAGTGGCAAAAAAGACTTAGAAAGTTGAGGAATGCCAATCAAACACTTATTTGGAACATCCCACAGGTGAACAGGCTAATTGGGAACAGGTGGGTGCCATGATTGGGTATAAAAGTCGTTCACAAACAAGGACGGGGGCGAGGGTCACCACTTTGTCGACAAACGCCCGAGCAAATTGTTTAAGAACAACATTTCTAAGCCAGCATTTGCAAGGAATTCAGGGATTTCACCATCTCCGCTCCGTAATATCATCAAAAGGTTCAGAGAATCTGGAGAAATCACTGATGATATTACGGACCTTGGATCCCTCAGGCGACACTGCATCAAAAAGCCACATCGGTGTGTAAAGGATATCACCACATGGGCTCAGGAACACTTCAGAAAACCACTCTCGGTATCTACAGTTGGTCCCTACAACTGTAAGTGTGAGTTAAAACTCCATTTTGCAAAACCACAGCCATTTATCAACAACACCCAGAAACACTTCACCCTCTCCGCTCCGTAATATCATCAACAGTTTCAGAGAATCTGGAGAAATCACTGATGATATTACACACCTTGTATCCCTCAGGCGGCACTGCATCAAAAAGCCACATCGGTGTGTAAAGGATATCACCACATGGGCTCAGGAACACTTCAGAAAACCACTCTCGGTATCTACAGTTGGTCCCTACAACTGTAAGTGCGAGTTAAAACTCCATTTTGCAAAACCACAGCCATTTATCAACAACACCCAGAAACACTTCACCATCTCCGCTCCGTAATATCATCAAAAGTTTCAGAGAATCTGGAGAAATCACTGATGATATTACGGACCTTGGATCCCTCAGGCGGCACTGCATCAAAAAGCCACATCGGTGTGTAAAGGATATCACCACATGGGCTCAGGAACACTTCAGAAAACCACTCTCGGTATCTACAGTTGGTCCCTACAACTGTAAGTGCGAGTTAAAACTCAATTTTGCAAAACCACAGCCATTTATCAACAACACCCAGAAACGCTTCGCTGGGCCTATAGCTCATCTAAGATGGACTGATGCAAAGTGTTCTGATGAGTCCACATTTCAAATGGTTTTCGGAATCTGTGGATGTCCTGTTCCCCGGAAAAAGAGGAAAAGAACCAGCCGGATTGTTCTAGGCGCAAAGTGTAAAAAGGCCGAATCTGTGATGGTATGGGGGTGTATTAGTGGCCAAGGTATGGGTAACTTACACATTTGTGAAGGCACCATTAATGCTGAAAGGTACATACAGGTTTTGGAGCAACACATGTTGCCATCCAAGCAACGTTATCATGGACGCCCCTGCTTATTTCAGCAAGACAATGCCAAGCCAAGTATGCCATTGAAAATGTGTGCTGCAATATGAAGCTTAAAATAGCAGAAAGGGAGACTGTTGAACAACTTAAGCTGTACATCAAGCAAGAATGGGAAATAATTCCACTTCAAAAATGTGTCTCCTCAGTTCCCAAACCTTTACACAGTGTTGTTAAAAGGAAAGGCCATGTAACACAGTGGTAAAAATGCCTTTTTTGCAATGTGTTGCTGCCATTAAATTCAAAGTTCATGAATACTTGGAAAAAATGACAAAAGTTTCTCAGTGTGAACATGAAAGGCCTACTGAAATGAGATTTCCCAGTGGATGATGATATTGATAGCGAAGAACTACAAAATATATATATATATATATAAGATAAAATAAAAAGCGACGGCTCCAGGCGTTTTAGATGTAATTAAACACATTTACTAGGATAATTCTGGAAGATCCCATATCTGCTTATTGTTTTAATAGTGTTTTAGTGAGGTTGTAAAGACATACCTGGAGGTCGGATGGCTGCGGTGAACAGGCAGTGTCTCAGAGAGAAGCTGAGGAGCCAAGCTCACAGCTGCCTTTTAAACATCTACTGCAGGAGGACGAATAATCCAATGATGTCTCCGGTAAGATGTATATATATCACAATTTTCCCATCCAAAAACATGCTGGTTGACATAGTGCAGGGGTCACCAACGTGGTGCCCGTAAGGACCAGATGAGTCGCCCGCTGGCCTGTTCTAAAAATAGCTCAAATAGCAGCACTTAGCAGTGAGCTGCCTCTATTTTTTTTATTGTATTTATTTACAAGCAAGCTGGTCTCGCTTTGCTCGACATTTTTAATTCTAAGAGAGACAAAACTCAAATAGAATTTGAAAATCCAAGAAAATAGTTTAAAGACTTGGTCTTCACTTGTTTAAATAAATTTATTTATTTCCGAAAGACAATTTTAGAGAAAAAATACAACCTTAAAAGTGATTTTAGGATTTTTAAACACAAATACCTTTTTACCTTTTAAATTCCTTCCTCTTCTTTCCTGACAATTTAAATCAATGTTCAAGTAAATGTATTTGTTTTATTGTAAAGAATAATAAATTAATTTTAATTTAATTCTTCATTTAAGCTCCTGTTTTTTCGACGAAGAATATTTGTGAAATATTTCTTGAAACTTATTATGATTAAAATTTTTAAAAAATATTCTGGCAAATCTAGAAAATCTTTAGAATCAAATTTAAATCTTATTTCAAAGTCATTTGAAGTTATTTTAAAATTTTTGTTCTGGAAAATCTAGAAGAAATAATGATTTGTCTTTGTTAGAAATATAGCTTGGTCCAATTTGTTATATATTCTAACAAAGTGCAGATTGGATTTTAACCTATTTAACACGTGTCATCAAAATTCTAAAAATTAATCTTAATCAGGAAAAATGACTAATGATGTTCCGTAAATTAGTTTTAAAAAATTTTCAAAAAAGATTCGAATTAGCTAGTTTTTCTCTTCATTTTTTTCGGTTGAATTTTGAATTTTAAAGAGTCGAAATTGAAGATAAACTATGTTTCAAAATTTAATTTTCATTTTTTTCCTGTTTTCTCCTCTTTTAAACCGTTCAATTAAGTGTTTTTTTCATCATTAATTCTCTACAAAAAACCTTCCGTAAAAGGAAAAAAAAAATGTACGACGGAATGACGGACAGAAATACCCATTTATATATATATATATATATATATATATATATATATATATATATATATATATATATATGGTGATGTTATGTGCAAGGTAACATTAGAACTACATTACCCAGCATGCAGTAGCCCAGTTTAGGTTGCAGAATGTAAACAAGCGACGGGATGTTTTTGATGAGCACGCTGTGGAGTGAACTTTAAGAACTCATCAACATATTCAACTCATCCTGGACATTCAAACTATCATTTTTACACATTTACCAAAATTCCAGGAATTCCCGTTTTTCGGTAACCTATTTCCACCCTTAAGTTCGACTACTCCTTTCACATTTTTCAACCCGTTTCAAACATTCCACCACCAAAATACTCCTCATATTCAGGACAACAACCAAGTTGATAAAGAAACTAGAAAAAAATCCTGGTTTTCCAGAAATTCCAGGAATTTTTCCAATTAAAAACTGTTATTACTTTAACATTTCTTGACCGATTTAAACAATTCCAACACCAACCAATTCAACTCATTCGGGACATTCATGCTTCTAATCATCTTCCAAAAAATTACACTTTTTCCCAAAATTCGAAGATTTCCAGGAAGTTACTATTGGAAAAATAGGAATTTTTCCAAGATGAAGAATTCCCACATTTTTCAACCTATTCAAATCATTCCAACATCATCAACATATTCAACTCATCCTGGACATTCAAACTATCATTTTTACACATTAATCAAATTTCCAGGAATTACCGTTTTTGGGAATCTATTTCCACCCTTAAGTTCGACTACTCCTTTCACATTTTTCAACCCATTTCAACGATTCCACCGTCAAAACACTCCTCATATTCAGGACAACAACCAAGTTGGTAAAGAAACTAGAAAAAAAATCCTGGTTTTCCAGAAATTCCAAGAATTTTCCAATTAAAAACTGTTACTACTTCAACATTTTTTGACCAATTTAAACAATTCCAACACCAACCAATTCAACTCATTCAGGACATTCATGCTTCTAATCATTTTCCAAATATGTACTATCTTACTATCTTCCCAAAATTCGAAAATTTCCAGGAAGTTACTATTGAAAAATAGCAATTTTTTCCAAGTAGCACAATTCCCACATTTTTCAACCTATTCAAAGCATTCCAACATCATCAACATATTCAACTCATCCTGGACATTCAAACTATCATTTTTACACATTAACCAAAATTCCAGGAATTCACATTTTTTGGTAACCTATTTCCACCCTTAAGTTCGACTACTCCTTTCACATTTTTCAACCCATTTCAACAGTTCCACCATCAAAACACTCCTCATATTCAGGACAACAACCAAGTTGGTAAAGAAACTAGAAAAAATCCTGGTCTTCCAGAAATTCCAGGAATTTTTCCAATTAAAAACTGTTACTACTTCAACATTTCTTGACCGATTTAAACAATTCCAACACCAACCAATTCAGCTCATTCAGGACATTAATACTTGTAATGATCTTCCAAAAAATTACTATTTTTCCCAAAATTCGCTAATTTCCAGGAAGTTACCATTGAGAAATGGGAAATGTTCCCAAGTTGCACAATTCCCACATTCTTCAACCTATTCAAAGCATTCCAACATCATCAACATATTCAACTTATCTTGGACATTCAAACTATCATTTTTACACATTAATCAAATTTCCAGGAATTCCCGTTTTTGGGAATCTATTTCCACTCATAAGTTCGACTACTCCTTTCACATTTTCAACCTGTTGAACAGTTTCTCTGTCAAAACACTCCTCATATTCAGGAAAACAACCAAGTTGGTAAAGAAACTAGAAAAAAATCCTGGTTTTCCAGAAATTCCAGGATTTTTCCAATTAAAAACTGTTACTACTTCAACATTTCTTGACCGATTTAAACATTTCCAACACCAACCAATTCAGTTCATTCAGGACATTCATGCTTCTAATCATCTTCCAAAAAATTACGCTTTTTCCCAAAATTCGAAAATTTCCAGGAAGTTACTATTGGAAAAATAGGAATTTTTTCCAAGTTGCACAATTTCCACATTTTTCAACCAATTCAAAGCATTCCAACATCATCAACATATTCAACTCATCTTGGACATTCAAACTATCATTTTTACACATTAACCAAAATTCCAGGAATATCCGTTTTTCGGTAACCTATTTCCACCCTTAAGTTCGACTACTCCTTTCACATTGTTCAACCCATTTCAACCATTCCACCGTCAAAACACTCCTCATATTCAGGACAACAACCAAGTTGGTAAAGGAACTAGGAAAAAAATCCCTCGTTTTCCAGAAATTCCAGGAATTTTTCCAATTAAAACTGTTACTACTTCAACATTTCTTGACCGATTTAAACAATTCCAACACCAACCAATTCAGCTCATTCAGGACATTAATACTTGTAATGATCTTCCAAAAAATTACTATTTTTCCCAAAATTCGCTAATTTCCAGGAAGTTACCATTGAGAAATGGGAAATGTTCCCAAGTTGCACAATTCCCACATTCTTCAACCTATTCAAAGCATTCCAACATCATCAACATATTCAACTTATCTTGGACATTCAAACTATCATTTTTACACATTAATCAAATTTCCAGGAATTCCCGTTTTTGGGAATCTATTTCCACTCATAAGTTCGACTACTCCTTTCACATTTTCAACCTGTTGAACAGTTTCTCTGTCAAAACACTCCTCATATTCAGGAAAACAACCAAGTTGGTAAAGAAACTAGAAAAAAATCCTGGTTTTCCAGAAATTCCAGGATTTTTCCAATTAAAAACTGTTACTACTTCAACATTTCTTGACCGATTTAAACATTTCCAACACCAACCAATTCAGTTCATTCAGGACATTCATGCTTCTAATCATCTTCCAAAAAATTACGCTTTTTCCCAAAATTCGAAAATTTCCAGGAAGTTACTATTGGAAAAATAGGAATTTTTTCCAAGTTGCACAATTTCCACATTTTTCAACCAATTCAAAGCATTCCAACATCATCAACATATTCAACTCATCTTGGACATTCAAACTATCATTTTTACACATTAACCAAAATTCCAGGAATATCCGTTTTTCGGTAACCTATTTCCACCCTTAAGTTCGACTACTCCTTTCACATTTTTCAACCCGTTTCCACAGTTCCACCATCTAAACACTCCTCATATTCAGGACAACAACCAAGTTGGTAAAGGAACTAGGAAAAAAATCCCTCGTTTTCCAGAAATTCCAGGAATTTTTCCAATTAAAACTGTTACTACTTCAACATTTCTTGACCGATTTAAACAATTCCAACACCAACCAATTCAGCTCATTCAGGACATTAATACTTGTAATGATCTTCCAAAAAATTACTATTTTTCCCAAAATTCGCTAATTTCCAGGAAGTTACCATTGAGAAATGGGACATTTTCCCAAGTTGCACAATTCCCACATTCTTCAACCTATTCAAAGCATTCCAACATCATCAACATATTCAACTTATCTTGGACATTCAAACTATCATTTTTACACATTAATCAAATTTCCAGGAATTCCCGTTTTTGGGAATCTATTTCCACTCATAAGTTCGACTACTCCTTTCACATTTTCAACCTGTTGAACAGTTTCTCTGTCAAAACACTCCTCATATTCAGGAAAACAACCAAGTTGGTAAAGAAACTAGAAAAAAATCCTGGTTTTCCAGAAATTCCAGGATTTTTCCAATTAAAAACTGTTACTACTTCAACATTTCTTGACCGATTTAAACATTTCCAACACCAACCAATTCAGTTCATTCAGGACATTCATGCTTCTAATCATTTTCAAAAAATCCTTATTTTCCTAAAATTCCCACATTTCCAGGAAGTTCCCATTGAAATGAATGGGACTTGTTCCCAAGTTGCACAATTCCCACATTCTTCAACCTATTCAAAGCATTCCAACATCATCAACATATTCATCTCATCTTGGACATTCAAACTATCATTTTTACACATTCATCAAATTTCCAGGAATTCACGTTTTTTAGTAACCTATTTCCACCCTTAAGTTCGACTACTCCTTTGACGTTTTTAAACCCGTTTCAACAGTTCCACCTTCAAAACACTCCTCATATTCAGGACAAAATCCAAGTTGGTAAAGGAACTAAAAAAAATCATTTTTTCCAGAAATTCCTGGAATTTTTCCAATTAAAAACTGTTACTACTTCAACATTTCTTGACCGATTTAAACAATTCCAACACCAACCAATTCAGCTCATTCAGGACATTCATGCTTCTAATCATTTTCAAAAAAATTACGCTTTTTCCCAAAATTCCAAAATTTCCAGGAAGTTACTATGGGACAAATAGGAATTTTTTCCAAGTTGCACAATTCCCCACATTTTTCAACTGATTCAAAGCATTCCAACATATTCAACTCATCTTGGACATTCAAACTATCATTTTTACACATTAACCAAATTTCCAGGAATTCCCGTTTTTTGGTAACCTATTTCCACCCTTAAGTTCGACTACTCCTTTCACATTTTTCAACCTGTTTCAACAATTCCACCTTCAAAACGCTCCTCATATTCAGGACAAAAAACTATTTGGTAAAGGAACCAAAAAAAGTCCTGTTTTTTTCCCAAAATTCCAGGATTTTTTTCAATTAAAAACTGTTACTACTTCAACATTTCTTGACCGATTTAAACAATTCAAATTCAGCTCATTCAGGACATTCATGCTTCTAATCATTTTCAAAAAATTATGCTTTTCCCAAAATTCCCAAATTTCCAGGAAGTTACTATTGAAACAAATAAGATATTTTTCCAAGTTGCACAATTCCCACATTTTTCAACCTATTCAAAGCATTCCAACATCATCAACATATTCAACTCATCCTGGACATTCAAACTACCATTTTTACACATAAACCAAAATTCCAGGAATTCACATTTTTTGGTAACCTATTTCCACCCTTAAGTTCGACTACTCCTTTCACATTTTTCAACCCATTTCAACAGTTCCACCGTCAAAACACTCCTCATATTCAGGACAACAACCAAGTTGGTAAAGAAACTAGAAAAAAATCCTGGTCTTCCAGAAATTCCAGGAATTTTTCCAATTAAAAACTGTTACTACTTCAACATTTCTTGACCGATTGAAACAATTCCAAAACCAACCAATTCAGCTCATTCAGGATATTCATGAAAAAACAAAAATCCTGCTTTTCCCAAAATTCCCAAATTTCCAGGAAGTTACCATTGAGAAATGGGAAATTTTTCCAAGTTGCACAATTCCCACATTCTTCAACCTATTCAAAGCATTCCAACATCAACAACATATTCAACTCATCTTGGACATTCAAACTATCATTTTTACACATTCATCAAATTCCCAGGAATTCACGTTTTTTAGTAACCTATTTCCACTCATAAGTTCGACTACTCCTTTGACGTTTTTAAACCCGTTTCAACAGTTCCTCCTTCAAAACACTCCTCATATTCAGGACAAAATCCAAGTTGGTAAAGGAACTAAAATAATTCATTTTTTCCAGAAATTCCAGGAATTTTTCCAATTAAAAACTGTTACTACTTCAACATTTCTTGACCGATTTAAACAATTCCAACACCAACCAATTCAGCTCATTCAGGACATTCATGCTTCTAATCATTTTCAAAAAAATTACGCTTTTTCCCAAAATTCCAAAATTTCCAGGAAGTTACTATGGGAAAAATAGGAATTTTTACCAAGTTGCACAATTCCCCACATTTTTCAACTGATTCAAAGCATTCCAACATATTCAACTCATCCTGGACATTCAAACTATCATTTTTACACATTAACCAAATTTCCAGGAATTCCCGTTTTTTGGTAACCTATTTCCACCCTTAAGTTCGACTACTCCTTTCACATTTTTCAACCTGTTTCAACAGTTCCACCGTCAAAACGCTCCTCATATTCAGGACAAAAAACTATTTGGTAAAGGAACCAAAAAAAATCCTGTTTTTTCCACAAATTCCAGGATTTTTTTCAATTAAAAACTGTTACTACTTCAACATTTCTTGACCGATTTAAACAATTCAAATTCAGCTCATTCAGGACATTCATGCTTCTAATCATTTTCAAAAAATTATGCTTTTCCCAAAATTCCCAAATTTCCAGGAAGTTACTATTGAAACAAATAAAATATTTTTCCAAGTTGCACAATTCCCACATTTTTCAACCTATTCAAAGCATTCCAACATCATCAACATATTCAACTCATCCTGGACATTCAAACTATCATTTTTACACATTAACCAAAATTCCAGGAATTCCCGTTTTTTGGGAATCTATTTCCACTCGTAAGTTCGACTACTCCTTTCACATTTTTCAACACATTTCAACAGTTCCACCATCAAAACACTCCTCATATTCAGGACAACAACCAAGTTGGTAAAGAAACTAGAAAAAAATCCTGGTCTTCCAGAAATTCCAGGAATTTTTCCAATTAAAAACTGTTACTACTTCAACATTTCTTGACCGATTTAAACAATTCCAACACCAACCAATTCAGCTCATTCAGGACATTAATACTTGTAATGATCTTCCAAAAAATTACTATTTTTCCCAAAATTCGCTAATTTCCAGGAAGTTACCATTGAGAAATGGGAAATTTTCCCAAGTTGCACAATTCCCACATTCTTCAACCTATTCAAAGCATTCCAACACCATCAACATATTCAACTTATCTTTGACATTCAAACTATCATTTTTACACATTATTCAAATTTCCAGGAATTCCCGTTTTTGGGAATCTATTTCCACTCATAAGTTCGACTACTCCTTTCACATTTTCAACCTGTTGAACAGTTTCTCTGTCAAAACACTCCTCATATTCAGGAAAACAACCAAGTTGGTAAAGAAACTAGAAAAAAATCCTGGTTTTCCAGAAATTCCAGGATTTTTCCAATTAAAAACTGTTACTACTTCAACATTTCTTGACCGATTTAAACAATTCCAACACCAACCATTTCAGCTCATTCAGGACATTCATGCTTCTAATCATTTTCAAAAAAGTACGCTTTTCCCAAAATTCGCAAATTTCCAGGAAGTTGCTATTGAAAAATAGGAATTTTTCTCCAACTTGCACATTTCCCACATTCTTCAACCTATTCAAAGCATTCAAACATCATCAACATATTCAACTCATCCTGGACATTCAAACTATCATTTTTACACATTCATCAAATTTCCAGGAGTTCCTGTTTTTTGGTAACCTATTTCCACCCTTAAGTTCGACTACTCCTTTCACATTTTTCAACCCATTTCAACAGTTCCACCGTCAAAACACTCCTCATATTCAGGACAACAACCAAGTTGGTAAAGAAACTAGAAAAAAATCCTGGTTTTGCAGAAATTCCAGGATTTTTTCCAATTAAAAACTGTTACTACTTCAACATTTCTTGACCGATTTAAACAATTCCAACACCAACCATTTCAGCTCATTCAGGACATTCATGCTTCTAATCATTTTCAAAAAAGTACGCTTTTCCCAAAATTCGCAAATTTCCAGGAAGTTGCTATTGAAAAATAGGAATTTTTCTCCAACTTGCACATTTCCCACATTCTTCAACCTATTCAAAGCATTCAAACATCATCAACATATTCAACTCATCCTGGACATTCAAACTATCATTTTTACACATTCATCAAATTTCCAGGAGTTCCTGTTTTTTGGTAACCTATTTCCACCCTTAAGTTCGACTACTCCTTTCACATTTTTCAACCCATTTCAACAGTTCCACCGTCAAAACACTCCTCATATTCAGGACAACAACCAAGTTGGTAAAGAAACTAGAAAAAAATCCTGGTTTTGCAGAAATTCCAGGATTTTTTCCAATTAAAAACTGTTACTACTTCAACATTTCTTGACCGATTTAAACAATTCCAACACCAACCAATTCAGCTCATTCAGGACATTCATGCTTCTTTTCCCAAAATTTGCAAATTTCCAGGAAGTTCCTATTGAAATGAATGAGACATGTTTCCAAGTTGCACAATTCCCACATTCTTCAACCTGTTTTTTTGGTAACCTATTTTTATGTTTTCACCAAAATTGGTAAAGAAACAAGAAAAATTCCTGGTTTTCCAGAAATTCCAGGAATTTTCCAATTAAAAACTGTTACTACTTCAACATTCCTTGACCAATTTAAACAATTCCAACACCAACCAATTCAGCTCATTCAGGATATTCATTAAAAAATCCTGCTTTTCCCCAAATTCCCAAATTTCCAGGAAGTTTGCATTAAAATGAATGAGACATTTTTCCAAGTAGCACAATTCCCACATTTTTCCACCTATTCAAATCATTCCAACATCATCAACATATTCAACTCATCTTGGACATTCAAACTATCATTTTTACACATTAACCAAATTTCCAGGAATTCCCGTTTTTTGGTAACCTATTTCCACCCTTAAGTTCGACTACCCCTTTCACATTTTCAACCAGTTTCAATCGTTCCACCGTCAAAACACTCCTCATATTCAGGAAAACAACCAAGTTGGTAAAGGAACTAGGAAAAAAATCCCTAAATTTCCAGAAATTCTAGGAATTTTTTCCAATTAAAAACTGTTACTACTTCAACTTTTCTTGACCGATTTAAACAATTCCAACACCAACCAATTCAGCTCATTCAGGACATTCATGTTTCTTTTCCCAAAAATCGCAAATTTCCAGGAAGTTCCTATTGAAATGAATGAGACATGTTTCCAAGTTGCACAATTCCCACATTTTTCAACCTATTCAAAGAATTCCAACATCATCAACATATTCAACTCATCCTGGACATTCAAACTATCATTTTTACACATTAACCAAAATTCCAGGAATTCCCGTTTTTTGGTAACCTATTTCCACCCTTAAGTTCGACTACTCCTTTCACATTTTTCAACCCATTTCAACAGTTCCACCGTCAAAACACTCCTCATATTCAGGACAACAACCAAGTTGGTAAAGAAACTAGAAAAAAATCCTGGTCTTCCAGAAATTCCAGGAATTTTTCCAATTAAAAACTGTTACTACTTCAACATTTCTTGACCGATTTAAACAATTCCAACACCAACCAATTCAGCTCATTCAGGACATTAATACTTGTAATGATCTTCCAAAAAATTACTATTTTTCCCAAAATTCGCTAATTTCCAGGAAGTTACCATTGAGAAATGGGAAATTTTCCCAAGTTGCACAATTCCCACATTCTTCAACCTATTCAAAGCATTCCAACACCATCAACATATTCAACTTATCTTGGACATTCAAACTATCATTTTTACGCATTATTCAAATTTCCAGGAATTCCCGTTTTTGGGAATCTATTTCCACTCATAAGTTCGACTACTCCTTTCACATTTTCAACCTGTTGAACAGTTTCTCTGTCAAAACACTCCTCATATTCAGGAAAACAACCAAGTTGGTAAAGAAACTAGAAAAAAATCCTGGTTTTCCAGAAATTCCAGGATTTTTCCAATTAAAAACTGTTACTAATTCAACATTTCTTGACCGATTTAAACAATTCCAACACCAACCAATTCAGTTCATTCAGGACATTCATGCTTCTAATCATTTTCAAAAAATCCTTATTTTCCTAAAATTCCCACATTTCCAGGAAGTTCCCATTGAAATGAATGGGACTTGTTCCCAAGTTGCACAATTCCCACATTCTTCAACCTATTCAAAGCATTCCAACATCATCAACATATTCAACTCATCTTGGACATTCAAACTATCATTTTTACACATTCATCAAATTTCCAGGAATTCACGTTTTTTAGTAACCTATTTCCACCCTTAAGTTCGACTACTCCTTTGACGTTTTTAAACCCGTTTCAACAGTTCCTCCTTCAAAACACTCCTCATATTCAGGACAAAATCCAAGTTGGTAAAGGAACTAAAAAAATGCATTTTTTCCAGAAATTCTAGGAATGTTTCCAATTAAAAACTGTTACTACTTCAACATTTCTTGACCAATTTAAACAATTCCAACACCAACCAATTCAACTCATTCAGGACATTCATGCTTCTAATCATCTTCCAAAAAATTACGCTTTTTCCCAAAATTCGAAAATTTCCAGGAAGTTACTATTGGAAAAATAGGAATTTTTTCCAATTCCCACATTTTTCAACCTATTAAAAGCATTCCAACATCATCAACATATTCAACTCATCCTGGACATTCAAACTACCATTTTTACACATTCATCAAAATTCCAGGAATTCCCGTTTTTTGGTAACCTATTTCCACCTTTAAGTTCGACTACTCCTTTCACATTTTTCAACACATTTCAACAGTTCCACCGTCAAAACACTCCTCATATTCAGGAAAACAACCAAGTTGGTAAAGGAACTAGGAAAAAAATCCCTCGTTTTCCAGAAATTCTAGGAATTTTTCCAATTAAAAATTGTTACTACTTCAACATTTCTTGACCAATTTAAACATTTCCAACACCAACCAATTCAACTCATTCAGGACATTCATGCTTCTAATCATTTTCCAAAAATGTACTATCTTCCCAAAATTCGAAAATTTCCAGGAAGTTACTATTGAAAAATAGCAATTTTTTCCAAGTTGCACAATTCCCACATTTTTCAACCTATTCAAAGCATTCCAACATCATCAACATATTCAACTCATCCTGGACATTCAAACTACCATTTTTACACATAAACCAAAATTCCAGGAATTCACATTTTTTGGTAACCTATTTCCACCCTTAAGTTCGACTACTCCTTTCACATTTTTCAACCCATTTCAACAGTTCCACCGTCAAAACACTCCTCATATTCAGGACAACAACCAAGTTGGTAAAGAAACTAGAAAAAAATCCTGGTCTTCCAGAAATTCCAGGAATTTTTCCAATTAAAAACTGTTACTACTTCAACATTTCTTGACCGATTGAAACAATTCCAAAACCAACCAATTCAGCTCATTCAGGATATTCATGAAAAAACAAAAATCCTGCTTTTCCCAAAATTCCCAAATTTCCAGGAAGTTACCATTGAGAAATGGGAAATTTTTCCAAGTTGCACAATTCCCACATTCTTCAACCTATTCAAAGCATTCCAACATCATCAACATATTCAACTCATCTTGGACATTCAAACTATCATTTTTACACATTCATCAAATTTCCAGGAATTCAAGTTTTTTAGTAACCTATTTCCACCCTAAAATTTGACTACTCCTTTCACTTTTTTCAACCCATTTCAACCATTCCCCGTCAAAACACTCCTCATATTCAGGACAACAACCAAGTTGGTAAAGAAACTAGAAAAAAATCCTGGTTTTCCAGAAATTCCAGGATTTTTTCAATTAAAAACTGTTACTACTTCAACGTTCCTTGACCGATTTAAACAATCCCAACACCAACCAATTCAGCTCATTCAGGACATTCATGCTTCTAATCATCTTCCAAAAAATTACGCTTTTTCCCAAAATTCGAAAATTTCCAGGAAGTTACCATTGAGAAATGGGAAATTTTTCCAAGTTGCACAATTCCCACATTCTTCAACATATTCAAAGCATTCCAACATCATCAACATATTCAACTCATCCTGGACATTCAAACTATAATTTTTACACATTAACTAAAATTCCAGGAATTCCCGCTTTTCGGTAACCTATTTCCACCCTTAAGTTCGACTATTCCTTTCACATTGTTCAACCCATTTCAACCATTCCACCGTCAAAACACTCCTCATATTCAGGAAAACAACCAAGTTGGTAAAGAAACTAGAAAAAAATCCTGGTTTTCCAGAAATTCCAGGAATTTTTCAATGAAAAACTGTTACTACGTCAAAAATTTTTGACCAATTTAAACAATTCCAACACCAACCAATTCAGCTCATTCAGGACATTCATGCTTCTAATCATTTTCAAAAAAATCCTTATTTTCCTAAAATTCCCAAATTTCCAGGAAGTTCCCATTGAAATGAATGAGACATGTTTCCAAGTTGCACAATTCCCACATTCTTCAACATATTCAAATCATTCCAACATCATCAACATATTCAACTCATCCTGGACATTCAAACTATCATTTTTACACATTAACCAAAATTCCAGGAATTCCCGTTTTTTGGTAACCTATTTCCACCCTTAAGTTCGACTACCCCTTTCACATTTTTCAACCCATTTCAACAGTTCCACCGTCAAAACACTCCTCATATTCAGGACAACAACCAAGTTGGTAAAGGAACTCGGAAAAAAATCCCTAAATTTCCAGAAATTCTAGGAATTTTCCAATTAAAAACTGTTACTACTTCAACATTTCTTGACCAATTTAAACAATTCCAACACCAACCAATTCAGCTCATTCAGGACATTCATGCTTCTAATCATTTTCAAAAAATCCTTATTTTCCTAAAATTCCCACATTTCCAGGAAGTTCCCATTGAAATGAATGGGACTTGTTCCCAAGTTGCACAATTCCCACATTCTTAAACCTATTCAAAGCATTCCAACATCATCAACATATTCAACTCATCTTGGACATTCAAACTATCATTTTTACACATTCATCAAATTCCCAGGAATTCACGTTTTTTAGTAACCTATTTCCACTCATAAGTTCGACTACTCCTTTGACGTTTTTAAACCCGTTTCAACAGTTCCTCCTTCAAAACACTCCTCATATTCAGGACAAAATCCAAGTTGGTAAAGGAACTAAAATAATTCATTTTTTCCAGAAATTCCAGGAATTTTTCCAATTAAAAACTGTTACTACTTCAACATTTCTTGACCGATTTAAACAATTCCAACACCAACCAATTCAGCTCA
>NC_084639.1:20526923-20636923 GCF_033978795.1 Nerophis ophidion | reverse complement strand
GCTCCTGCCTACAGCAGCCACTACAGCAGCGCCATCTTGGAAAAAATAAAAATATATATATATATATTAGAGATGCGCGGATAGGCAATTATATCATCCGCATCCGCGTCACCAAAATCGTCATCCACCCGCCGTCCACCTGAACCAACTGGGGTGTATAAAATAGTCAGTGGGTGTCATGAATACAAAGGATTCTGGGTATTTGTTGTGTTGCGTTTATTTTGTGTTACTGTGAGGATGTTCTCCCGAAATGTGTTTGTCGTTCTTAATTGGTGTGGCTTCACAGCGTTGTGCATATTACTAAGAGTGTTAAAATTATTTATATCACAACCATTAGTGTACTCTGTGTCACCCAGTATGCCTTGCAGTCTCTTGTATGTCGCTGCGGAAGTCACAGAAATCATGTTGCTGGACTGACAAGCAGATCGTGTATAATGTAGATGGCGACAAAGCCAATGGCTTCATAGCAAGCACTATTTATTATCTGGGTGACTGCCGGCAGTCATTCAAGAGAATAATAGCGTCTCCTATTGACTTCTTCGCTTTATGACACGGGTCTGGCAAAGGATACCGATCCCAGAACCATGTATATCAAATATTTCCGGATGGTTCAACCGCCACCCGCCCGAATCTAATTAAAATCTACTTTTTCGTCATGTCAACCGCCCGACCCGCGGTTTATCCGTGGACTCCACGGATGAGACCGTAAACCTCGCATCTCTAATATATATATATGTATGTGTGTATGTGTATATATGTTTATATATATATATATATATATATATATATATATATATATATTCATAATATACATACATACGTGTGTATGCGTGCATATATTAGTATTACAATTCTAAAACAGCAGATGGAGGATAACCAATATGAAAGCCAACATAGTATGAGTGCAGTGTAGCTAGTGAGTGTGCCACACACTCTTTCAGGTTTCATTGACTTGTTTTCACCTTTAGGTAACAAAAGCCTCTTTCCAATCAACAACAATATTGCAGAAGTTCTGTTTTTTAATAGCTTTGCTGTTTGTACGCCAACCAAAGCCATGCTTGATGATATCTTTACTCCTCTTCACCGAAAGAAAATCAAGGTTTGCTTGAGTTTTTTAAAGTCGTCCTCGTTAATCTGCGTGTTCGAATAAGGAAACGAGCGCCAAAAGGACGGCCGGAGTTGAAGCTCAAGCTGCTAACGAGGCAGCGTGGTAATGACATCACAATTAAGTCTCCCCAGTCCCGCCGCCAGCTGGCGGCCCTCAGAGGGTCTGAGTGGGAGGAGCTTGGAGGGTCCAGAGGAAGGTTGCCGGGCCTCCTCGCCGCAGCAGATGGCCAATGCGACGCTCGCTGGCAATCAGCACCTTTTTAAGCTAATGACTTCATCAGCTATGCAAATGAGCAGATCAGCCTGGATGTTGTCATCGAGTGGAAATGCTCACCTCCATCAATTACAGACATTAGCACACAGTCGGGTGGAACAACACTCGCTGGGGGGATTGACTTCATTTTGACTTGCCTAAGTACACTGCTTACCCACGCTCCTCATAGGTAACTTGTCTGTCTGTCAGTCTGTCTGTCTCTGTGTGTGTGTGTGTGTGTGTGTGTGTGTGTGTGTGTGTGTGTGTGTGTGTGTGTGTGTGTGTGTGTGTGTGTGTGTGTGTGTGTGTGTGTTGTATGTAAGTGTGTGTGTGTATGCAATATTTGTGTGTGTGTATGTAAGTGTGTGTGTTTGTGTGTCTGTGTAAGTGTGTGTATGTAAGTATGTGTGTGTGTGAGAGAGTGTGAGTGTGTGTATGTATATTTGTGTGTGTGTGTGTTTGTGTGTGTTTGTATGTAAGTGTGTGTGCGTGTGTTTGTGTGTGTGTGTGTGTGTGTGTGTGTGTGTGTGTGTGTGTGTGTGTGTGTGTGTGTGTGTGTGTGTGAGAGAGAGAGTATGAGTGTTTGTATGAATATTTGTGTGTGCGTGTGTTTGTGTGTGTATGTAAGTGCGTGCGTGTGTGTGCGTGTGTATGTATATTTGTGTGTGCGTGTGTTTGTGTGGGCGTGTGTATATGTAAGTGTGTGTTTGTGTGCCTGTGTGTGTGTGTATGTAAGTGTATGTGTGTTTGAGAGTGTGAGTGTGTGTATGTATATTTGTGTGTGTTTGCGTGTGTGTGTGTGTGTGTGTGTGTGTGTGTTTATGTGTGTTTGTGAGAGAGAGAGAGAGTGTGTGTGTGTTTGTATGTAATTGTGTGTGTGTGTGTGCGTGTATGTGTATGTAAGTGTGCGTGCGTGTGTGTGTGTGTGTGTGTGTGTGTGTGTGTGTGTGTGTGTGTGTGTGTGTGTGTGTGTGTGTGTGAGAGAGAGAGAGAGAGAGTATGAGTGTGTGTATGTATATTTGTGTGTGCGTGTGTTTGTGTGTGTATGTAAGTGTGCGTGCGTGCGTGTGTGTGTGTGTATGTATATTTGTGTGTGCGTGTGTTTGTGTGGGTGTGTGTGTATGTAAGCGTGTGTGTGTGTGTTTGTGTGTCTGTGTGTGTGTATGTAAGTGTATGGGTGTTTGAGAGTGTGAGTGTGTGTATGTATATTTGTGTGTGCGTGTGTTTGTGTGTATATGTAAGTGTGCGTGCGTGTGTGTGTTCGTGTGTGTGTGCGTGTGTTTATGTGTGTGTGTGAGAGAGTGTGTGTGTTTGTGTGTGTGTGTGTATGTAATTGTGTGTGTGTGTGTAAGTGTGTGCACACACACACATTTACATACACGCGCACACACAAATATACTATATATTTTGGCTGCGGTGTCGGCAAACAACCACCAGGTAGCATCTGTGAGCAGATAATGTGGTGATGTCCTTTACACGCTGATTGATATCACTTTTAGATGCAATATCGCCTGAGGGATCCAAGGTCACAGGCATTCATTGTTGGGTTTCGGCCGAGCCGCTTACGTGCAGTGTTGTTTTTTTGCTGCAGTTAGCAAAAACAAACACCAGGGAGCATCTGTGAGCAGATGATGTGGTGATATCCTTAACACACCAATGCCGCTTTTTGATGCAGTAATGGCCGAGGGATCCAAGATCACGGGCATTCAATGTTGGTTTTTGGCCTTGCCGCTTACGTGCAGCTTTTTTGGGGTTTTTTTCTGCTGCAGTTTGCAAAAACAAACACCAGGTAGCATCTGTGAGCAGATAATGTGGCGATATCCTTTACACACAGATGTCGCTATTTGATGCAGTAATGTCTGAGGGATCCCAAGATCACAAGCATTCAATGTTAGTTTTCGACCTTGCCACTTACGTGAAGGTTTTTTTTTTGTGCTGCAGTTTGCACAAACGACCACCAAGTAGCATCTGTGAGCAGATAATATGGTGATATCCTTTACACACTGATTGATGTCACTTTTTGATGCAATTTCGCCTGAGGGATCCAAGGTCACAGGCATTCATTGTTGGTTTTCGACCTTGCCGTTTACGTGCAGTGTTTTGTTTTTTTGCTGCAGTTTGCAAAAACAAACACCAGGTAGCATCTGTAAGCAGATAATGTGGTGTTATCCTTTACACACCAATGTCGCTTCTGATGCAGTAATGGCCTAGGGATCCAAGATCACGGGCATCCAATGTTGGTTTTTGGCATTGCCGCTTACGAACAGTGTTATTTTTGCTGCAGTGTCAGCAAACAACCACCAGGCAGCATATGTGAGCAGATTATGTGGTGACATCCTTTACACACTGATGTCGCTTTTGATGCAGTAATGTCAGAGGAATCCAAAGTCACAGGCATTCAATGCTGTTTTTCGACCTTGCCGCTCAGGTGAAGTGTGTGTTTTTTGCTGCAGTGTGCGCAAACAACCAACAGGTAGAAATCTGTGAGGAGATAATGTGGTGATACCCTTTACACATCAATGTTGTTTTTTGATGCAGTAATGTCTGATGGATCGAAGATTATGGGCATTCAATGTTAGTTTTCGGGCTTGCTGCTTACGTGCAGTGTTTTTTTGTTTTGTTTTGTTTTTTTGCTTTAGTGTGCACAAACAACGACCAGGTAGCATCTTTGAGCAGATAATGTGGTGATATCCTTTACACAGCGATGGTTTTTTGATGCAGTAATGTCTGAGGGATCCAAAATCACAGGTATTCAATGTTGGTTTTTCGGCCTTGCCGCTTATGTGCAGTGTTTATTTGCTGCAGTTTGCAAAAACAAACACCAGGTAGCATCTGTGAGCAGATTATGTGGTGATATCTTTTACACACTGATGTCGCTTTTTGATGCAGTAATGTCTGAGGGCTCCAAGACCACGGGCATTCAATGTTGGTTTTTGGCCTTGCCGCTTACGTGCAGTGTTTTTTTGTTTTTTTTTGCTCCAGTTTGCACGAACAACCACCAAGTAGCATCTGTGAGCAGATAATGTGGTGATATCCTTTACACGCTGATTGATGTCGCTTTTTTGATGCAATACCGCCTGAGGGATCCAAGTCACAAGCATTCAATGTTGGTTTTCGGCCTTGCCGCTTACGTGCAGTGTTTTTTGTTGCTGCAGTTTGCACAAATGACCACCAGGTAGCATCTGTGAGCAGATAATGTGGGGATATCCTTAACAGACCAATCTCGTTTTTAATGCAGTAATGTCAGAGGGATCCAAGATCATGGGCATTCAATGTTGGTTTTTGGCCTTGCCACTGATGTGCAGTTTTTTTTTCTTTTTTTTTCTGCTGCAGTTTGCAAAAACAAACAGCAGGTAGCATCTGTGAGCAGATACTGTGGCGATATCCTTTACACACTGATTGATGTCACTTTTTGATGCAATACCGCCTGAGGGATCCAAGGTCGCAAGGCATTCAATGTAGGTTTTTGGCCTTAACGCTTTCGTGCAGCATTTTTTTTTTTGCTGCAGTTTGCCCAAACAACCACCAGGTAGCATTTGTGAGCAGATAATGTGGTGATATCATTTACACACTGATGTTGCTTTTTGATGCAGTGCTGGCTGAGGGATCCAAGGTCACAGGTATTCAATGTTGGTTTTTGGCCTTGCCGCTTACGTGCAGTGTTTTTTGGGGGTTTTTTGCTCCAGTTTGCACAAACGACCACCAAGTAGCATCTGTGAGGAGACAATTTGATGATATCCTTTACACGCTGATTGATGTCATTTCTTGATGCAATACCGCCTGAGGGATCCAAGTCACAAGCATTCAATGTAGGTTTTTGGCCTGGCCGCTTATGTGGAGGGTTTTGTTTTTTTTTGCAGCAGTTTGCACAAACGACCACCAGGTAGCATCTGTGAGCAGATAATGTGGTGATATCCTTTACACGCTGATTGATGACGCTTTTTGATGCAATACCGCCTCTTGGATCAAAGGGCACAGGCATTCAATCTTGTTTTTCAGCCTTGCCGCTAACGTGCAGTATTGTTGTTTTTAGCTGCAGTTTGCACAAACAACCACCAGCTAACAGTCCGTGAGCAGATGTGGTGATATCCTTGACACTCTGATGTCACTTTTGGGTGCAGTAATGTCTGAGGGATCCCAAAATCACGGGCATTTATTGTTAGTTTTCGGCTTTGCCGCTTTACATGCAGTGTTTTGTTTTTGTTTTTTTTGCTGCAGTTTGCACAAATGACCACTAGGTAGCATCTGTGAGAAGATAATGTGGTGATATCCTTGACAAACTGATTGATGTCACTTTTTGATGTAATAACACCTGGGGGATCCAAGGTCACAGGCCTTCAATGTTGGTTTTAGGCGTCTTCGCTTACGTGCAGGTTTTTTTTTTTTTTTTGCTGCAGTTTGCACAAACGACCACCAGGTAGTATCTGTGAGCAGATAATGTGGTGATATCCTTTACACACCGATGTCGCTTTTTGATGCAGTAATGTCTGAGGGATCCAAAATCACAGGTATTCAATGTTGGTTTTCGGCCTTGCCGCTTATATGCAGTGTTTTTTTTTGCTGCAGAGTGCACAAACAACCACCAGGTAGCATCTGTGAACAGATTAATTTGTGATATCCTTTACACACTGATGTTGCTTTTTGATGCAGTAATATCGGAAGGATGCAAAATCACAGGTATTCAACGTTGGTTTTCGGCCTTGCCGCTTACATGCAGTGTTTTTTTTGCTGCAGAGTGCAGAAAAAACCACCAAGTAGCACCTGTGAACAGATAATGTGGTGATATCCTTTACATGCTGATTGATGTCACTTTTTGATGCAATACCGCCTGAGGGATCCAAGGTCACGGGCATTCAATGTTGGTTTTCGGCCTTGCCGCTGACGTGAATTGTGTTTTTTTGCTGCAGTGTGCGCAAACAACCACCAGGTAGCATCTGTGAGCAGATAATGTGGTGATATCTTTTACACACTGATGTTGCTTTTTGATGCAGTGCTGGCTGAGGGATCTAAGGTCACAGGTATTAAATGTTGGTTTTCGGCCTTGCCGCTTACGTAACTTTTTTTTTTTTTTTTGCTGCAGTTTGCAAAAACAAATACCAGGTAGCAGTCTGTGAGCAGATGTGGTGATATCCTCCACACACTGACGTCACTTTTTGGTGCAGTAATGTCCGAGGGATCCCTTGCCGCTTACATGCAGTGTTGTTGTTTTTTTGCTGCAGTTTGCACAAACGACCACCAGGTAGCAATCTCTGAGCAGATACTGTGGTGATATCCTTTACAGACTGATTGATGTCACTTGTTGATTGTGATTGTGGTGTCATTAAGAAGCGCGTTCTCGTGGAAGAAACTCACCCCTTGGTCTCGGTCTGGGTCCCTCCAGGACGTGATGGTGGTGGGCGAGCCGACCCTGATGGGCGGGGAGTTCGGGGACGAGGACGAGCGTCTGATCACCCGCCTGGAGAACACGCAGTACGACGCCACCAACGGCCTGGACGACGAGGACGACTTCACCAGCTCGCCGGCGCTGGGCAACAACGGGCCGTGGAGCGGCAAGGTGGCCAACGCCGGCCAGGACAGCAAAGCCGACAGCGCGCCGCCGCAGGCCTCGCAGTAGAACTCGAACCGTGGATCTTTTCTTCTTCTTCTTCTTCTTCTTCTACTTAATCTTCTTCTTCTGGCGGTGGACAAGACTAACAGCAGCGATAGCCACGCCCCCTGGACTACTCACTTGCTACGCTGTTCAAATGTAACAAAGAAAAAAAAAAACAACAGCAAAATGGACATCTTTTTTGTCCTTGGACTGTGATTGGTGGAGCTGCAGGTCACATGACATCGCCGAAGAAGAAGGGTTTTGTTGCCGTTGTCGTTCCGGGTTCCTTTTGAAAGCACGGCACACTCGCGAAGAAGTTTGTTACTTTGTTAGTTATTCTTCTTTCCTTCCCACACGACACAAACGGCGAGTCCCGCTTTTTGACGTTTTTCCCTAAATGTCGTCTCATGTGTGTGAACTCTGCAGGTACAGCAGGTCTGGGTAGTTTTTTCCCCTCATCCCTCACTTAAAATGTGTAAGTAAAGTAAAGTTGTACAATATAACCACTACTAGTATAGTACCGCAATACTAATGAATCATATTCAGTACTATACCACCTCTAAAAAAGTACCATCCCCTCCTGAACCACCAATCGTCACATTACTGTTTTTTTTTACAAGCAGAGGAGCATGTTCGGCAGTGCACACACACCGAGTACTTACAAGCAGACGCAGTGTGTACACAGAAAAGGAAGAATGGACGCATTTTGGTGTAAAAAGTAAACATAAAGGTGAAGTTAAAACACTGAAACACCCTCAGGAAGAGGTGCTTTAAGACATGGCTCGCTATCTATCGGCTAACGTCCATCCGCAGTGTTTTAGCTACTTCGAAATCACTAATCCTGGCCTCCATAGCGACAAATAAAATACGTTTCTTACATGTAGATTATCACTGGAGGATGGATACAATAGCTCATCGGTCACAATGTAAACAAACGCCATGGGTGGATCCACACCTGGCATCCACTGTAATGATACAGTGGATGCCAGGTGTGTGTGCGTGTGTGTGTGTACGTAAGTGTATGTGTGTGTGGGATTGACTTCATTTTGACTTGCCTAAATACACTGCTTACCCACGCTCCTCATAGGTAACTTGTCTGTCTGTCTGTCTGTCTGTCTGTCTGTCTGTGTGTGTGTGTGTGTGTGTGTGTGTGTGTGTTTGTATGTAAGTGTGTGTGTGTGTGTGTGTGTATGCAAGTATTTGTGTAAGTATGGGTGTGTGTATGTAAGTGTGTGTGTTTGTGTGTCTGTGTAAGTGTGTGTATGTAAGTGTATGTGTGTGTGAGAGAGTGTATGTATATTTGTGTACGCGTGTGTTTGTGTGTGTATGTAAGTGTGCGTGCGTGCATGTGTGTGTGTGTGTGTGAGAGAGAGAGAGAGTATGAGTGTGTGTATGAATATTTGTGTGTGCGTGTGTTTGTGTGTGTATGTAAGTGCGTGCGTGTGTGTGTGTGTGTGTGTGTGTGTGTGTGTGTGAGAGAGAGAGAGTATGAGTGTGTGTATGTATATTTGTGTATGCGTGTGTTTGTGTGTGTATGTAAGTGTGCGTGCGTGAGAGAGAGAGAGAGAGAGTATGAGTGTGTGTATGAATATTTGTGTGTGCGTGTGTTTGTGTGTGTATGTAAGTGCGTGCGTATGCGTGTGTTTGTGTGTGTATGTAACTGCGTGCATGCATGTGTGTGTGTGTGTGTGTGAGAGAGAGAGAGAGAGAGAGAGTATGAGTGTGTGTATGAATATTTGTGTGTGCGTGTGTTTGTGTGTGTATGTAAGTGCGTGCGTGTGTGTGTGTGTGTGTGTGTGTGTGTGTGTGTGTGTGTGTGTGTGTGTGTGTGTGTGAGCGAGAGAGTATGAGTGTGTGTATGTATATTTGTGTGTGCGTGTGTTTGTGTGTGTATGTAAGTGTGCGTGCGTGCATGTGTGTGTGTGTGTGTATGTATATTTTTGTGTGCGTGTGTTTGTGTGGGTGTGTGTGTGTATGTAAGTGTGTGTGTGTGAGAGAGTGTGAGTGTGTGTATGTATCATTGTGTGTGTATGTAAGTGTGTGTGTGTGTGAGAGAGTGTGAGTGTGTGTATGTATGTTTGTGTGTGTATGTAAGTGTGCGTGCGTGTGTGTGTATGTAAGTGTATGTGTTTGTGAGAGAGTGTGAGTGTGTGTATGTATATTTGTGTGTATGTAAGTGTGCGTGTGTGTGTGTGTATGTAAGTGTGTGTGCGTGTGTTTGTGTACGTAAGTGTATGTGTGTGTGAGAGAGTGTGAGTGTGTGTATGTATATTTCTGTGTGTATGTAAGTGTGCGTGCGTGTGTTTGTGTGTGTGTGTGTGTGTGTATGTAAGTGTATGTGTGTGTGTATATATGGCCCGCTATCTATCGGCTAACGTCCATCCGCAGTGTTTTAGCTACTTCTAAATCACTAATCCTGGCCTCCATAGCGACAAATAAAATAAGTTTCTTACATGTAGATTATCACTGGAGGATGGATGCAATAGCTCATCGGTCACAATGTAAACAAACGCCATGGGTGGATCCACACCTGGCATCCACTGTAATGATACCGTGGTGGATAGGCCCGAAGCTTAAACTGCAAACAAAGTGGTTTTAGTACAATTTACCCATACAGTATCCTCGGAAGGATCCAGAATCACACAAAATCATGCAAATCATATCAAAAATTGGTCCTTTTATGCTTCCCTCATGTGTCAAGGCCTTGTTGTTTTGCAACTGCTGGCTCCAAAACAACAGTGGATCCCTTAGTCATAACAAACAGTCATAACATCTTTTTGGACTAAAACAGACACAAAATATGGTATAAAAGGTCAGAAATTCCACTACGATACCAAGTACAGGAGTGTGTCTAGTCGATACTACTATGATTACGTCGACAATTTTTGGCATCACATCTTTCGTTTTTTTTAATTCATACTATGTTTATAAAGTCAGTAAATACGTCCCTGGAATGTATGATCCTGTAACGACTTGATATCGGATCGATACCTAAATGTGTGGTATCATCCAAAACTAATGTAAAGTGTCAAAGAAGAGAAGAATAAGTGATGATTACATTTTTTAACAGAAGTGTAGATAGAACATGTTGAAACAGAAAGTAAGCAGATATTAACAGTAAATGAACAAGTGGATTAATAATCCATTTTTTTACAGTTTGTCCCTCAGAATGTTGACAAAATAGTAGAATGATAAATGACAAAATATGTTACTGCATATGTCAG
Source organism: Nerophis ophidion (assembly GCF_033978795.1). NCBI lineage: Eukaryota > Metazoa > Chordata > Actinopteri > Syngnathiformes > Syngnathidae > Nerophis > Nerophis ophidion. The sequence goes on along the minus strand of NC_084639.1, from coordinate 20,626,749 downwards.
CAGACTCATTCGGAGTCTTTGTGTCAGGTTCAAACATCGATGACATCTATTAAACAAGACAAGAAGTGAGGAAATAAACAGACAGAATTCAATTTTGCTCAATTTGAGGAAAAACGTGTCAACCTGTAACCTCATACAGTGTCACCCACGCTCTAACCGGAAAAAGGTTCACATCTCCTCTTTTATTTGGATATTCCCTGTTTACATAACGACAGCTGTTTCTAAAGGAATGAGGGGGTATGTAAACAGCCATTGTTTTTTGACTGGTCCTGGATCGAGCTTGGGCAGGTAGATAGAACATTTTGAAACAGAAAGTAAGCAGATATTAACAGTAAATGAAAAAGTGGATTAATAATCAATTTTTTTACAGTTTGTCCCTCATAATGTTGACAAAATAGTAGAATGATAAATGACACTATATGTTACTGCATATGTCCGCAGGTTCAAACATCAATGACATCTATTAAACAAGACATGAAGTGAGGAAATAAACAGAGACATAATTCAATTTTGCTCAATTTGAGGAGAAACGTGTCGACCTGTAACCTCATACAGTGTCACCCACGCTCTAACCGGAAAAAGGTTCACATCTCCTCTTTTATTTGGATATTCCCTGTTTACATAACGACAGCTGTTTCTAAAGGAACGAGGGGGTATGTAAACAGCCATTGTTTTTTGACTGGTCCTGGATCGAGCTTGGGCAGGTAGATAGAACATGTTGAAACAGAAAGTAAGCCGATATTAACAGTAAATGAAAAAGTGGATTAATAATCAATTTTTTTACAGTTTGTCCCTCATAATGTTGACAAAATAGTAGAATGATAAATGACACTATATGTTACTGCATATGTCCGCAGGTTCAAACATCAATGACATCTATTAAACAAGACAAGAAGTGAGGAAATAAACAGAGACATAATTCAATTTTGCTCAATTTGAGGAGAAACGTGTCGACCTGTAACCTCATACAGTGTCACCCACGCTCTAACCGGAAAAAGGTTCACATCTCCTCTTTTATTTGGATATTCCCTGTTTACATAACGACAGCTGTTTCTAAAGGAATGAGGGGGTATGTAAACAGCCATTGTTTTTTGACTGGTCCTGGATCGAGCTTGGGCAGGTAGATAGAACATGTTGAAACAGAAAGTAAGCAGATATTAACAGTAAATGAAAAAGTGGATTAATAATCAATTTTTTTACAGTTTGTCCCTCATAATGTTGACAAAATAGTAGAATGATAAATGACACTATATGTTACTGCATATGTCCGCAGGTTCAAACATCAATGACATCTATTAAACAAGACAAGAAGTGAGGAAATAAACAGAGACAGAATTCAATTTTGCTCAATTTGAGGAGAAACGTGTCGACCTGTAACCTCATACAGTGTCACCCACGCTCTAACCGGAAAAAGGTTCACATCTCCTCTTTTATTTGGATATTCCCTGTTTACATAACGACAGCTGTTTCTAAAGGAATGAGGGGGTATGTAAACAGCCATTGTTTTTTGACTGGTCCTGGATCGAGCTTGGGCAGGTAGATAGAACATGTTGAAACAGAAAGTAAGCAGATATTAACAGTAAATGAAAAAGTTGATTAATAATCCATTTTTTTTACAGTTTGTCCCTCATAATGTTGACAAAATATAATGATAAATGACACAATATGTTACTGCATATGTCAGCAGACTCATTCGGAGTCTTTGTGTCAGGTATAAACATTGATTACATATGTTAAACAAGACAAGAAGCAAGGAAATAAACAGAGACAGAATTCAATTTTGCTCAATTTGAGGAGAAACGTGTCGACCTGTAACCTCATGCAGTGTCACCCACGCTCTAACCGAAAAAAAAGGTTTGCATCTCACTCTTTTATTTGGATATTCCCTGTTTACATAACGACAGCTGTTTCTAAAGGAATGAGGGGTATGTAAACAGCCATTGTTTTTTAACTGGTCCTGGATCGAGCTTGGGCAGGTAGATAGAACATGTTGAAACAAAAAGTAAGCAGATATTAACAGTAAATGAAAAAGTGGATTAATAATCCATTTTTTACAGTTTGTCCCTCATAATGTTGACAAAATAGTAGAATGATAAATGACACAATATGTTTCTGCATATGTCAGCAGACTCGTTAGGAGTCTTTGTGTCAGGTTCAAACATCAATGACATCTATTAAACAAGACAAGAAGGGAGGAAATAAACAGAGACAGAATTCAATTTTGCTCAATTTGAGGAGAAACGTGTCGACCTGTAACCTCATACAGTGTCACCCACGCTCTAACCGAAAAAAAGGTTCACGTCTCCTCTTTTATTTGGATATTCCCTTTTCACATAACGACAGCTGTTTCTAAAGGAATGGGGGGGGTATGTAAACAGCCATTGTTTTTGACTGGTCCTGGATCGAGCTCGGGCAGGTAGATAGAACATGTTGAAACAGAAAGTAAGCAGATATTAACAGTAAATGAACAAGTGGATTAATAATAAAAAATTTTACAGTTTGTCCCTCATAATGTTGACAAAATAGTAGAATGATAAATGACACAATATGTTACTGCATATGTCCGCAGGTTCAAACATCAATGACATCTATTAAACAAGACAAGAAGTGAGGAAATAAACAGAGACAGAATTCAATTTTGCTCAATTTGAGGAGAAACGTGTCGACCTGTAACCTCATACAGTGTCACCCACGCTCTAACCGAAAAAAGGTTTGCGTCTCCTCTTTTATTTGGATATTCCCTGTTTACATAACGACAGCTGTTTTTAAAGGAATGAGGGGTATTAAAACAGCCATTGTTTTTTTGACTGGTCCTGGATCGAGCTTGGGCAGGGTCTTGGCTCGAAATAAATAACCCCTCCCTGTCTCCTCCCATCGTACACAATGGAATTTAGGCTTGTGCAACAAAGACCGCCTCTGTCTGCTCGCCGGAAGTTTCCAAAAACGGAAACTTTTGTGATAACATAATTATTCTCACACTTTGTTTGTTTACTTACTACTAAAAGACAAGTTGTCAAGTTTGTTCACTATTTAATTTAAGGACTAAACTACAGTAATAAACATATGTTTTATGTACCCTAAGATTTTTTGTTACAATAAAATTAAGTTAAGTGAATCATATTTATATTTATATAGCGCTTTTCTCTAGTTACATAGTCGAACCTAATATCGAAGTTACATTTAAACCAGTGTGGGTGGGCACTGGGAGCGGGTGGGTAAAGTGTCGTGCCCAAGGACACAACGGCAGTGACTAGGATGGCGGAAGCGGGGATCGAACCTGGAACCTTCAAGTTGCTAACACGACGCCACTCTACCAACCGAGCTATACCGCCCCGTAACAAAGAAAATAAGGCCATTTTTTTTTGGTGCCCTTTATTTAGAAAAGTATGGGGATATGGTACCAGTACCAAAATATTGGTATGGGGACAACACTAAAGTTAAGAATGCACTTTCCACTCCTTCATGATACCAGCCAAATGCAGGATTCTCACAAGAATGAGGCAAAAAAATACAACCATACCTTCTGTACCTATTTTTGTTTTTTTCCAGCCTTCTGTACTCCCTTTAAAACTCCCAAACTGGTGCCCATTTCCTGCATGATTTGACTTAATTTGAATACGTGTGTGCTTTATAACGGACAAACACTCTTTGGATCGACCAGTTTTTGGGAGGACTAACAAGGTTTGTAGCTCTGTAAATATAGAGTCCATTTTTTCCAACCGCCGAAACCCGCATTGAGAGGTGAGTTGTTGTTTTTTTTCTGCAGGGGGCTTTGGATTTAAAAAGGGGGATTTTTTTCGGGGTAAAATGTTGCCTGTCATTCACAATCCCTATGTCATTTTTTTCTATGCATTCTAAATCGTAAAGTATGGCAAGTCAGAGGTGGCCATCCAAAAAGCGCCAACAATACTGAATACTGACCAAGTATTGGCAATATTGTCGGAGAGCTAAGGTAGCGTGTGCTGCTATGTTGGCATGCCGAGCTGCTGTGTCGCCTCTGAGCTGGTGAAAGTTCGTTCTGGATTATGATTTATGCCTGTCACCTGGATTATAGAAGGATGTGGACGTAATCTGACGAGTTGGTCAACTTTGGCATCTAATTTTTTGTCTAATCACGGAAAAAAAAATGTTTTTGTTTTTTACATCTTGTTCACAGGAAGATATGAACAATCCCATCAGTCGGCACCCCGTTGAGAGCAGACATTGTACAGTAAGTGATTGTTTTATTGTGTTCATAGTTTGTATGATTTCTTTAGCACTTAGCAATACTGCTACATGATGCTTAGTGGTTCACTACATTTGTTTAACACACAGCTGTGGTATCATTTTGATCATATTCAGGATCAGAAATATCAGTTTCTGGATCATCGTTAGTCCCAAAGTCGTCTTTGTTGTCGCTCATGAAGTCTGTCATAGTTAGTAGTGTTGTTGTTGAAGGGATAAGTAAACATTGTGATGCATTTATGAAATTAATATGTATGCTTAAAATGAGCAAAATACATAAAAATTATATGGTATTAATAATGTTACTGCATTACATATATACTTATAGCATGTAAATATTACATGTTAATATGAATGTTACATTAAATATATACTTATAGCATGTAAATATTACACGTTAATATGAATGTTACATTAAATATATACTTATAGCATGTAAATATTACATGTTACTACATTATATATATACTTATAACATGTACATATTACATGTTTTTATAAATATTACTACATTATATATATACTTATAACATGTAAATATTACATGTTATTATACATGTTACATTAAATATATACTTATAGCATGAAAATATTACGTTATTATAAATGTTACTACATTATATATACTTATAACATGTACATAGTACATGTTTTTATAAATATTACTACATTATATATGTACTTATGTAAATATTACATGTTATTATACATGTTACATTAAATATATACTTATAGCATGTAAATATTACATGTTATTATAAATGTTACTACATTATATATATACTTATAACATGTACATATTACATGTTTTTATAAATATTACTACATTATATATACACTTACAACATGTAAATATTACATGTTATTATACATGTTACATTAAACATATACTTATAGCATGTAAATATTACATGTTAATATGAATGTTACATTAAATATATACTTATAGCATGTAAATATTACATGTTATTATAAATGTTACTGCATTATATATATACTTATAGCATGTAAATATTACATGTTATACATGTTACATTAAATATATACTTATAGCATGTAAATATTACATGTTATTATACATGTTACTACATTGTATATATACTTATAGCATGTAAATATTACATGTTATTATGAGTGTTACATTACATGTGTACTTATAGCATGTAAATATTACATGTTATTATGAGTGTTAATACATTACATATACACTGATAGCATGTAAATATTACATTTTATTATAAATATTACTACATTACATAGATATAATTATAGCATGTAAATATGAGATAGGCACCAGCGACCCCAAAAGCGGTAGAAAATGGATGGATGGATGTAAATATGACATGTTACTACATTACATATATACATACGTATAGATGTAACAATCACATGTTATTATAAATGTTACATTGTACAAATATTTATAGCATGTAAATATTACATGTTATTATGAATGTTACTACATTACATTTATACTTATAGCATGTAAATATTACATATTATAAATGTTACTGCTTTACATATATACTTATAGCATGTAAATATTACATGTTATTATGAATGTTACTACATTACATATATACTTATAGCATGTAAATATGACACGTTGCTACATTACATATATACATACGTATAGATGTAACTATCACATGTTATTATAAATGTTACATTACATAAATACTTATAGCATGTAACTATTACATGTTCTTATGAATGTTAGTACAATACATATATACATACGTATAGCATGTAACTACTACATATTATAAATGTTACAATACATAAATACTTATAGCATGTAAATATTACATGTTATTATGAATGTTACTACAATACATATATACTTATAGCATGTATATATTACATGTTATTATACATGTTACATTAAATATATACTTATATGTAAATATTACATGTTATCATAAACATTACCTTACATATATACTTATAGCATGTTAATATTACATGTTATCATAAATGTTAATACACTACATATATACTTATAGCATGTAAATATAACATTATGGATGTTTCTACATTACAAATATAGTATGTATACATTACATGCTATTAAAAATGTTGCTACATTACATATATACTTATACCATCTAAATATGACATGTTATTATAAATGTTACTAGATACTACATATATACTTATAGCATGTAAATATTACATGTTATTATAAATGTTACAAAACCTTTGTAACTTTTTTTTTTACGGGCGAAATAGAGCGACTCTTATTTGCTGCGTCGAGAGCTGACTTTTGCTAGCATTTATTTACGATCTAGAATGCTTAAAAAAAAAAAGGGAAAACATGTTATTGTCTTACAGAAGGATTGTGAATGATATGATAGACAAAATTCCCCGAAAAATGTGAAGTTCCCTTTCTCTTCCCGCCCCCCCGTCGACCTCTTTAGCTAGTGCAGAACCAAAGCCACAGAGTTAACGACATGGTCATTTTTTTCTCTTGTGTTTTTTTTTTTTTTGCGATGGAGTCCAGATCCTCCCTGCAGAAACCTCGCGGCGTCTTTGTGTTTGTGTCTTCTTTTAATTGCCGCCCCGATTGGTTCGTTAGCCAACACGCTCAGAATCGGTTATTTATTTTTGCATTTGTGGGGAAGCCGAGGACGATACTGGGATATGTTGGAGCCTAGTGATATCAGACGCCATTTGTACATGATATATAGCAGAGGTGTCCCGTGTCATATCTGATGTCTGCTATGTATAATTAACTTTTTGTCTGCCAATAAAGCGTGCTTACAACCTTGCTGCTCATCATTACACCCCATAATAATTACCAAAACTTACTAACTAAGAACAGTCATTCTCAAACTGTGGTGCGCCAAAGAAGTACTTTATAAAAGTACAGTGTTTTATTTTCCTGTATTCAAACACAGTGTTACCGTTCAAACTGTGTGTAAAAGCCAGAAGGGACAAAAGTAACAAATGCACTTGTTAAATAAAACCTCTGCCTTATTTTTAATGAATACTTAGGCCTACTACTCTACTGTAATTTAATAATGTCATTATGGTGGTACTTAATGAATACTTAGGTCTATTACACTACTGTATTTTAATGTTGCCATTATGGTGGTACTTAATGAATACTTACCTCTACTATGTTACTGTATTCTAATGTTATTATGGTAGTATTTAATGAATACTTAGGTCTGCATTTAATGTTGTCATTATGGTGGGACTTAATGAATACTTAGGTCTACTACACTACTGTATTTAATGTTGTCATTATCGTGGTAGTTAATGAATACTTAGGTTTACTACACTACTGTATTTAATGTTATTATTATAGTGGTAGTTAATGAATACTTGGGTCTACTATGTTACTGTATTTTAATGTTGTCATTATGGTGGTACTTAATGAATACTTAGTTCTACTACATTACTGTATGTTAATGTTGTCATTATCGTGGTAGTTAATGAATACTTACGTCTACTACACTACTGTATTTTAATGTCATTATAGTGGTACTTAATGAATACTTAGGTCTACTACACTACTGTATTTAATGTTGTCGTTATGGTGGTACTTGATAAATACTTAGGTCTACTACATTGCTGTATTTAATGTTGTCATTATGGTGGTACTTAATGAATACTTAGTTCTACTACATTACTGTATGTTAATGTTGTCATTATCGTGGTAGTTAATGAATACTTACGTCTACTACACCACTTTATTTTACTGTTGTCATTATGGTGGTACTTAATAAATACTTAGGTCTATTATGTTACTGTATTTTAATGTTGTCATTGTGGTGGTACTTAATGAATACTTAGGTCTACTACTCTACTGTATTTTAACATTCTCATTATGGTGGTACTTAATGAATACTTAGGTCTAATATGTTACTGTATTTTAATGTTGTCATTATGCTGGTACTTAATGAATACTTAGGTCTACTACACTACTGTATTTTAATGTTGTCATTATGGTGGTACTTAATGAATACTTAGGTCTACTACACTACTGTATTTTAACTGTGTTAATACGGTAGTATTTAATGAATACTTAGGTGTACAACTCTACTGAACTTAATGTTGTCATTATGGTGGTACTTAATGAATACTTAGGTCTACTACACTACTGTATTTAATGTTTTCATTATGGTGGTAATTAATGAGTACTTAGGTCTACTACACTACTGTTTTTAATGTTGTCATTATGGTGGTACTTAATGAATACTTAGGGCTACTATGTTACTGTATTTTAATGTCATTATGGTGGTACCTAATGAATATTTAGGTCTACTACACTACTGTATTTAATGTTTTCATTATAGTGGTAGTTAATGAATACTTAGGTCTACTATGTTACTGTATTTTAATGTTGTCCTTATAGTGGTACTTAATGAATACTTAGGTCTACTACACTACTGTATGTAATGTCATTATGGTGGTAATTAATGAATACTTAGGTCTACTACACTACTGTATTTAATGTCATTATGGTGGTACTTAATGAATACTTAGGTCTACTACGCTACTTTATTTCAATGTTGTCATTATGGTGGTACTTAATGAATACTTACGGCTACTACACTACTGTATTTTAATGTTGTCATTATGGTGGTACTTAAAGAATACTTAGGTCTACTAAACTACTGTATTTAATGTCATTATGGTGGTAATTCATGAATATTTAGGTCTACTACACTACTGTATTTCAATGTCGTCATTATCGTGGTACTTAATGAATACTTAGGTCTACTATACTACTGTATTTAATGTCATTATGGTGGTAATTAATGAATACTTAGGTCTACTACACTACTGTATTTAATGTTGTCATTATGGTGGTAGTTAATGAATACTTAGGTCTACTATGTTACTGTATTTTAACGGTGTTAATAAGGTAGTTCTTAATGAATACTTAGGTCTACTACACTACTGTGTTTTAATGTTGTCATTATGGTGGTACTTAATAAATACTTAGGTCTACTACACTACTGTATTTAATATTGTCATTATGGTGGTACTTAATGAATACTTAGGTCTACTACACTACTGTATTCAATGTCATTATGGTGGTACTTAATGAATACTTAGGTCTACTACATTACTGTATTTAAATGTTGTCATTATGGTGGTACTTAATGAATACTTAGGTCTACAACACTACTGTATTTCAATTTTGTCATTATGGTGGTACTTAATGAATACTTAGCTCTACTACACTACTGTATCTAATGTCATTGTGGTGGTATTTAATGAATACTTAGGTTTACTACACTACTGTATTTAATGTTGTCATTATGGTGGTACTTAATGAATACTTAGGTCGACTACACTACTGTATTTAATGTCATTATGGTGGTACTTAATGAATACTTAGGTCTACTACACTACTGTATTTAATGTTGTCATTATCGTGGTAGTTAATGAATACTTAGGTGCACTACACCACTTTATTTTACTGTTGTCATTATGGTGGTACTTAATAAATACTTAGGTCTACTGTGTTACTGTATTTTAATGTTGTCATTGTGGTGGTACTTAATGAATACTTAGGTCTACTACTTTACTGTATTTTAACATTGTCATTATGGTGGTACTTAATGAATACTTAAGTCTACTATGTTACTGTATTTTAATGTTGTCATTATGCTGGTACTTAATGAATACTTAGGTCTACTACACTACGGTATGTTAATGTTGTCATTATGGTGGTACTTAATGAATACTTAGGTCTACTACACTACTGTATTTTAACTGTGTTAATACAGTAGTATTTAATGAATACTTAGGTGTACAACTCTACTGTACTTAATGTTGTCATTATGGTGGTACTTAATGAATACTTAGGTCTACTACACTACTGTATTTAATGTTTTCATTATGGTGGTAATTAATGAGTACTTAGGTCTACTACACTACTGTATTTAATGTTGTCATTATGGTGGTACTTAATGAATAATTAGGTCGACTACACTACTGTATTTAATGTCATTATGGTGGTACTTAATGAATACTTAGGTCTACTACACTACTGTATTTAATGTTGTCATTATCGTGGTAGTTAATGAATACTTAGGTGTACTACACCACTTTATTTTACTGTTGTCATTATGGTGGTACTTAATAAATACTTAGGTCTACTGTGTTACTGTATTTTAATGTTGTCATTGTGGTGGTACTTAATGAATACTTAGGTCTACTACTCTACTGTATTTTAACATTGTCATTATGGTGGTACTTAATGAATACTTAAGTCTACTATGTTACTGTATTTTAATGTTGTCATTATGCTGGTACTTAATGAATACTTAGGTCTACTACACTACGGTATGTTAATGTTGTCATTATGGTGGTACTTAATGAATACTTAGGTCTACTACACTACTGTATTTTAACTGTGTTAATACAGTAGTATTTAATGAATACTTAGGTGTACAACTCTATTGTACTTAATGTTGTCATTATGGTGGTACTTAATGAATACTTAGGTCTACTACACTACTGTATTTAATGTTTTCATTATGGTGGTAATTAATGAGTACTTAGGTCTACTACACTACTGTATTTAATGTTGTCATTATGGTGGTACTTAATGAATACTTAGGTCTACCACACTACTGTGTATTAATGCTGCCATTATGGTGATACCTAAAAGTCAACATAAATGAGGATATTTTTAGATGGCAACTGGAATGATGCATGTTTTGGGCAATGAATTGTATTTTCATCAATGGAAATTAAAAAACAAAAAACGAGTAGTTGATTTAAATTACACATTAAAACAAAACGAATTGTTTATTTAAATTTTACATTAAAACCCCACAAAAATATGATTTTACATATAAAAAAATGTGATTTTCATGTTATATTTAATGCAACTAAAAATGTTAATCCCAAGTAAATAGAAACTGAAGAGAGAGACTAAACACATTTAATTTTATTTGCGGATACCGGAAAATGTATTTTCAAATTAAAAGCGGGGATAATTATTACAGTACCCGTTTGCCTGTATACAATATATTTGGAGCATTACACAAAAATACTTTTAAACATGGCACAACGGGAACTGACATTTACAGAAATATCTACGTACATATCAACAGAAACTTGAAAAAAAAATGGAAGTGTTTTCACATTGCGACACGCAGACCGGAAGTAGGGGTTAAAGACAGGACCGCAGACTGACTTGTCAGAACAAAATACTGCCTTATATAATTTAGCGTCCACAATCATGTAATATAAGTGTATGTATTTATGTAGATGTCAATTCTTGTTTTAATGTTTTAATATTATTTATGTGCAGGGTTCCGAACACGTTTTAGCCAAGCACATGAGTACTTTAGTATCCATGCTCTTACTTTGAAAATTAAAACTTCAGTTGTCACAATATGACACAAAAAAAAAAACATCCGTTTTGGTCAGATTTTATGTTTCTGTTTAAATTGTTGTTATATAAAATGAAAATCAATCCTATTATAGAGATGTGTTGCTCTTCAACATTAAAAAAAAGAAATACTTGTTTTACACTTTTTTTTAAATTATATTTTTGAAAAAAATAGCCATTTTTAGTTATTTTCTTAATTTCCTTTTCTGAAAAAAAATTAAATGACCGAAAATAACATAACAGGATTCTAGAATTGGATCTGTTTGTTGTTGGGTAGAATTGACGTGCAGGATGCCGTGTGGTGGATCTTTACCGACACCAAGCGGTTTAAACAGTGTACTGCAATAACAGTATTTCAGCGGCGAAAATAATACTTTTCTATATTTATTAAAAAATAAATAAAACAAGTCAAAAGTTGTATTAAACACATTAAAAAATGGTATTGCAAGGGAAACGTATTTTATAACCTCCCAAGCAATGCAAACCGTTCATTTTATTTTTTTATACATGGAAACAACACGTTTTCTTATAATCAAAACTTTAGCAAATAAAATAAACTATGAAATCAGTAGATATTTTGATATTTTGAGTGATAACTTTTTTGTTGTTGGTTTTGTTTTTTTATTTAACAACAGTCACACATTAATAATTCACACATAAGTCAAGGCACTTTCATCAAGGAAAGAAAACAAAAGCAAATACAGATAGAGTAATAAAACTAAAAAGTATAAGAAAAACAAAAACAAACAAAAAGCGTTACCTAAATAACTTTGAATATTTAAACAAAGACATCAATTTAAAGGCCTACTGAAATGAGATGTTCTTATTTAAACGGGGATAGCAGGTCCATTCTATGAGTCATACTTGATCATTTCGCGATATTGCCATATTTTTGCTGAAAAGATTTAGTAGAGAACATCCACGATAAATTTAGCAACTTTTGGTCGCTGATAAAAAAAGCCTTGCCCGTACCGGAAGTAGCAGACGATGTGCGCGTGACGTCACGGGTTGTGGAGCTCCTCACATCTGAAAATTGTTTACAATCATGGCCACCAGCAGCGAGAGCGATTCGGACCGAGAAAGCGACGATTCCCCCATTAATTTGAGCGAGGATGAAAGATTCGCGGATGAGGAAAGTGAGAGTGAAGGACTAGAAAAAAATTAAAAATTAAAAAAGACGAGGGCAGTGGGAGCGTGTTATTAGACACATTTACTAGGATATTTTGGGAAAATCCCTTATATGCTTATTGTGTTACTAGTGTTTTAGTGAGATTATATGGTCGTACCTGAAAGTCGGAGGGGTGTGGCCACGGGTGTGGTGACCGCCAGTGTCTCCGAGGGCAGCCACGTTTCTCGACAAGGCAAGGCAGCCGGGCTGAGATTTTTTTTTTTTTTTCCATCCACGGAGTAAGCATCCGACGGCCGGTGGGAGAAGGCAAGAGAGTCCACAGCTGCAGGAGGAACATCGCAAACCCTCCGCTCATGTCTAGGGTAAGAGCCGAATGTAAACAAGGAAACACCGGCTGTGTTTGTGTTGCTAAAGGAAGCGGAAACGCACCGCTTCCCACCTACATCTTTCTTCTTTGACGTCTCCATTATTAATTAAACAAATTGCAAAAGATTCAGCAACACAGATGTCCAGAATACTGTGTAATTATGCGATTAAAGCAGACGACTTATAGGTGGGATCGGGCTGGAAAACAATGACCGCTACAATCCGAGACGTCAAACGCACGCGTCATCATAACGCGACGTTTTTCAACAGGACACTTAGCGGGAAATTTAAAATTGCAATTTAGTAAACTAAAAAGGCCGTATTGGCATGTGTTGCAATGTTAATATTTCATCATTGATATATAAACTATCAGACTGCGTGGTCGCTAGTAGTGGCTTTCAGTAGGCCTTTAAGGGCTTGTGTTTTTTTATTGATAATTATAACTCATTAAGCTAATTAGAAAATGTAGGCCATACTTTCCTAAATTGACATTTATGTAGAACATTTTTTGCCTGGAGTATAATGTTGACAAACATTTCTGTTATATTCGTTTATTAAAAAAATAAAAATAAATTTAAAAAAATTGATGTCTTCTATAGTGAATGGGGACACTTTATTGTTGTCGTTCCGTTTTTTTATTTTATTTTTTTTATTTTTGTAGTTGTTGCTCCGTGTTCCTTTTCGTTGAGGGCGTGATGACGTCAGTGGGACGCGACTCGGGACTCGGCGGCGATCTGAAAAGGAATTGAACCTCAATATACAATTGGGTAAGTTTTATATTCATAAATGTAAGTTTCTCAATACCCGACCTGATTTGTGTGCCTTTTTAAAAAAAATAACTAGAACTGTTTTGTACTGTTTTTGTTTTTATTTCGATAATTATTGTTTTTCGATTGTTTGTAAATGTTGCAGTTTCTAAATAAAGGTTGGGGAAATTAAAAAAAACGAAAGAGGAAAGGGCGTGATGACGTCAATATTACGCCACTCGGCGGCTGCATAGATATCTTATAAGCAGACGCAGCATTGGCTGCTGTGACGCGAGAAATTGGGCCGCCATCTTGAAGTGGTGATAGCTGCCGACTAGCAGCCTAAACTGACAGTTGACAAGTAGAAAACAAAGATGGTGTTCAGCATTTTCCTGCTTAAATGAGGTAACTGTTGAAAATAGGATTCGGCAGATTACTTTTCACAAGTAAGATACAAAATTAACGTACTATTGGTTGTATTTTGTAAAAAGATTATTACCACAGAGTTGAGAAGGAGCAAAGATCTTTAGTAGTATTGAAATTGTAGCCGCGAGCAAACAAGAGAATGACCATAATATAATTGCTTGTCAATCAAATAATTAAATTAAAAAATGTCATACTTGAAAAACATAAAGTTGTAATAAACAATATTCAAATGTTGGGTAAGACAGAGTTTGATTTTATACTGAATGCAGTGAAACAGATTGGTGGCTTTAGCTGATATAAAGACTTTCAGGCGTTTATATACGTTTATGTTTTAGTATTTGGCAGACACTTTTATCCAAAGCGACATGCATAAAAAAAACATATAAAACAGGGGTCGCCAACCTTTTTGAAAGCAAGAGCTACTTCTTGGGTACTGATTAATGCGAAGGGCTACCAGTTTGATACACACTTAAATACATTTCCAGAAATAGCCAATTTGCTCAATTGACCTTTAATAAATAAATCTATATATAAAAATTGGTATTACTGTCTGTCATTCCGTCGTACATTTTTTTTTCCTTTTTACGAAAGGTTTTTTGTAGAGAATAAATGATGAAAAAAACACTTAATTGAAATAGGAGAAAACACGAAAAAAATGAAAATTAAATTTTGAAACATAGTTTATCTTCAATTTCGACTCTTTAAAATTCAAAATTCAACCAAAGATAATGAAGAGAAAAACTAGCTAATTCGAATCTTTTTGAAAAAATTTAAAAAATAATTTATGGAACATCATTAGTAATTTTTAAGATTAATTTTAGAATTTTGAAGACATGTTTTAAATAGGTTAAAATCCAATCTGCACTTTGTTATAATATATAACAAATTGGAACACACTATATTTCTAACAAAGACAAATCATTATTTCTGCTAGATTTTCCAGAACAAACATTTTAAAAGAAATTCAAAAGACTTTGAAATATGATTTAAATTTTATTCTATGGATTTTCTAGATTTGGCAGAATATTTTTTTTTAATTTTAATCATAATAACTTTGAAGAAATATTTCACAAATATTCTTCATCAAATAAACAGAAGCTAAAATGAAAAATTGAATTAAAATGTATTTATTATTCTTTACAATAATAAACAAAGATGTACTAAAGGCCTACTGAAATGAGATTTTCTTATTTAAACGGGGATAGCAGGTCCTTTCTATGTCTCATACTTGATCATTTCACATCCTCACATTGTTTACAATCATAGCCAGCAGCAGCTAGAGCTATTCGGACCGAGAAAGCGACAATTTCCCCATTAATTTGAGCGAGGATGAAAGATTTGTGGATGAGGAAATTTAGAGTGAAGGATTAGAAAAAAAGGCGATTGCAGTGGGAGCCATTCAGATGTTATTAGACAAATTTACTAGGATAATTCAGGAAAATCCCTTATCCGCCTATTGTGTTGCTAGTGTTTTGGTGAGATTAGTGTAAATAGTACCTGAAAGTCGGAGGGTTGTGGCCACGGGTGTGTTGACGCCAGAGTCTCTGAAGGAAGTCACGAAGCTGCAGCAGGACGGAAGCTCCGCTGATGTCTCCGGTAAGAGGCGACTTATTACCACAATATTCTCACCGAAAACTGCCGGTTGACATGTATTCGGGATCCATGTTCGCTAGTAAAGCTTCATCTTCAGGAATTTTAAACAGGGAAACACTGTGTTTGTGTAGCGAAAGGCTAAAAGCTTCCCACCTACATCTTTCTTCTTTGACGTCTCCATTATTAATTGAACAAATTGCAAAAGATTCAGCAACACAGATGTCCAGAATACTGTGTAATTATGCGGTTAAAGCAGACTACTTTTAGCTTGGATCGGGCTGGAAAAAAATGTCCGCTACAACCAATGACGTCAAACGCACGCGTCATCATACGTGTCATCAAACCGCGACGTTTTCAACAGGACACTTTGCGGGAAATTTAAAACTGCAATTTATATTTCGCAACTTTTGGTCGCTAATAAAAAAGCTTTGCCTTTACCGGAAGTAGCAGACGATGTGCGCGTGACCTCACGGGTTGTGGAGCTCCTCACATCTGAACATTGTTTACAATCATGGCCACCGGCAGCAGGAGCGATTCGGACCGATAAAGCGACAATTTCCCCATTAATTTGAGCGAGGATGAAAGATTTGTGGATGAGGAAAGTGAGAGTGAAGGACTAGAAAAAAATACATAACTACATAAAAAATAAAAAAAGACGAGGGCAGTGGGAGCGATTCACATGTTATTAGACACATTTACATGGATAATTCTGAAAAATCCCTTATCTGCCTATTGTGTTACTAGTGTTTTAGTGAGATTATATGGTCGTACCTGAACGTCGGAGGGGTGTGGCCATGGGTGTGGTGACCGCCAGTGTCTTCAAGGGAAGCCACCTTTCTCAAAAAGGGCAAGGCGACCGGGACGAGATTTTTTTTTTTTTTTTCCCCCTCCACGGAGTAAGCATCCGACAGCCGGTGGCATCCAGTGGGAGAAGGCAAGAGAGTCCACAGCTGCAGGAGGAAAGACGCAAACTCTCCGCTCATGTCTACGGTAAGAGCCGAATGTAAACAAGGAAACACCGGCTGTGTTTGTGTTGCTGCAAGGCACCGCTTCCCACCTACATCTTTCTTCTTTGACGTCTCCATTATTAATTGAACAAATTGCAAAAGATTCAGCGACACAGATGTCCAGAATACCGTGTAATTATGCGATTAAAGTAGACGACTTATAACTTGGATCAGGCTGGAAAAAAAATGTCCGCTACAATCCGAGAAGTCATCATACCGACGCTTTCAACAGGATACTTTGCGCGAAATTTAAAGTTGCAATTTAGTAAACTAAAAAAGTCCGTATTGGCATGTGTTGCAATGTTAATATTTCATCATTGATATATAAACTATCAGACTGCGTGGTCGCTAGTAGTGGGTTTCAGTAGGCCTTTAAGCAAACTATGAATAATAAAACACGCAAAAAAATGTATCCTTTATCATAGCTACACGCACGACAAAAAAAGCGCGTGTAAATCAGTGGTATTCAGTGAGGTAAGAATAATTAAATGTGCTAACAGTTCATTGCTCCTGCTAAATGAATGACACTGAGTGGAGCGGATCACCACTCCAAGATGGCGGCCCCGCGCCTCGTCACCGCTACCTATAAGACGTCTCTGGTAAAGGGAGTGATGACGTCAGTAGGACGCGACTCGGGACTGACCCACAGTAAAGATGGCGGACACGTCGGGGACCGAGCTGTCAGACGAGAAAGACGCGGACAGTGAGCGCCAAAACAAGCTCGGCTTGCCGTGGGACGGAGCGAACCAGACCGGGAAAGTCGTCATTTCTTCAGCCCTGCCGGAGACTTTGGGCTTTTACGACATTAGCGCCGCCAGACGCGAGAGAAGCGAGCACTCGGCAGGTGAGAGGTCGCCTTGGCTCCGCCCACTTTTTGGCGCGGCTAGCCTGCTTCTTACATTTGCTACTTTTCTGTCCTAAATTAGTCTCTAACGCAGACTATTTGCAAAGACAGACAAATTGAAGAGTGTGGGGACACTTTGATGTCATAATTATGTTGCTTATGCATCCAGTCATGGTCACAAGTTTGCATACACTTGTAAATAACATGACGTCATGGCTAACTTAAGTGTCCAATCATTTCTACAACTCTTATTTTTTTTTAATTGGAAGCACATACTTGTTGGTCACAAAAAAAGATTCATGAAGTTTGGCTTTTTTATGAAATTATTATGGGTCCACTGAAAATGTGACCTGCGATGAGGTGGCGACTTGTCCAGGGTGTACACCACCTTCCGCTCGATTGTAGCTGAGATAGGCACCAGCAACCCCTACTTAAATGAGATGTTCTTATTTAAACGGGGATAGCAGGTCCATTCTATGTGTCATACTTGATCATTTCGCGATATTGCCATTTTTTAGCTGTAATGATTTAGTAGAGAACATCGACGATAAAGTTCGCAACTTTTGGTCGCTAATAAAAAAGCCTTGCCTTTGCCGGAAGTAGCAGGCGATGACATCACTGGTGTGAGAGCTCTTCACATCCTCACATTGTTTATAATGTGAGCCTCCAGCAGCAAGATCTATTCGGACCGAGAAAGCCACAAGTTCCTCATTAATTTGAGCGAGGATGATAGATTTGTGGATGAGGAAATTTAGAGTGAAGGCCTAGAAAAAAAGAAAAAAAAAGGGCGAGGGCAAGTGAGACCGATTCAGATGTTTTTAGACACATTTACAAGGATAATTCTGGGAAATCCCTTATCTGCCTATTGTGTTGCTAGTGTTTTAGTGAGTTAAAGAGCACCTTAAAGTCGAAGGGGTGTGGCCACGGGTGTTTTGACGCCAGAGTCTCTGAGAGAAGTCACGGCAGCAGGACGACGCTGGCTCCGCTGATCTCCGGTAAGAGGCGACTTATTTCCACAATTTTCTCACCGAAAACTGCCGGTTAACATGTTCGCTTGACCGCTCTGATCCAAAGTAAAGCTTCATCTCCGGGAATTTTAAACAAGGAAACACCGTGTGTTTGTGTGGCTAAAGGCTAAACGCTTCCCACCTACATATTTCTTCTTTGACTACTCCATTATCAATTGAACAAATTGCAAAAGATTCAGCAAGGCAGATGTCCAAAATACTGTGTAATTGCGCGACGAAAAGAGACGACTTTTAGCCGTAAGTGGCGCTGAGCTAATATGTCCGCTCTAACCAATGACGTCACAAACACGGGTCAACATAAGCGTCATCGTTCCGCGACGTTTTCAACAGGATACCTCGCGGGAAATTTAAAAGCGCAATTTAGTCAACTAAACCGGCCGTATTGGCATGTTTTGCAATGTTAATATTTCATCATTGATATATAAACTATCAGACTGCGTGGTCGGTAGTAGCGGGTTTCAGTAGGCCTTTAAATAGGGCTCATGTGATGCAGTCAAACGCGACAACGGGAAAGTCAAAGGAACTCGGCACAGATCTGAATAAACGAATCATTGACTTGAACAAGTCCCGAAGAGCCATTTCAAAGCAGCTTAACGTCCCAAGAGCAACTGTACAATAAGTGCAAAGTGCATGGCACAGTTTTGTCACTGCCAGGATCAGGAAGAAAAGGCAAGCTATCCCCCGCTGCTGAGAGAAAATTGGTCCGAATGATTAAGAGTCAACCGAGAAGCACCAAAAAGCAGGTCTTAAATCAATTGGAAGCTGCTGGAACACAGGTGGCAGTGTCCACAGTCAGGTGTGTTTTGCATCGCCATGGCTACCATGCAAGAAACAACACCTTAAGGCTCGTTTAAAGTTTGCTGCTGATCACATGGCCAAAGATAAGTCCTTCTGGAGGAAATTTCTGTGGTCAGATGAAACAAAAATTAAGCTGTTTGGTCGCATTACCCAGCAATATGTTTGGAGGAGAAAATGTGAGGCCTTTAATCCCAGCAACACTATGCCTACTGTCAAGCATGGTGGTGGTAGTATTATGTTCTGCACCTGTTTTGCTGCCAATGGAACTGGTGCTTTACAAAGAGTAAATGAGGCAATGAAAAAGGGGTACCTCCATATGTTGAAAAGCTTCATTTAGCCTACTGGTGTGTATTTATAAACGCTTGATTTATATAGGCTAGTCAGGTAAAGTTTCGGCTACCTTACTTCTGCAGCCTTCATCAGAGGTGTCACGTGATGTTAGCCATAACGTTGTCTGAAGTGGTGGGATGGCGGTGTGCGTAGGGCAGTGTCGTCTGGATGTCTACCAAACGTCCACTACCAAATACCCCACACCTGGGACAAAGTCCTGCAGGGCAGTCCCCGGCCGTTTGGTAGACATCCAGATGACAAGGTGCGCACCGCCCTACCCCCTAACGCACACCAGGGGTCACCGCCATCCCACCACTTCAATGGAACAATCAGAGGTGTGTAGAGTAGCCAGAAATTGTACTCAAGTAAGAGTACTGTTACTTTAGAGATTTATTACTCAAGTCAAAGTAAGGAGTAGTCACCCAAATATTTACTTGAGTAAAAGTAAAAAGTATGTTGTGAAAAACTACTCAAGTACTGAGTAACTGATGAGTAACCTGTTTGTTTGATGATGACGGCAACAAGTAATGCACAAAAACATAAACATAGCAATGAGCAAATTCAGAGCCAGGAATATCTCTTAAGCAACTAAAACAATAATATATATTAAATAATAATACATTAAAATAAAAAAATAAGTCTAATTGAGCCACAATAACTTAACAGCACCATAGGCTCAGTAGGCATTGATTGATTGATTGAATGATTGAAACTTTTATTATTAGATTGCACAGTACAGTACATATTCCGTACAATTGACCACTAAATGGTAACACCCCAATAAGTTTTTCAACGTTAATCAATTACTTATTAAACGACCAAGTCGAGGTGATCTACCTCACATATACATACACACATATCATATATAATAATTTATATTTATTTATTTTGCCATTTTTGTTCACATGTTAAAGGTGTTTTAATGAATATACATGCATGTTTAACATATAGATTCCTATCTTTCATTCTAGACAATAATATAAGTTGGTGTATTACCTGATTCTGATGACTTGCATTGATTGGAATCAGACAGTACAGTGCTGATAACGTCCACGTTTTCAAATGGAGGAGAAAAAAAGTTCCTCCTTCCTGTCACATGAAAGCCGTTGGTTTTTGGCATCTTACTGTATTTGTCCAGCTTCCATATTTGTTTTTACACACTTTACAAGAAATACATTGGCGGCAAACTCCGTTGCTTGCTAGCTTGTTTGCGCTGGCTTTCGGAGACTCTTATTTTGTTAGCGCAGGCGCAATAGAGCGGCACTTTTATTGTGAAGACAGGAACTGTGCGATCAGTCTTTAGGCTTTTGACGGGAAGTACGGTTGAAATAAAAAGTGTCTTTTTTCCTTTACACTTTTGATTGATTGATTGAAACTTGTATTATTAGATTGCACAGTACAGTACATATTCCCTACAATTGACCACTAAATGGTAACACCCCAATAAGTTTTTCAACGTTAATCAATTACTTAATAAACGACCAAGTCGAGGTGATCTACCTCATACATATATATATATATATATATATATATATATATACACATACATTTATTTATACATTATATAATTTATATTTATTTTGCCGTTTTTGTTCACATGTTAAAGGTGTTTTAATGCATATACATGCATGTTTAACATATACATTCATATCTTTCATTCTAGACAATAATATAAGTTGGTGTATTACCTGATTCTGATGACTTGCATTGATTGGAATCAGACAGTATAGTGCTGATAATGTCCACTTTTTCAAATGGAGGACAAAGCTTTAATTTCAAATTGCCTTTCTATTGTTGGTGTTGGGTTTTATCAAATAAATTTCCCCCCAAAAATGCGACTTATGCTCCAGTGCGATTTAAATATGTTTTTTTTTCCTTCTTTATCATGCATTTTCGACAGGTGCGACTTATACTCCGAAAAATACGGTAGCTCATTTTTTGTAATTTATTTGGTTTATACGATCCTGCTCTTTTGTTCCTACCTGTTTTTTCTGTATTCTCCAATAATGAACAGAGGGTGGAAAAAATTCAGAAAAACTGCCATATTGTCCCTCTTTCAGCCACAATTTCTTTGTTTACTTTGTTTACACTCCATGCAAAGAATCAACAGCGAGACAGCCAGTCGGGTCGCAACTCCCAATTTTTTTTCTGACCCAAAAACTATACATACAGAACTATTATCAAATGTATTTTTGATATCCATTACGTGTCTATCACAATATATATCGATCGTTGTATTGGCGCCCCACAATAATAGACTCATTCTTACGCAGTCCATGAATTGTTGTTGCAGATCCGTCATTGACCCGCTTCGTCTGCACAGAGCTGACCAGAGGCTACTTCCTGGAGCACAATGAGGCCAAGTACACCGAGCGCAGGGAGAAGGTGTACACATGCATGCGCATCCCCAAGGAACTAGAGAAGGTACCCCGTCGTCTTACCGACACAAATATTCTACCAAAACCTCTATGCAGATTACAAAACCCAGAACCAGTGACATTGTCACGTTTTGTAAATACCATACCATACCAACTTTATTTATGAAGCCCTTTAAAAACAACCACCGTTGAAGATCAAAGAGCTGTAGACCACAAAGAAACAGAGGCAAAGGACGGACTAAAAAAATAACATTTAAAACAGAAGTAAAATATGCATTGAAAAAGCAAATACAAATTACTCTAAGAACAATTTGTTAGATAAAAAGTAGTTAAGCTTTTCCACTAGACCTGCACGCACTCTTCTTCCCTGGCTCGCCCGCCTGCTCACTCTCTCTCTCTCTCCCTCCCCCCCCGGGCGCCACTGTAAATATTAGACGAGCGCACCGGTAGCTTCCGAAGCACTCCGCCGAAGGACCGAGCGACAATACAAGACTGTGGCGCACCGGACCCCAGATTATGCATTGAAAAAGCAAATACAAATTACTGTAAGAACAATTTGTTAGATAAAAGGTAGTTAAGCTTACAAAAGATTATGCAGATTACAAAACCCAGAACCAGTGACATTGTCACGTTTTGTAAATACCATACCATACCAACTTTATTCATAAAACCCTTTAAAAACAACCACAGTTGACGATCAAAGAGCTGTAGACCACAAAGAAACAGAGGCAAAGGACGGACTAAAAAATAACATTTAAAACAGAAGTAAAATGTGGATTGAAAAAGCAAATACAAATTACTCTTAAAAACAATTTGTTGGATAAAAAGCAGTTAAAAAGGTTAAAAAACGTTTAAAGCAGGGGTCTCAAACACGCGGGCCAATTGCGGCCGGCGAGACGTTATTTTGCGGCCCCCACCTTAATATGAAAGTTAAAAGTGGAACATCATCACCAAACCTATGCAAGCGTCAGTATATACCTTGATGTTGCAGAAAAAAGACCATGTATTTTTTAAACCGATTTCCGAACTCTAAATGGGTGAATTTTGGCAAATTAAACGCCTTTCTGTTTATCGCCCTTTTAGCGATGACGTCAGAACGTGACGTCACCGAGGCAACGCACCCGCCATTTTCATTTTCACATTACAAACACCGGGTCTCAGCTCTGTTATTTTCCGTTTTTTCGACTATTTTTGGGAATCATGCCTCGTCGGTGTGTTGTCGGAGGGTGTAACAACACTAACAGGGAGGGATTCAAGTTGCACCACTGGCAAGAAATCTGCCGCCAGACCCCTATTGAATTTGCCAGTGTCTGCCGGCGATGCTAAGACAGACATGGCACAGAGAAGTATGGATAACCTGCAGATGCATTTGCAACAATTAAGTCAACGAAATCACAAAGGTGAGTTTTGTTGATGTCGTTGACTTATGTGCTAATCAGACATATTTGGTCGCGGCATGACTGCCAGCTAATCGATGCTAACATGCTACGCTAATCGATGCTAACATGCTAATTACGCTAGCTGTATGTACATTTGAAACTAGATACCCACATTTAATGCCAAACAAACACTTACCAATCGACATATTTAAGTTGCTCCAGTGTCACAAGATGCGAAAGTCCTGATCGTTTGGTCCGCACATTTTACCAGCGATGCTAAAAAGGCAGCCATGCTATGGGCCACTTCATTGGGTACACCCACGCTATGGCCGAATAGCGTCAATAGCTATTCGCTCAATTTCTTCTTCAATTTCGTTTTCGCTATCTGCCTCCATACTCTGACCATCTGTTTCAATACATGCGTAATCTGTTGAATCGCTTAAGCCGCTGAAATCCGAGTCTGAATGCGAGCTAATGTCGCTATATCTTGCTGTGGTAACCGCCATGTTGTTTGTATTGGCAGCCCTGTATGACGTCACAGGGAAATGGATAGTGGTTTCGAAGATAGCGAAAATAAGGCACTTTAAAGCTTTATTTAGGGATATTCCGGGACCGGTAACATTTTGAAAAAAACTTTGAAAAATACAGCAAGCCACTGGGAACTGATTTTTATCGTTTTTAACCCTTTTGAAATTGTGATAATGTTCCCCTTTAATGTTAGAGCGGCCCGGAAGTTTTATATGAATGGTGCTTGACAGCGTTGTGTGTGGAGCTGAAGGAATCTACCAATCACGGTGTGGTATATGGCTCACTTGAGTGATGCAAGCAGTGAAACGTTTTGCCGCTTTTCCACTAGACCCGCACACGCTCTTCTTCCCTGGCTCGCCCGCCTGCTCGCTCTCTCTCTCTCTCTCCCTCCCTCCCCCAGCGCCATTGTAAACGGGAGACGAGTAGCCCGGTAGCTTCCGAAGCACTCCGCCAAAGGACCGAGCGCCAATACAAGACTGTGGTGCACCGGACCCCAGCGCTGATACTCCGACAGAGAGTCGCTGGGCTAATCGGACGTGTAACGCGTTAGTCGTGATGTTAGCCCGTTCGGGGCTAATTGTGCTACCGTAACTGTAAACTCCACGGCGAGCAGACAGAGACAATTTTGGTTATTTGGGTCCAAAATGGCTCTTTCAAGGTTCTGGTTTGCCTACCCCTCTGAGCACTCCCCACTGGACTTCCCGAGAGACACTGTCGAATGCCTTCTCCAAGTCCACAAAACACATGTAGACTGGTTGGGCAAACTCCCATGCACCCTCATGGACTCTGCCGAGAGTAAAGAGCTGGTCCACAGTTCCACGACCAGGACGAAAACCACACTGTTCCTCCTGAATCCGAGGTTGGACTATCCGGCATAGCCTCCTCTCCGGTACACCTGAATAAACCTTACCGGGAAGGCTGAGGAGTGTGATCCCACCATAGTTGGAACACACCCTCCGGTCCCCCTTCATTAGTTGTGTTCTATAGAATGTTTTTTTAATTTTTTTGATGTTTTTTTTTTTGCAGTTGATGATCTTTGGCTTCTTTCTGTGCGTGGACGCCTTCCTGTACGTGTTCACGCTGCTGCCCCTCAGGGTGCTGCTGGCCCTGCTGCGCCTCCTCACGCTGCCATGCTGTGGCTTCAGGTCAGAAAGCACAAGTCAAGCCGAATGTCTCTTATGCTCCCTGGACACATTTCTAGAAAGTGTAGTAGTGTTTTCTGTTGGCCGAATGAAGTAGCAGCTGCACTCATCATAATGTCAGCTGTTTTGACCGACTCACACAGCACACCTCTCCCGTCCAAAGGCAAAACCCAGTAACTCCATGTTGGTCCAAACTGAGCTGATAATAATTTTGGAGTTCCTAGGGGATATGCTTTACATTAGTGTATGCGTGTAATTTGTTCCGTAAGTAAGCTGTTACTTACGGATCTACCGCGTAGATCAGGGGTGCCCATTACGTCGATCGCGAGCTACCAGTCAACCGCGGGGGGTGTGTCAGTCGATCTTCAGCCAGGCTTTTAAAAAAAAATAGACCTAAAAATGAGTGATCATCAATCTTCACCAAGACGTCACTTAAATGACATTCACGGTACCGGAGGGTCTTGTGAGATGACACTGGCTGCTGCAAGATCATTATTATGAAAATATGACCGAGAGGAAGGCGAGAAACACTTTTTATTTCAACAGACTCTCGCGCCGTACCTTCCGTCAAAACTCTAAAGGCCGACTGCACATTTCCTATCTTCACAATAAAAGCCCTGCTTCATGCTGCCTGCGCTAACTAAATACAGAGTCTCGGAAAACTGGCGTGCACAAGCGATCCCTCAGAAAGCTGGCATGCGCATCACTTGTGCACGCCAGCTTTCCGAGACTCTTATTTTGTTAGCGCAGGCAGCATGAAGCAGGGCTTTTATTGTGAAGATAGGAAATGTGCAGTCGGCCTTTAGAGTTTTGACGGAAGGGACGGCGCGAAAGTCTGTTGAAATAAAAAGTGTTTCTCGCCTTCCTCGCTGTCATTTTTTCCTAATAATGAACTGGCAGCAGCCAGCGTCATCTCACAAGACCCTCGGGTGCCGTGAATGTCAATCAAGCAAGCTGCGGAATTTGCCGCCAATGTTTTTCTTGTAAAGTGTATGGAAGCTGGATGAATTAGATGCCAAAAACCAACCACTTTCATGTGGTATTGTACAGAAAGGACAACTTTTTTTCTCCTCCATTTGAAAATGTGGGCGTTATCATCATTACTGTCTGATTCCAATCAATGCAAGTCATCAGAGTCAGGTAATACACCAACTTATATTCTTGTCTTTGTGAAAGAAAGACATCTATATGTGTTACACATGCTTGTATTATCATTAAACACATTTAACTTGTTTACAAAAATGTCTCTTTCATAAATAAATAAATATAAATGATATATATAAATGAGGTAGATCCCCTCGAGTTGGTCAATTAAAAAGTAGCTCGCCTGCAGAAAAAGTGTGGGCACCCCTGGCGTAGATCATGGGTGTCAAACTCGCCGTGTAATTTTATTTGGCCCTTGAGGCAATTATTAATTAAAACTAGAGCTGGCCCGCCGGTATTCAACGCTAACTTTCATACTTGCCAACCCTACCCATTTTTCCAGGAGAATCCCGAATTTCAGTGCCCCTCCTCGAAAATCTCGCAGGGCAACCCTTCTCCCGAGTTTCCACCCGGACAACAATATTGGGGGCGTGCCTTAAAGGTACTGCTTTTAGCATCCTCTACAACAGGGGTCGGGAACCTTTTTGGGTGAGAGAGCCATGAAAGCCAAATATTTCAAAATGTATTTGCGTGAGAGCCATATCATATTTTTTAACACGGAATACAACTAAATGTGTGCATTTTTAAGTAAGACCAACATTTTTAGAGTATAATAAGTCTCTTATTCTTTTTAATAATATTGTTATTCTGAAGCTAACCAATAATAAATAAAATGTCATGTCTGTTGATCATGTTTTTGTTTGGCCATGTGCTGTTTGTCCTTTGGACTCTTTAAGTTCCTGTTTTTTTCCACTCCCTTGTCTGGATTCCTTGGTTACTCATTTTGTCCACCTGTCTCTGGTGAACAAAATGCCCGCTCACCTGCTTCCCGAGCACTAATCAGAGGCAGTATTTAAGCTCGTCTTTGCCAGTCAGTCGCCCTGGCGTCAATGTGATCTTTTCTTGCTCTGTGCTGACTTGTTTCATGCCTTGCCATAGTTTCGTAGTTTTGTTTGATTTATGTTCATAGTCTGTTTATGCGTTAGCTTTCTTCCTTAGCCCAAGTTATGCCGCCGCTGTGAGCGATTTTTGTTTGTATCTTTTTTTAGTTTAAATTTAGTCATGTTTTTACCTAAATGCCGTGTCCCGAGTAGTCCGTCTGCCTTCCTGGGAGAATGACCCCGCATCGTGACATAAAATACTTCTTACCATTAATGCGACTTCTTGAACAGGTGCGGTAGGAAACGGATGGATGGATTTAAATGCATGAGAATGTTTTATATTTTCAACGTTATTATTAGCACTGTAAATTCCAGCGGAATTATTCATAATTATCGTGTTAAGCAATGTCAGCTAAGATTTATCTGAGAGCCAGATGCAGTCATCAAAAGAGCCACATCTGGCTCGCGAGCCATAGGTTCCCTACACCTGCTCTACAACCTGTCGTCAGGTCCGCTTTTCCTCCATACAAACAGCGTCACGTAATATATGCGGCTTCCACCCACACACAAGTAAATGCAAGGCATACTTGGTCAAGAGCCATACAGGTCACACTGAGGGTGGCCGTATAAACAACTTTAACACTGTTACACCACACTGTGAACCCACACCAAACAAGAATGACAAACAGATTTCAGGAGAACATCCACACCGTAACACAGGGGTAGGGAACCAATGGTTCGCGAGCCAGATGTGGCTCTTTTGATGACGGCATCTGGCTCTCGGATAAATCTGACCTGACATTGCTTAACATAATAACTAATAAATAATTCCACTTGTAATAAGTGTTAAAAATAATGTTCAAAACATAAAACATTCTCATGCATTTTTAGTCCGTTTACTACCGCACCTATTCAAGAAGTTGCGTTAAGAAGTTATTTATTTATTATTGGTTAGTGTGGGGCTTGTCCTCCTGGGGGTTCTTCAGACCACCAAGCACCGACATGAGAGCCCGTTTCAGGGTTACACTATTGTTTAATTTTTCAATAAGTCTCTCAGTTGCTCGCGCTCTAGCTCCAGCCCCAACCCCGTCTCTCCTCCGTGCTGTTGCTTATAACAGGGCTCAGGTGGGCCATCTACGCAGCTCTCACTGATTTCGAGGCCGATCCTGGCAACACCCCAGTTTGCTGCAGGCCCGCGGGCCACGCCCCCTCCACAGTTAGCTTCAGAATAACAATGCTATTACAAAGAATAAGAGACCTATTATACTCTGGAAATGTTGGTCTTACTTAAAAATGCACGGGTTTAGTTGTGTTCTGTGTTAAAAAAAATATATGGCTCTTACGGAAAGACATAACACAACAGAACGAATACCCAGAACCCCTTGCAGCACAAATTCTTCCGGGACGCTACAATATACACCCCCGCTACCAACAAAACTGGATTTTGCATGTCACCATAAAGTTATATAAGCCCTGCTTGTTCAATATTCAATGCAAAACTTCTTTGGGTCCCTATTAAAATGTTAAGTTGTTCAACTTTGGCCCGCGGCTTTGTTCCGTTTCGAATTTTGGCCCACTCTGTATTTGAGTTTGACACCCCTGGCGTAGATTCAACGGAAAAACCTCGTATCTCAAGGGACCAATCGGAGCTTCTTTGTCAGTCGCCTTATCGTCTTTAACGAGACATTTGCACGAATGGGGGGCCGACGGTCAAGCTGATTATGTGATATTATGGCACGAAGGGGATATTTGGAAGCACCTTCATTAAATGTATTGTTCTTGATTCTTCCCCTCGCATGCTCTTTCGGGCAGATAACTGGGGAGGTCAAAATGAAAACTGGACGCTGTGTGCAAACGCAGAACGGGGCCCACCCGAGATTGTGATAAAATATCTGGAGAAAGGGCACACTTTCATGAGAGCAGAGTCAATCCATGGCTCAATCGGCAGGAAAATGAAAGCTCTAGAAAACGTCAATACCAGGGGTAGGGAACCTATGGCTCTAGAGCCAGATGTGGCTCTTTTGATGACTGCATCTGGCTCTCAAGATAAATCTTAGCTGACATTGCTTAACACGATAAGTAATGAATAATTCATCCAACGCCCTCGACGCGAACCCCTTAGGGGTGATGGACAACTGGGCAGTGCCTGAAGAGCTGCAGCCCGCCACCGTAGCCCCCCCACTCCCTCCCCTCTGTTGCAAGTCTGGAAATGTATGTTGTGATACGTATATATGCTTTTTTTTCCTCCCCATAGCTGTTCTGTGACCCTAAACACTGTTTGGTTGTCTAATCCAATCAATCAGTCAATCAACAAAGTTGTGTTGTACTCGGGCAATAACAATACTTACCTACCTACATAATTATGCTGGTAATCACTGTCAAAATATCCGCTTTCTACTGCACCTGTTCAAGAAGTCGCATTCATGATAAGAAGTATTTGATGTATTATTGGTTAGCTTCAGAATAACAAAATTAATAAAAAGAATAAGAGACCTGCGATACTCTAAAAATGTTGGTCCTACTAAAAGAATGCCTGCATGTAGTTACATTCATTGTTAAAAACTATTATATGGCTGTCACGGAAATAGATTTTAAAATATTTGGCTTTCATGGCTCTCTCAGCCAAAAAGGTTCCCGACCCCTGGTCTATACCCTGGGTGTCAAACTCTGTCCTGAAAATGTGCGTGCGTCCGCCTTTGTAGTCCGTGACAACCCCATAGTCATAAGCTTTTTCTATTTTTCTATCTTCTTGTTATGGGACATTCATCCTCCACTTTTTCCATTTCTAATATAAAGTAGTGTAAAGTTCTTACTTATATCTGTCAGTTGACTCGCCATGAAAGCAATAAAACATACCGGTGTCGTGAGTTTACATTATTCACCCAAGGAACTTTAGTTACTGGAGAATTCCGTTCGGATGTTTTTTCATAGGTCACATTTCGGGCGTTGTTGTTGCACTAGTGATTTAATTTGGCCCTTGAGCTATTCCCGTAATGATATGACAATAATAATAATACATCTTAATCAATTAATATAAAATGTGTGATATAATTTGCGATGCAAGCAGTCCTGCAGCATGTTTACTTGTGTAAAGCTTGACGTCCAGTAAACATCTAAATGTCTTTCAATAAACACACAAGGTTGGTCTTTTCTTCTATTTCAGTCGAGTCATTTACAAAAGGTAAACATGCTCGGTTTAAAGCTACTGTTAGCTAGCAGCTACACGACAGCTAGGCACACAATAGCACACAAGCTCGACATTAGTAACAAGTGTCCGTAATTAAACTATTACAGTGTAAAACCGCACATTTCTCAATATAAACAAATATCACATCATTATAGTTGCATACAAAGTGTATTAAAAAAGGATCCAGTAACAAACGGGTCCGCATCATTTAACTTACTGCCTTATGAACTTCACTTAATGAATTAGCATAAGTCCATTCCGAACAGTTGATAATAAATAGGTTAGTGTTTCTCATACCTACCATTGTTCTCTGTTTAACTGCCGTATTTTTCGGACCATAGGGCGCACCAGATTATAAGGCGCACTGCCGATGAGCGGGTCTATTCAGGTTTTTTTTTAATTCAGCGGATTATAAGGTGCATTATTATTTTTTTCTAAATGTAAAAGACTTCCTTGTGGTCTACATAACATGTAATAGTGGTTCTTTGCTCAAAATGTTGCATAGATGTTTTTTACAGATCAACTCAGTCGCTTTCTGATGCGCCGTTTTGTGTGCGGTCTTATTTACGTGCCTCTACTTCGACAGCGTCTTCTCCCCGTCATTTTTGTTGTAGCCGTGTAGCGTGCA
The DNA here is from genome assembly GCF_033978795.1 of Nerophis ophidion. NCBI lineage: Eukaryota > Metazoa > Chordata > Actinopteri > Syngnathiformes > Syngnathidae > Nerophis > Nerophis ophidion. Next base: position 20,595,629 of record NC_084639.1, on the reverse strand, counting down.
AGGACGGGAGTGGAAGAAATGTCAAAAGATGGAGCTAACTGTTTTGATTACATTCGGACTTTACTTCAATCAATAACGGAGCAGCATCTCCTCATCCGTGGCTCACTAGTGCGACAACAACGCCCGAAATGTGACCTATGAAAAAACATCCGAACGGAATTCTCCAGTAACTAAAGTTCCTTGGGTGAATAATGTAAACTCACGACACCGGTATGTTTTATTGCTTTCATGGCGAGTTAACTGACAGTTATAAGTAAGAACTTTACACTACTTTATATTAGAAATGGGGAAAAAAGTGGAGGATGAATGTCCCATAACAAGAAGATAGAAAAATTGAAAAAGCTTATGAATATGGGGTTGTTACGGACTACAAAGGCGGACGCATGCACATTTTCAGGACTAATGCACATACCAAGTACACATCAGCAGGTATCAGAAGGTAAGAAAAGTTGGTTTTGCATAATATTGCGAAACAAAACACCAGATAATATGTCAGCTAAGAAGTGCTTATACACACACCATAATGATACTCGTATGTTTAATGCTCCGACAATCTATCAGGCGGTGCAGCTTCATAGCTTACCAAAATCCTGCTAAAAACATTTGGACAAATTTTTGAGCGTCGTGTATAATGTTCTCTGATCTCAATAGAACATTTAAAGTGTTTGTGTCTACTGCCATCATATTGCAGTCTACACGTATCTCTTATGTGTGACTGCCATCATATTGCAATCTACATGTATCTCTTATGTGTCACTGCCATAATATTGCAGTCTTCTGTACATGTATCTCTTATGTGTGACTGCCATAATATCGCAGTCTACATGTATCTCTTATGTGTGACTGCCATCATATTGCAGTCTACATGTATCTTTTATGTGTGACTGCCATCATATTGCAGTTACACGTATCTTATGTGTGACTGCCATCATATTGCAGTCTACACGTATCTCTTATGTGTGACTGCCATAATATCGCAGTCTACATGTATCTCTTATGTGTGACTGCCATCATATTGCAGTCTACACATGTCTCTTATATGTGACTGCCATCATATTGCAGTTTACACATGTCTCTTATATGTGACTGCCATCATATTGCAGTCTACATGTATCTCTTATGTGTGACTGCCATAATATTGCATCTCTTATGTGTGACTGCCATCAAATTGCAGTCGACACAACTCTCTTATGTGTGACTGCCATAATATTGTAGTCTACATGTGTCTCTTATGTGTGACTGCCATCATATTGCAGTTGACAAGTGTCTCTAATGTGTGACTGCCATCATATTGCAGTCTACACTTATCTCTTGTGTGACGGCCATAATATCGCAGTCTACATGTATCTTTTATGTGTGACTGCCATCATATTGCAGTCTACACGTATCTCTTATGTGTGACTGCCATCATAGTGCAGTCTACACGTACCTCTTATGTGTGACTGCCATAATATTGCAATCTACATGTATCTCTTATGTGTGACTGCCATAATATCGCAGTCTACATGTATCTTTTATGTGTGACTGCCATCATATTGCAGTCTACACGTATATCTTATGTGTGACTGCATTATATTGCAATCTACATGTATCTCTTATGTGTGACTGCCATAATATCGCAGTCTACATGTATCTCTTATGTCTGACTGCCATCATATTGCAGTCTACATGTATCTTTTATGTGTGACTGCCATCATATTGCAGTCTACTTTTATCTCTTATTTGTGACTGCCATCATATTGCAGTCTACATGTATCTCAATGGTGACTACAATCATATTGCAGTCTACACATATCTCTTTTGTGTGACTGCCATCTACTGGTCACACTTGTCATTACACCATGTACCAAATAAAATTGCTTCTAGGTCGGCAATCACAACCAGAATAATTCCGTCCATTAGTTGCACCGGGTTATAAGGCGCATTGTCGATTTTTGAGAAAATGAAAGGATTTTAAGTGCACCTTATAGTCCGAAAAATACGGCAACTTTACTTGCTCAAACTTTTTTTTAACATTGCACACCACAATGTAATCAAAGTATATATCCGTGTTGATATCGAATCATATCAAAATATCGATAGCAGCCAATACTCAAGGCTCCAATATCGGTGTTGTATCATAAGTTATAAAAAGTTGTATCGAGACACCCCTACAATAAACACACCACTGCGCGCTGTCACATTTCTGATTGTGGCTCCTCCCCCTGCAGGGCACGCACATGCCCCTTCTGCAGAAGAAGCAGGTAATCCTCCCAGTTTTAATATTCCATGCCCATCACCTCCACATCTCCATCATGTCCCTTAGATGTTCAGCTGCCACATCACGGTCCACCTTGTGGGTTAGTCCTCCATCACATGTGGACGTTAAACACGCCGAAGGAAGGTTTGCTGAATGTGCCATCCGTGCATGCTTGTCTTCATTACAATTCCTGAATAACCCAAAAGCCGACAGTTAAAAATGGTGTCTTTTCAAAGTTCACAAGAGTAGCCATGACTGAAAAGGACACACTCTTTAAGATGAAATGAACTTTAATATAAATATATATATATATATATATATATATATATATATATATATATATATATATATATATATATATATATATATATATATATACTGTATGTACTGTAGTAACATTCATAATAACATGTAATATATACATGATGTAAGTGTATATGTAATGGGGTAACATTCATAATAACATATACATGATGTAATTATGTATGTAATGGAATAAAATTCATAACGTGATATGTACATGATGTGAGTATATATGTAGTATCTAGTAGCATTCATAATAACATGTAATATATACATGATGCAAGTATATGTCATAACATTTATAATACCATGTAATGTATACATGATGTAAGTTTATATGTAATGAAGTAACATTCATAACATGTAATATATACATAATGTGAGTATATATGTAGTATCTAGTAACATTCATAATAACATGTAATAGATACATGATGCAAGTATATATGTCATGTTATTACATTTATAATAAATGATAAATGGGTTCTACTTGTATAGCGCTTTTCTACCATGTAATATATACATAATGCAGGTATATATGTAATGGAGTAAAATATATAATAACATGTAATAAATACATGATGTGAGTATATATGTAGTATCTAGTAACATTCATAATAACTTGTAATATGTACATGATGCAAGTATATATGTCATGTTATAACATTTATAATACCATATAATATATACATAATGTAAGTACATATGTAATGTAGTTACATTCATTATAACGTGATACATACATAATGTGAGTATATATGTAGTATCTAGTAACATTCATAATAACTTGTAATATGTACATGATGCAAGTATATATGTCATGTTATAACATTTATAATACCATATAATATATACATAATGTAAGTACATATGTAATGTAGTAACATTCATAATAACGTGATATATACATAATGTGAGTATATATGTAGTATCTAGTAACATTCATAATAACATGTAATATATACATGATGCAAGTATATATGTCATGTTATAAAGTTTATAATACCATGTAATATATACATGATGTAAGTATATATGTAATGGACTAAAATATATAATATGTAATATATACATGATGCGAGTATGTATGTAGTATCTAGTAACATTCATAATAACATGTAATATATACATGATGCAAGTATATAAATGGGTTGCAAGTATATGTCATGTTATAACATTTATAATACCATGTAATGTATACATGATGTAAGTATATATGTAATGTAGTAACATTCATAATAGCATGTAATATATACATGATGCATGTAACGTAGTAACATTTATAATAACATGTAATATATACATGATGTCAATCAATCAATCAATCAATGTTTATTTATATAGCCCCAAATCACAAATGTCTCAAAGGACTGCACAAATCATTACGACTACAACATCCTCGGAAGAACCCACAAAAGGGCAAGGAAAACTCACACCCAGTGGGCAGGGAGAATTCACATTCAGTGGGACGCCAGCGACAATGCTGACTATGAGATGTAAGTATATATGTAATGTAACATTCATAATAACATGTAATATATACATGCTGTAAGTATATATGTAATGGAGTAAAATTCACAACATGTAATATATACATGATGTGAGTATGTATGTAGTATCTAGTAACATTCATAATAACATGTAATATATACATGATGTAAGTATATATGTCATGGAGTAACATTCATAATAACATGTAATATATACATGCTGTAAGTATATATGTAATGGAGTAAAATTCACAACATGTAATATATACATGATGTGAGTATATATGTAGTATCTAGTAACATTCATAATAACATGTAATATATACATGATGTAAGTATATATGCCATGTAGTAACATTCATATTAACATATAACATATACATGATGTAAGTCTGTATGTAATGGAGTAAAATTCATAATAACATGTAATATATACATGATGTGAGTATATATGTAGTATCTAGTAACATTCATAATAACATGTAATATATACATGATGTAAGTATATATGTCATGTTATAACATTTATAATACCATGTAATATATACATGATGTAAGTATATATGTAATTGACTAAAATATATAATAACATGTAATATATACATGATGTAAGTACATATGTAGTATCTAGTAACATTCATAATAACATGTAATACATACATGATGCAAGTATATGTCATGTTATAACATTTATAATACCATGTAATGTATACATGACATAAGTTTATATGTAATATAGTAACATTCATAATATGTAATATATACATGATGTAAGTATATATGTAATGTAGTAACATTCATAATAACATGTAATATATACATGATGTAAGTATATATGCAATGGAGTAAAATGCATAACATGTAATATATGCATGATGTGAATATATGTAGTATCTAATAACATTCATAATAACATGTAATATATACATGATGTGAGTATATATGTAGTATCTAGTAACATTCATAATAACATGTAATATATACATGATGTAAGTATATATGTCATGTAATAACATTCATAATAACATGTGATATATACATGATGTGAGTATATATGTAGTATCTAGTAACATTCATAATAACTTGTAATATATACATGATGCAAGTATATATGTCATTTTGTAACATTTATAATACCATGTAATGCATACATGATGTAAGTGTATATGTAATGTAGTAACATTCATAATAACATGTAATTTATACATGCTGTAAGTATATAAGCAATGGAGTAAAATGCATAATATGTAATGTATGCATGATGTGAATATATATGTAGTATCTAGTAACATTCATAATAACATGTAATATATACATGATGTAAGTATATATGTAATGTAGTACATTCATAATAACATTTAATATATACATGATGCATGTAACATAGTAACATTCATAATACCATGTAATATATACATGATATAACTATATATGTAATGTAGTACATTCATAATAACATGTAATATGTACATAATGATGAAAGTATATGTCATGTAGTAACATTCATAATAACATGTGATACTACTCACATATTTTGCTAATTTTAAGCATATGGCGGCGTATTAATTTCACAGACACATCACAACGTTTGCCATTTCCTTCAATAAAAACAACATAACTAATCACGCCATACTTCATGAGAGACAACACATACTACTTTGGGACAATTGATGATCCAGAAACGTATGTTTTTGATCCTGAATATAAGGAAGTTGATCTACAATTTTGAACACAATAAAACAATCACACACAGTACAATGTCTGCTCTCATCAGAATGTCGGCTTTTGGGATGTTTATATATTTCAGTACCAGACTTCTGTTCTTTGTTTGAATTCATCACAAAAGAAGATGAGCACAAGCAAGTCTTGTCTTCGGGTCCGAATTGAATTTCAAATTGACCAACTTTGCTTTATGACCACAACTTTCTTCTGTGCAAGTGAGGTGCTGATTAAAATCTAGCACACACGCTAACCTACTCAAAGGCAATTCAGCAGCTCAATTTGTCAATAGCTACATAAGCTACATTACCTCTCTGTGATGAAAGCGCCTCTAAAAGTAGTTCCTCTGTGATAGCTCCTTTGATAACAGTTGGTGTTTTTTGGATGTTTTTACTTGGTTTCATGGGAGGGATATTTGACTCCTGTTGGCTACATTGTTAAGTACAAGTTGTATATTTCCAATTAAAATGAGAAAAATGTGTGTTCTTGTCTCACATAGGGATTGTGAATGATAGATAGAATTAAAAAAAAAATGTAGAGTGATTTTTGCTTGATGATTCTGCTCAATTTACTACTCTGATCTCTACCTTTGTCTTCTTCTGGCCTTTTAACCATGAGGTTATTATTCGTATTATTGTCCATGTTTTTGCATCGCCAAATAGTGATCACATCGCCATGTGATGTTTTGTCGTCATATTACGGTTGTGTGATAATCCCTAAAATGGTCAAACGTACAAATGAGTGGTTTTAATGTATAAGGAGTCCAGTGTGTGTGTGTGTTGTTGAAGTCAATTGTTAATATTCTTTACATGATTACTTGATAATATTTGTGTATTAGTGACTGCAATGCTTTAATTTGGAGCTAAAGTTGTTTATATTTATTGTATGCTTTAATCGGTAAACAGCAGTTGACTTCCGGTATTCGTTCGAAAGCAAGTCGTACATGTTGCGTTCTTCTGTAGTAATTTCTGATGCCAATCTACACAAAGCGGCGAAGAAGCAATGCCGTAAGTTGTCTTTAATAAGTTAACATGTCAGACACGTTAAAAAAGAAAGTGTAATAGTGCCGATATGTTGAATATAATTGTCGAATTGGATACAATGTGTTCAAGTCATTCAGGGCAGTCGGGAGTCTCCCTCTGCTGGACATTTTTGGACATTACCGTTACATTTTATATGTGATTATAGACAAATGTGTACAGAGGCAATAAGTGTGTTTTTGTGTCTTTATTTTTACACGTCTTACGAGTGTTTTTTTCATGCGTTGCTGAGGCAGCTGGCATGCAACTTCCTGCACGTCCTGCTTTTCCCTGCCACAGTAAATGTTCACAAAAAGGCAGCCCTACAGATTTGTTCCTTGCTGCAGCCACCTTTCAGTATAAAAAATGTACATGCCCAGAGGAGACGTGTTTTTAAAAAAAAAAATATTATTGTTATTATGCTGCTCCCGCCTGCAAGATACAGCACACTGGCTTGTAAACATTCCTGTCCAAAAAATGCTCCCTTACTGGTGCTAGTGTGGAAATACGGACCTTGTACACCAGATACACCAGCACAATCTAATCCTGCCTTGACAAAGATGTCACTGATAATATTAGTATAGCAATATGTTTATTTATGGAGTAAAATTTAAAGTGGTGTTTTAGAAAGAGCTGTCCGTATGATTCCACCAATGCAAACCTCAATAATACACTTCTGTGTTATTTGTGCATTTTCTGTTTGAGCACATTGTCATGGTTTTGGCATGTGGTTTTACTTTTGCACCACTGCCATTCAGTAGTGGAGTACATCTGATATGCAAACCCCAAAAGCAGTGAAGTTGTGACGTGTAAACGGTTAATAAAAAGAGAATACAATGATTTGCATATTATTTTCAACTTATATTCAATTGAATAGACTGCAAAGACAAGATACTTACTGTTCACTGTGGAGTTTGTCCCCAGACCACCAAGCATCGACACAAGAGGATACAAAATGTTTTTTTTTGCCATCGTTTTGCTTTTCAGCCCAAAGTGTCTCTTTGGCGTTCTCGCCCCAGCTCCAACAATGTCTTTTCTCCCGGCTGCTGCTTAAACAGAGCGGCAGGTGATTAGATAATAAGGCCCACCTGGGCCATCTACGCATCTGTCGCTGACTTCGAGGCCGGTCCTGGCACACACCCGCTTGGCCCCCCTTCTACATTCATGTGTTATTATATTTTCTTGCCTTTTTGGTCCGGGGCCCTTTGGGACTGTGTGACCTCTGTGGTGCTTTTTTTGTGGACTTCTGGATCTTCCTCCCAGGAGCCTTTTGGCCTTGGAGACCAGCTGCTGGGTGTCTGCCACACCGGAGTCGGTTTGGATGGACTGGAGGAGATGCGGATGAGGGGACAGGGCCGCGGAGCTAGCATTTAAGTCTCACCTTAAAACTCATCTGTATACTCTAGCCTTTAAATAGACCTCCTTTTTAGACCAGTTGATCTGCCGCTTCTTTTCTTTCTCCTATGTCCCCCCCTCCCTTGTGGAGGGGGTCCGGTCCGATGACCATGGATGAAGTACTGGCTGTCCAGAGTCGAGACCCAGGATGGACCGCTCGCCTGTATCGGTTGGGGACATCTCTACGCTGCGGATCCGCCTCCGCTTGAGATGGCCTCCTGTGGACGGGACTCTCGCTGCTGTCTTGGATCCACTTGAGCTGAACTCTCGCGGCTGTGTTGGAGCCACTATGGATTGAACTTTCACAGTATCATGTTAGACCCGCTCGACATCCATTGCTTTCGGTCCCCTAGAGGGGGAGGGGTTGCCCACATCTGAGGTCCTCTCCAAGGTTTCTCATAGTCAGCATTGTCACTGGCGTCCCACTGGATGTGAATTCTCCCTGCCCACTGGGTGTGAGTTTTCCTTGCCCTTTTGTGGGTTCTTCCGAGAATGTTGGAGTCGTAATGGTTTGTGCAGTCCTTTGAGACATTTTTGATTTGGGGCTATATAAATAAACTTTGATTGATTGATTGATTGACTGAGCGCTGGGACGGAGAGGCTTCGCGGTGTCTTGGCTGGGTGAGCAGGTGTCGGACACCTCAGTCACCTCGGACTCATCCATGCGGACTGGACACTGGCCAAGAGTGGAGTCGGCTCTCTTGGTTGCTTTGTTGGGTCTGCTCCTGTCTCTGGCCATGCTCCCTCTACCCATCGAACACCGCAGAGGCCACCACAGTGGATATGTTTCTTTTACTTTTTATTCATAGCTGTATGTAGAAGTGTCTGGTTGTATCTGCCGCTTTAATGTCTTTAATGTCCTCTGTGTTCTTTGATGTTTGATGTTTCACTCTTACACACATGTAAGAGGGATGTGTACTATGGCTATGAGTTGTTTTTTTCCCCTTGGCCTCAGTCTGCACCCCCTCTCCAGGGCCCAGGCTAAGACCGATTTTTTAAATTTTATTTTAATCTTCTATTTTTTTCTCCCCCCCCCCCCCCTGTTTACCTTTATCTCATCTTTTTTGTAAGGGGCGCTGAAAGCCGGCAGACCCGTCAGCGATCCTGTTCTGTCTCCTTTTAATGTTTGTCTGATCTTGAATGGGATTGTGCTGAAAATTGTAATTTTCCTGACGGAATAAATAAAGTACTATCTAATCTAATTATTCACACTCAGAAACTGGGCGGCACAGCTCGGTTGGTAGAGCGGCCGTGCCAGCAACTTGAGGGTTGCAGGTTCGATTCCCGCTTCCGCCATCCTAGTCACTGCCGTTGTGTCCCTGGGCAAGACACTTTACCCACCTGCTCCCAGTGCCAACCCACACTGCTTTAAATGTAACTTAGATATTGGGTTTCACTACGTAAAGCGCTATAAAAATATAATTCACTTCACTATTTTTAGCAAATAATCACAAACTTAGAATTTAATGGCAGCAACACATTGCAGAAAAATTGTCACAGGGGCATTTTTTCCACTGTGTTACATGGCGTTTCCTTTTAACAACACTCAGTAAAGGTTTGGGAACTGAGGAGGCACATTTTTGAGGTGGAATTATTTCCCATTCTTGCTAGATGTACAGCTTAAGTTGTTCAACAGTCTCCCTTCTGCTATTTTATGCTTCATATTGCACCACACATTTTCAATGGGAGACAGGTCTGGACTACAGATAGGCCAGTCTAGTACCTGCACTCTTCTACTTTGGTGCCACACTATTGTAACACGTGGCTTGTCATGGTCTTGCTGAAATAAGCAGGGGCGTCCATGATAACGTTGCTTGGATGGCAACATGTGTTGCTCCAAAACCTGTATGTACCACCACAGATGTGTAAGTTACCCATGCCTTGGGCACTAATGCACCCCCATACCATCACAGATGCTGCCTTTTACACTTTGCGCCCGGAACAATCCGGATGGTTCTTTTCCTCTTTGTTCCGGACGACACGACGTCCGAAGTTTCCAAAAATGTAAAATGTGGACTCGTCAGACCACAGAGCACTTTTCCACTTTGCATCGGTCTAGCTTAGATGAGCTTGGGCCCAGCGAAGCCAGAGGCGTTTCTGGGTGTTGTTGATAAAATGGCTTTCTTTTTGCATAGTAGAGTTTTAACTTGCACTTACATATGTAGGGACCAACTATAGCTACTGACAGTGTTTTTCCGAAGTGTTCCCGAGCCCATGTGGTAATATCCTTTACACCTGTTTTTGATGCAGGAGCGAACGTTACGGGCCTTAAATGTTGGTTTTCAGCCTTGCTGCTTACGTGCGGTGTTTTTTTTTCCAAATTCTCTGAATCTTTTGATGATATTACGGAGCGTAGATGGTGAAATCCCTAAATTCCTTGCAATAACTGTTTGAGAAATGTTGTTCTTGAACAATTTGCTCAGACATTTGTTGACAAAGTGGTCACGCTCGCCCCATCTTTGTTTGTGAACGAATGAGCATTTCATGGAAGCTGCTTTCGTACCCAATCATGGCACTTGCCTGTTCCCAATCAGCCTGTTCACCTGCGGGATGTTCCAAATAAGTCTTTGAAGAGCATTCCTCGATTTTCTCAGTCTCTTTTGCCACTTGTGCCAGCTTTTTTGAAACATGTCGCAGGCATCAAACTCCAATTTGCAAAAAATGACAAAGTTTTCCAGGTCCAACGTTAAGTATCTTGTCCTTGCAGTCTATTCAATTGAATATAAGTTGAAAAGGATTTGCAAATCATTGTCTTCTCTTTTTATTTACCTTTTCCACAACTTGACAACTTCACTGGTGGTGTAAGTGGTGGTAACGCAAGTCCTGGTGTTTTGTGTTCAGCGGCTCCAGGCTGCTGCAGCCAGCACAGGTGTGTGACATGCTGAAAGGCCTGATCCTGGTGCTGTGCTTCTCCATGATGCACTACGTGGACTATGCCATGATGTACCACCTGATCCGAGGACAGTCCGTCATCAAGCTCTACCTCATCTACAACATGCTGGAGGTACGCCGTAATCCTTGTTTTCTGTACATGCATTCCTTGTTTTTGCAGCCCGCCACAAATAAATCCAGCACTACCTCCCCACTCACTAATGAACACATTATACTGGGCCTTTAACTTGCAGTGAAAAAGACATAACTAGGCAGGGATGGGTACCGATACCAGTACTTTTTTTGCACCAACCGATTCACGTAAAGTCTAACGGTGCCTTGGGTTGCCAAATCTCTTCGCATTTGGCAATCACTCAAGTAGCATTGCGAGTGGAGATGTCCGATATTCCAATATCGTCCAACTCTTAATTACCGATTCCCATATCAACCGATACCGATATGTACAGTCGTGGAATTAACACATTATTATACCTAATTTTGCCCCGCTGGATGCATAAAACAACGTAACAAGGTTTTCCAAAATAAATCAACTCAAGTTATGGAAAACAAAATGCCATATTTATTATTTAACATGCCTTGAAACAGCAGTTTGGAATGTGGGACATGCTCTCCCTGAGAGAGCATGAGGAGGCTGAGGTGGGCGGGGTTGGGAGGGCATATTGTAGTGTCCCGGAAGAGTTGGTGCTGCAAGGGGTTCTGGGTATTTGTTCTGTCGCGTTCATGTTGTGTTACGGTGCGGATGTCCTCCCGAAATGTGTGTCATTCTTGTTTGGTGTGGGTTCACAGTGTGGCGCATATTTGTAACAGTGTTAAAGTTGTTTATACGGCCACCCTCAGTGTGACCTGCATGGCTGTTGACCAAGTATGGCTTGCATTCACTTGTGTGTGTGTGTGTGTGTGGCCTTCTCTGTGGTCGGCCCTAGTCCCTGGAACACTCTGCCGCTCCATGTTCAAACTGCTTCCATAGTGGAGTGTTTTAAGTCTCGTCTTAAGACCCACTTTTATTCTTTGGCTTTTAACACTACGTGAGTTGTGTGGTCCTCTGTTCTCTGTTGTCCTGTGTGTTTTTTATACACTTTGATTTCTATTTTACTGTTTTAATCGATTTTACCCTTTAAAGTAGTTTTTAATCATATTTGTTTTTTATATTGTTTTTATTGGTTTTATATTTATTTATTTTTTGTTTTTATTCAGTCATTGGTGGAGCATAATATATATATATATATATATATATATATATATATATATATATATATATATATATACTTTTTCTTATTTTATTGTATTTATTTTTTTTTTTAACAATTGTTTTTAACATGGCTGTGCAGCACTTTGGAAACGTTATTGTTGTTTAAATGTGCTATATAAATAAAGTGGATTGGATTGCATTGTGTGCGTGCGTGCGTGCGTGCGTGAAAAACGCCGTCAATATTTGGGTGGAAATCAGGGAGAATGGTAGTCCCGGGAGATTTTCGGGAGGAGCACTGGAATTCGTGAGTCTCCCGGGAAAATCGTGAGGGTCGGCAAGTATGACTGGGAGACGCAACTGCTCTGTACTTCTCCCTACGTCCGTGTACCACTCCGTACAGGGGCGTTTTAAAAAATCATATATTTTACGTTTTTAAAACCGATATTACATTTTAAAGCATTTAGCGGCCGATAATATCGACAGCCTGATATTATCCGACATCTCTAATTGCGAGCGTATCCAGCCAAACTACCGCTAGGAAATGTTGCAATTTTCCATGCCAACACAGAAAACGCTCCAGTGTTAAGTAAAGCAAGGCTCCGCTTTTCCAAAAATCGCACTAGCTTCATATACATTGGCTTTACTATTGACATGCTATACCGATTGTAACATTAGCGATTTTACATGGCGATTTCAACACCTCCAAATGTGTTAAAGGGGAACATTATCACAATTTCAACAGGGTTAAAAACAATAAAAATCAGTTCCCAGTGGCTTGTTGTATTTTTGGAAGTTTTTTTCCAAATTTTACCGGTCCCGGAAGAGCCCTAAAAAAAAGCTTTAAAGTGCTTGATTTTCGCTATTTGCCATGCAACTACCCATTTCCCTGTGACGTCATACAGTGATGCCAATGTAAACAAATAATGGCAGATACCACAGCAAGATATAGTGACATTAGCTCGGATTCAGACTCGGATTTCAGCGACTTAAGCGATTCAACAGATTACGCATGTATTGAAACGGATGGCTGGAGTATGAAAGTATTGAAGAAGAAACTATAGCTATTGACGCTATTCATAGCCATAGCATGGCCGAATAGCTGCGTTAGCATCGCCGGTAAAATGTGCGGACCAAACGATCAGGACTTTCGCATCTCGTGACACTGGAGCAACTTAAATCCGTCGATTGGTAAGTGTTTGTTTCGCATTAAATGTGGGTGGAAGGAAACGTCATATAGTTGCAAATGCATTTGCAGGTTATCCATACATCTCTGTGCCATGTCTGCTTTAGCACCGCCAGTAAATGTGGACGCCTCTCCTCTTATGTGTGACTGCCATCAAATTGCAGTCTACACAACTCTCTTATGTGTGACTGCCATAATATTGTAGTCTACATGTGTCTCTTATGTGTGACTGCCATAATATTGCAGTCTACACGTATTTCTTATGTGTGACTGCCATCAGTAAATAGCATGTTAGCATCAATTAGCATAGCATGTTAGCATCGATTAGCTGGCAGTCAACATCAACAAAACTCACCTTTGTGATTTCGTTGACTTTATGGTTGCAAATGCATCTGCAGGTTATCCATACATCTCTGTGCCATGTCTGCTTTAGCACCGCCGGTAAATAGCATGTTAGCGTCGATTAGCGTAGCATGTTAGCATCGATTAGCTGGCAGTCAACATCAACAAAACTCACCTTTGTGATTGCGTTGACTTTATGGTTGCAAATGCATCTGCAGGTTATCCATACATCTCTGTGCCATGACTGCCTTAGCACCGCCGGTAAATAGCATGTTAGCGTCGATTAGCGTAGCATGTTAGCATCTGCAGGTTATCCATACATCTCTGTGCCATGTCTGCTTTAGCACCGCCGGTAAATAGCATGTTAGCGTCGATTAGCGTAGCATGTTAGCATCGATTAGCTGGCAGTCAACATCAACAAAACTCACCTTTGTGGTTTCGTTGACTTTATCGTTGCAAATGCATCTGCAGGTTATCCATACATCTCTGTGCCATGTCTGCTTTAGCACCGCCGGTAAATAGCATGTTAGCGTCGATTAGCGTAGCATGTTAGCATCGATTAGCATGCAGTCAACATCAACAAAACTCACCTTTGTGATTGCGTTGACTTTATCGTTGCAAATGCATCTGCAGGTTATCCATACATCTCTGTTCCATGTCTGCTTTAGCACCGCCGGTAAATAGCATGTTAGCATCGATTAGCGTAGCATGTTAGCATCGATTAGCTGGCAGTCAACATCAACAAAACTCACCTTTGTGATTTCGTTGACTTTATGGTTGCAAATGCATCTGCAGGTTATCCATACATCTCTGTGCCATGTCTGCTTTAGCACCGCCGGTAAATAGCATGTTAGCGTCGATTAGTGTAGCATGTTAGCATCGATTAGCATGCAGTCAACATCAACAAAACTCACCTTTGTGATTGCGTTGACTTTATCGTTGCAAATGCATCTGCAGGTTATCCATACATCTCTGTTCCATGTCTGCTTTAGCACCGCCGGTAAATAGCATGTTAGCATCGATTAGTGTAGCATGTTAGCATCGATTAGCTGGCAGTCAACATCAACAAAACTCACCTTTGTGATTTCGTTGACTTTATGGTTGCAAATGCATCTGCAGGTTATCCATACATCTCTGTGCCATGTCTGCTTTAGCACCGCCGGTAAATAGCATGTTAGCATTGATTAGCATAGCATGTTAGCATCGATTAGCTGGCAGTCAACATCAACAAAACTCACCTTTGTGATTTCGCTGACTTTATGGTTGTAAATGCATCTGCAGGTTATCCATACATCTCTGTGCCATGTCTGCTTTAGCACCGCCGGTAAATAGCATGTTAGCATCGATTAGCGTAGCATGTTAGCATCGATTAGCTGGCAGTCAACATCAACAAAACTCACCTTTGTGATTTCGCTGACTTTATCGTTGCAAATGCATCTGCAGGTTATCCATATATCTCTGTGCCATGTCTGCTTTAGCACCGCCGGTAAATAGCATGTTAGCGTCGATTAGCGTAGCATGTTAGCATCGATTAGCTGGCAGTCAACGTCAACAAAACTCACCTTTGTGATTTTGTTGACTTTATCGTTGCAAATGCATATGCAGGTTATCCATACATCTCTGTGCCATGTCTGCTTTAGCACCGCCGGTAAATAGCATGTTAGCGTCGATTAGCGTAGCATGTTAGCATCGATTAGCTGGCAGTCAACATCAACAAAACTCACCTTTGTGATTTCGCTGACTTTATCGTTGCAAATGCATCTGCAGGTTATCCATACATCTCGGTGCCATGTCTGCCTTAGCATCGCCGGTAAAATGTGGAGACACTGTGGCCCATTCAATGGGGGTCTGGCGGCAGACACTTTGGCATCTTCGGGCCTGTGGTGCAACTTGAATCCCTCCCTGTTAGTGTTGTTACACCCTCCAACAACACACCGTCGAGGCATGATGTCTCCAAGGTTCTAAAAAATAGTAAAAAAAAACGGAAAATAACAGAGCTGAGACCCGGTGTTTGTAATGTGTTGAAAATGAAAATGGCGGCCGTATTACCTCGGCGACGTCACGTCTTACGTCATCGCCTCCAGAGCGATAAACAGAAAGGCGTTTAATTCGCCAAAATTCACCCATTTAGAGTTCGGAAATCGGTTACAAAAATATATGATCTATTTTCTGCACCATCAAGGTATATATTGACACTTACATAGGTCTGATGATAATGTTCCCCTTTAATGAAAACTACAACTAAGAAAAAGGTTACAATTAAACAGCTACGGTTTAAAAAGTACAATGCTTACAGTATTAACACTTTTTAGGAAGGAACAGTGGACGGCGTGGCGCAGTGGGAGAGTGGCCGTGCGCAACCCGAGGGTCCCTGGTTCAAATCCCACCTAGTACCAACCTCGTCACGTCCGTTGTGTCCTGAGCAAGACACTTCACCCTTGCTCCTGATGGGTGCTGGTTGGCGCCTTGCATGGCAGCTCCCTCCATCAGTGTGTGAATGTGTGTGTGAATGGGTAAATGTGGAAGTAGTGTCAAAGCGCTTTGAGTACCTTGAAGGTAGAAAAGCGCTATACAAGTACAACCCATTTATTTATTTAACAAAAGACAGCCTCGTGGTTAGTGTCCGCCCTGAGATCGGTAGGATGTGAGTTCAAACCCCGGCCGAGTCATACCAAAGACTATGGCACTCATAGTATGGTTAGCGCCTTGCATGGCAGCTCCCGCCGTCAGTGTGTGAATGGGTGAATGTGGAACAACTGTCAAAGCGCTTTGGGTTCCTTAAAAAGGGGTAGAAACCATTTACCATTTACTCAGCTTCAAGGGTTGGAATTGGGGGTTAAATCACCAAAAATGATTCCCAAGCGTGGCCAGCGCTGCTGCTCACTGCTCCCCTCACCTCCCAGGGGGTGGAACAAGGAGATGGGTCGAATGCAGAGGACAGAATTCACCACATCAAGTGTGTGTTCAAGTTTATTGTTTTCAAGTTTATTGTTCTTCGGTCAATGGTCAACAAAGCAAACAAACAGTTGTACATTCATAGATTGAAAATAAAAAGTTGTACATTCATAGATTGAAAATTAAAAAAATGTCACGGACCGAAAGGGTTTAGGCTGAAGTTAAACACTTATTGCGCCTAACCCAATAAACAATTTCAAGTACAAAATAAACTTCCGAAAGTTATAAAATGTCCTTTGCACAACTTATTATAAATACACATTATAAACAACATGAACGTAGTTGAGAAATATCCCTGTGTACATATAGACCTTTGCACTAATTATATATACAATATATACAAACAATTGTACTTCTATTATTATTTATATCTCATGTTTAATTTTTAATTAACATTAATCATAGTATTAACTACAATGTTAATTCAAGAGTGATGTATTTTTTTAAGACATTGGTCTTAAAGTGTTTTTTAAATGTGCGAATGGAACTGGAACATTTTAAGGTGTGTGACAATCATTGGTACTTTAACTTTTACTTAACTTAAAGTCTGACCTGACTTAAATCAGGGGTCACCAATACGGTGCCCTCGGGCACCAGGTCGCCCGTAAGGACCAGATGAGTCGTCCGCTGGCCTGTTCTAAAAATAGCTCAAATAGCAGCACTTACCAGTGAGCTACCTTTTTTTTTTTAATTGTATTTATTTACTAGCAAGCTGGTCTCGCTTTGCTGGACATTTTTAATTCTAAGAGAGACAAAACTCAAATAGAACTTGAAAATCCAAAAAAATATTTTAAAGACTTGGTTTTCACTTGTTTGAATAAATTAATTTATTTTTTTACTTTGCTTCTTATAACTTTCAGAAAGACAATTTTAGAGAAAAAATACAACCTTAAAAATGATTTTAGGATTTTTAAAGACATATACCTTTTTACCTTTTAAATTCCTTCCTCTTCTTTCATGACAATTTAAGTCAATGTTAAAGTATTTTTTTTTATTATTATTGTAAAGAATAATAAATACATTTTAATTTAATTTTTCATCTTAGCTTCTGTTTTTTCGACGAAGAATATTTGTGAAATCTTTCTTCAAACTTATTATGATTAAAATAAATAAAAAATATTCTGGCAAATCTAGAAAATCTGTCAAATCAAATTTGAATCTTATTCCAAAGTCTTTTGGATCTCTTTTAAAATTTTTAATCCGGAAAATCTAGAAGAAGTAATGATTTGTCTTTGTTAGAAATATAGCTTGGTCCAGTTTGTTATATATTCTAACAAAGTGCAGATTGCATTTTAACCTATTTAAAACATGTCATCAAAATTCTAAAGGTAATCTTAATCAGGAAAAATTACTAATGATTTTTATTTTATTTACTAATGACTAAATTTGTTTTTTTAATTTTTTCAAAGAGATTCGAATTAGCTAGTTTTTTTCAATATTTTTCGGTTGAATTTAGAATTTTAAAGAGTCGAAATTGAAGATAAACTATGTTTCAAATTAAAATGTTCTTTTTTTTCGTGTTTTTTCCTCTTTTAAACCGTTCAATTAAGTGTTTTTTTCATCATTTATTCTCTACAAATAACCTTCCATAAAAGGAAAAAAAATGTACGACGGAATGACGGACAGAAATACCCATTTTTTTAAAAATATATACATATATATATATATATATATATATATATATATATATATATATAGATATATATATATATATATATATATATATATATATATATATAGATATATATATATATATATATATATATATATATATATATATCTATATATAGATATATATCTATATATATATATATATATATATATATATATATAGATATATATATATAGATATATATATATATATATATAGATATATATATATATATATGTAGATTTATATATTAAAGGTAAATTGAGCAAATTGGCTATTTCTGGCAATTTATTTAAGTGTGTATCAAACTGGTAGCCCTTCGCATTAATCAGTAGCTCTCGGTTTCAAAAAGGTTGGTGACCCCTGCCTTAAACTATATGCTATATGTAATTGAGACTAAGAAATGTGATAATAAAACAAGATATAAAAGCTGGACAACAGCTTTTATCACAGTTTTAAATGTTGCGATAAAAAAATAGCTTTTGACATCAAAAACAATTTATATTTATTAACAAACACGAAAGAACTGAAAAAATGGTACTGTTGAGTACAGATATCGATTTCGAGGTATTAAGAATTAGTACCGTATCGGTTCAAATGAGAACGGCACCCAACCCTACTTGTACAATATTAAAAACGTGTTGAAAATCTTTCAAACAAACTCCTGCATTAACATGTCTCTGTGGAAGGTGGCAGACCGCCTCTTCTCCTCCTTCGGCCAAGACATCCTGGACGCTCTCTACTGGACCGCCACCGAGCCCAAAGAGCGCAAGAGAGACAGCATCGGAGTCATCCCTCACTTCCTCATGGCCGTCTTCTATGTCTGTATCCTTCCCAAGGTCCCCAGACTACTTATATAACCACAGAACCACAAGGTTGACCTGTAGTAAGGTAGGAAGTAGGATACCAAAATGAATTTTGATACTTTTCGAATTAAAGGGGACCACATAAAATGTAATTTTCGGCTTTATTTTAAAAAAAATACCTTAGGATACGTTAAACACATGTTTATTATTGCAATTTAGTCCTTAAATAAAACAGTGAACATACTAGACAACTTGTCTTTTAGTAGTAAGTAAACAAACAAACACTCCTAATTAGCCTGCTGACGTATGCAGTAACATATTGTGTCATTTATCTACCTATTTTGAGGGACAAACTGTAAAAATTGATTTTTAACGTACTTGTTCATTTACTGTTAATGTCTGCTTATTTTCTGTTTTATTATCTACACTTTTGTTAAAATGTAATAATCACTTATTATTCTCTTCTTTGATACTTTACATTAGTTTTGGATGATACCACACATTTAGGTATCGATCCGATACCAAGTAGTTACAGGATCATACATTGGTCATATTCAAAGTCCTCATGTGTCCAGGGACGTATTTACTGACTTTATGAATATAATAAGAATTAAAAAAGAAGGAAAAAAGATTGTGTGAAGCTAAAAAAAATATTGATGTAACTATAGTAGTATAGACTAGATACGCGCCTGTACTTGGTATCATTACAGTGGATGTCAGGTGTAGATCCACCCATGGCATTTGTTTACATTGTGATGGGTGGCCAGCAAGTGGTGC
Organism: Nerophis ophidion; assembly: GCF_033978795.1. Classification (NCBI taxonomy): domain Eukaryota; kingdom Metazoa; phylum Chordata; class Actinopteri; order Syngnathiformes; family Syngnathidae; genus Nerophis; species Nerophis ophidion. Next base: position 20,575,669 of record NC_084639.1, on the reverse strand, counting down.
CCTGTAGTAATGTAGGATACTAAAAGTAATTCAGATAATTTTCTAAATAAAGGGGACCACAAAACATGTCTTTATCGGCTTTATTTTAACACAAAAATCTTAGGGTACATGAAAAATATGTTTATTATTGTAATTTAGTCCTTCAATAAAATAGTTCAACATACACACAACTTGTCTTTTAGTAGGAAGTAAACAAAGAAAGACTCCTAATTAGTCTGCAGAAACATATTGTGTCATTTATACACCTATTATTTAGTCAACATTATGAGGGACAAACTGTAAAAAATGATTATTAATCCACTTGTTCATTTACTGTTAATATCTGCTTATTTTCTGTTTTAACGTGTTCTATCTACACTTCTGTTAAAATGTAATAATCACTTATTCTTCTCTTCTTTGATGTTTACATTAGTTTTGGATGATACCACGCATGTAGGTATCGATCCGATACCAAGTAGTTACAGGATCCTACATTGGTTATATTCAAAGTCCTCATTTGTCCAGGGACATATTTCCTGACTTTGTGAGGAAAATAAGAATTTAAAAAAAGTAAAAAAGATTTTGGGACGCAAAAAAATATTGACGTAATTATACGCGCCGGTACTTGGTATCATTACAGTGGATGTCAGGTGTAGATCCACCCATGGCATTTGTTTACATTTTGACGCCGGTGAGCGGTTGTATCCTGCTAGGGTGTGTAGTGAAGCATGTTTATCTATTCCTCGTCCTCCACTGATAATGATACCTGTATGAATATTACTTTATTTTAGGATTAGTGATTTTGTAGTACTCTGTGTGTGTGCACTGCCCAACATGCTCCTCTGCTCGTAAAACCAGCAATGTCACCACGCCGTCATACCCGTTAAAAAGTCCAGTACTTTTTAGAGACAGTATAGTACCGAATATTATTCTTTAGTATCGTGGTACTATACTACTACCAGTGTACCGTACAACCCTAATTCATAGACATATTTATTTATGATTAGTATTTATTTGTGTACACATTTAGTTATTTATTCATCCACTGTTCATGTTGCACAATGAGTACAAAAACTGTGTTAGAAATTGCTATAAAATGGAAAAAGGATTAAATAAGCTCTGCTTCTTCCTACTCCTTTTTGGGGATGCTGTGATGAGAAAGTGGAAATATGTCATGTACCATTTTGTCATTTTATGCATGTTCAAAATAGGGCTGGGCGATACTGCCTTTTTTTAATGTTCCGATATTTTTACGCCATATCACGATACACGATATATATCTGGATATTTTGCCTTAGCCTTGATGCATATAATCACAGCAGTATGATGATTCTATGTGTCTATATTAAAACATTCTTCTTCATATTTCATTAATATATGCTCATTTTAAACTTTCATGCAGAGAGGGAAATCACAACTAAGTCAATTTACCAAAACTGTATTATTTATTTAAGCAGTAACACAAACATTCTTGTCATTTCCAAAACAAAAACTGCAAGATTGTCAGAGACATTTTAAAACAAGCTATGAGTGCACTTTTGTGCATGATGTCACTAAGATGACGTATCAAAACAACACTAAATCAAAGTGTGCTTTTTTACAGAACCACCACTACAATAGATAGAAACAAATAAAGTGCACTTTTGTGCATGATGTCACTAAGATGACATATCAAAACAACACTAAATTAAAGTGTACTTTTTTACAGAACCACCACTACAATAGTTAAAAACAAATAAAGTGCACTTTTGTGCATGATGTCACTAAGATGACATATCAAAACAACACTAAATTAAAGTGTACTTTTTTACAGAACACCACTACAATAGTTAAAAACAAATAAAGTGGACTTTAGTGCATGATGTCACTAAGATGACATATCAAAACAACACTAAATTAAAGTGTACTTATTACAGAACACCATTACAATAGTTAAAAACAAATAAAGTGCACTTTTGTGCATGATGTCACTAAGATGACATATCAAAACAACACTAAATTAAAGTGTACTTTTTTACAGAACCACCACTACAATAGTTCAAAACAAATAAAGTGCACTTTTGTGCATGATGTCACTAAGATGACATATCAAAACAACACTAAATTAAAGTGTACTTTTTTACAGTACACCACTACAATAGTTAAAAACTAATAAAGTGCACTTTTGTGCATGATGTCACTAAGATGACATATCAAAACAACACTAAATTAAAGTGTACTTTTTTACAGAACACCGCTACAATAGTTTAAAAACAAATAAAGTGCACTTTTGTGCATGATGTCACTAAGATGACATATCAAAACAACACTAAATTAAAGTGTACTTTTTTACAGAACCACCACTACAATAGTTAAAAACAAATAAAGTGCACTTTTGTGCATGATGTCACTAAGATGACATATCAAAACAAGACTAAATTAAAGTGTACTTTTTTACAGAACCACCACTACAATAGTTAAAAACAAATAAAGTGCACTTTTGTGCATGATGTCACTAAGATGACATGTCAAAACAACACTAAATTAAAGTGCACTTGTTTTACAGAACACCACTACAATAGTTAAAAACAAAGTGCACTTTTGTGCATGATGTCACTAAGATGACATATCAAAACAACACTAAATTAAAGTGTACTTTTTGTACAGAACACCACTACAATAGTTAAAAACAAATAAAGTGCACTTTTGTGCATGATGTCACTAAGATGACGTATCAAAACAACACTAAATTAAAGTGTACTTTTTTACAGAACCACCACTACAATAGTTAAAAACAAATAGTCCACTTTTGTACATGATGTCACTAAGATGACATATCAAAACAACACTAAATTAAAGTGTACTTTTTTACAGAACCACCACTACAATAGTTAAAAACAAATAAAGTGCACTTTTGTGCATGATGTCACTAAGATGACATATCAAAACAACACTAAATTAAAATGTACTTTTTTACAGAACACCACTACAATAGTTAAAAACACATAAAGTGCACTTTTGTGCATGATGTCACTAAGATGACGTATCAAAACAACACTAAATTAAAGTGTACTTTTTTACAGAACCACCACTACAATAGTTAAAAACAAATAAAGTGCACTTTTGTGCATGATGTCACTAAGATGACATATCAAAACAACACTAAATTAAAGTGTACTTTTTACAGAACCACCACTACAATAGTTAAAAACAAATAAAGTCCACTTTTGTGCATGATGTCACTAAGATGACATATCAAAACAACACTAAATTAAAGTGTACTTTTTTACAGAACACCACTACAATAGTTAAAAACACATAAAGTGCACTTTTGTGCATGATGTCACTAAGATGACGTATCAAAACAACACTAAATTAAAGTGTACTTTTTTACAGAACCACCACTACAATAGTTAAAAACAAATAAAGTCCACTTTTGTGCATGATGTCACTAAGATGACATATCAAAACAACACTAAATTAAAGTGTACTTTTTTACAGAACCACCACTACAATAGTTAAAAACAAATAAAGTGCACTTTTGTGCATGATGTCACTAAGATGACATATCAAAACAACACTAAATTAAAGTGTACTTTTTTACAGAACCACCACTACAATAGTTAAAAACAAATAAAGTGCACTTTTGTGCATGATGTCACTAAGATGACATATCAAAACAACACTAAATTAAAGTGTACTTTTTTTACAGAACACCACTACAATAGTTAAAAACAAATAAAGTGCACTTTTGTGCATGATGTCACTAAGATGACGTATCAAAACAACACTAAATTAAAGTGTACTTTTTTACAGAACCACCACTACAATAGTTAAAAACAAATAAAGTCCACTTTTGTACATGATGTCACTAAGATGACGTATCAAAACAACACTAAATTAAAGTGTACTTTTTTACAGAACCACCACTACAATAGTTAAAAACAAATAAAGTGCACTTTTGTGCATGATGTCACTAAGATGACATATCAAAACAACACTAAATTAAAGTGTACTTTTTTACAGAACACCACTACAATAGTTAAAAACACAAAGTGCACTTTTGTGCATGATGTCACTAAGATGACGTATCAAAACAACACTAAATTAAAGTGTACTTTTTTACAGAACCACCACTACAATAGTTCAAAACAAATAAAGTGCACTTTTGTGCATGATGTCACTAAGATGACATATCAAAACAACACTAAATTAAAGTGTACTTTTTACAGAACCACCACTACAATAGTTAAAAACAAATAAAGTCCACTTTTGTGCATGATGTCACTAAGATGACATATCAAAACAACACTAAATTAAAGTGTACTTTTTACAGAACCACCACTACAATAGTTAAAAACAAATAAAGTCCACTTTTGTGCATGATGTCACTAAGATGACATATCAAAACAACACTAAATTAAAGTGTACTTTTTTACAGAATACCACTACAATAGTTAAAAACACATAAAGTGCACTTTTGTGCATGATGTCACTAAGATGACGTATCAAAACAACACTAAATTAAAGTGTACTTTTTTACAGAACCACCACTACAATAGTTAAAAACAAATAAAGTCCACTTTTGTGCATGATGTCACTAAGATGACATATCAAAACAACACTAAATTAAAGTGTACTTTTTTACAGAACCACCACTACAATAGTTAAAAACAAATAAAGTCCACTTTTGTGCATGATGTCACTAAGATGACATATCAAAACAACACTAAATTAAAGTGTACTTTTTTACAGAACCACCACTACAATAGTTAAAAACACATAAAGTGCACTTTTGTGCATGATGTCACTAAGATGACGTATCAAAACAACACTAAATTAAAGTGTACTTTTTTACAGAACCACCACTACAATAGTTAAAAACAAATAAAGTGCACTTTTGTGCATGATGTCACTAAGATGACATATCAAAACAACACTAAATTAAAGTGTACTTTTTTACAGAACCACCACTACAATAGTTAAAAACAAATAAAGTGCACTTTCGTGCATGATGTCACTAAGATGACATATCAAAACAACACTAAATTAAAGTGTACTTTTTTTACAGAACACCACTACAATAGTTAAAAACAAATAAAGTGCACTTTTGTGCATGATGTCACTAAGATGACATATCAAAACAACACTAAATTAAAGTGTACTTTTTTACAGAACCACCACTACAATAGTTAAAAACAAATAATGTGCACTTTTGTGCTTGATGTCACTAAGATGACATATCAAAACAACACTAAATTAAAGTGTACTTTTTTACAGAACCACCACTACAATAGTTCAAAACAAATAAAGTGCACTTTTGTGCATGATGTCACTAAGATGACATATCAAAACAACACTAAATTAAAGTGTACTTTTTACAGAACCACCACTACAATAGTTAAAAACAAATAAAGTCCACTTTTGTGCATGATGTCACTAAGATGACATATCAAAACAACTCTAAATTAAAGTGTACTTTTTTACAGAATACCACTACAATAGTTAAAAACACATAAAGTGCACTTTTGTGCATGATGTCACTAAGATGACGTATCAAAACAACACTAAATTAAAGTGTACTTTTTTACAGAACCACCACTACAATAGTTAAAAACAAATAAAGTCCACTTTTGTGCATGATGTCACTAAGATGACATATCAAAACAACACTAAATTAAAGTGTACTTTTTTACAGAACCACCACTACAATAGTTAAAAACAAATAAAGTCCACTTTTGTGCATGATGTCACTAAGATGACATATCAAAACAACACTAAATTAAAGTGTACTTTTTTACAGAACCACCACTACAATAGTTAAAAACACATAAAGTGCACTTTTGTGCATGATGTCACTAAGATGACGTATCAAAACAACACTAAATTAAAGTGTACTTTTTTACAGAACCACCACTACAATAGTTAAAAACAAATAAAGTGCACTTTTGTGCATGATGTCACTAAGATGACATATCAAAACAACACTAAATTAAAGTGTACTTTTTTACAGAACCACCACTACAATAGTTAAAAACAAATAAAGTGCACTTTCGTGCATGATGTCACTAAGATGACATATCAAAACAACACTAAATTAAAGTGTACTTTTTTTACAGAACACCACTACAATAGCTAAAAACAAATAAAGTGCACTTTTGTGCATGATGTCACTAAGATGACATATCAAAACAACACTAAATTAAAGTGTACTTTTTTACAGAACCACCACTACAATAGTTAAAAACAAATAATGTGCACTTTTGTGCATGATGTCACTAAGATGACATATCAAAACAACACTAAATTAAAGTGTACTTTTTTACAGAACCACCACTACAATAGTTAAAAACAAATAAAGTGCACTTTTGTGCATGATGTCACTAAGATGACATATCAAAACAACACTAAATTAAAGTGTACTTTTTTACAGAACCACCACTACAATAGTTAAAAACAAAGTGCACTTTTGTGCATGATGTCACTAAGATGACATATCAAAACAACACTAAATTAAAGTACACTTTTTGTACAGAACACCACTACAATAGTTAAAAACAAATAAAGTGCACTTTTGTGCATGATGTCACTAAGATGACATATCAAAACAAGACTAAATTAAAGTGTACTTTTTTACAGAACACCACTACAATAGTTAAAAACAAATAAAGTGCACTTTTGTGCATGATGTCACTAAGATATGGTGTTACCATTTAGTGGTCAATTGTACGGAATATGTACTGTATTGTGCAATCTACTAATACTACTAATAAAAGTCTCAATCAATCAATCCCGATTTGCAGACCACAGTGGGAGGCAGGGTGCAGGTAAAAAAAGGTATGTAATGCTTAAACACAAAATGAACGAAAGGGAAAGGAAAAGGCTCCGCAAAACGAAAGTCAAACTGAACTGGCTACAAAGTCAACAGAGACAGAATGCTGGACGACAGCAAAAACTTACGGCGTCCACAATGACACGACAATCAACAATGTCCACACAAAGAAGGATAGCAACAAGGTAGATAGCCTTGCTTTCTAACGCAAAGTACATTTTTTAACGTTTTCTGCTGGTGGTGTGCCTAGGGATTTTTTTTATGACAAAAATGTGCCTTGCCTTAAAAAAAGGTTGAAAAACACTTCTCTAGCGGGGGACTTTTCAAATGATGCTGCTACATTTTGTAGCAACGCTTTTTCTGCTTAATTGTTCAACATCTTCTCGCTTGAAGCCAAACCACCGCCAGACGATAAACCCCGTGCCGTTTTTCTTGGGAATTAATTCTTCATTTGTTACCAGATTCACATATTCTCTGTCTTGTATCACCACCCGCAGCGCACCGTTAGCATCACTGCTAACGTTACCATGTCGCTACCTCTCTGCTCCGCGGGAGCGTGTAACGTTGCACATATGTGACTGTGACAGTCTCTTTCTGTCGTGGCTTGGGTTCAACGGACCGCCCAGGCAGGACATCTTTTTAGCAGTTTTGACTCTTGTTTATTTTTCATTTATTATTTATTATTTCATTTATTTTTCAGGGACGGCGTGGCGCGGTGGGATAGTGGCCGTGCACAACCCGAGGGTCACTGGTTCAAATCCCACCTAGAACCATCCTCGTCACGTCCGTTGTGTCCTGAGCAAGACACTTCACCCTTGCTCCTGATGGGTGCTGGTTGGCGCCTTGCATGGCAGCTCCCTCCATCAGTGTGTGAATGTGTGTGTGAATGGGTAAATGTGGAAGTAGTGTCAAAAGCGCTTTGAGTACCTTGAAGGTAGAAAAGCGCTATACAAGTACAACCCATTTATCATTTATTTATTCATTAAATCAAGTCTTTTGCCGGGTTGCTTTTCGGCTCCTCTGCCGCTCGCTCTTCGGTCGCTTTCGTCGTCGCCGTCTTCTCTATGTTGCTCCAACTCCTTCTCCTCTTTTATACATTGTCAGGAAAAATGTTGATAATTTCCCGGTGTGTGAGCCACGCACCTGAATCCGATTGCGGCGGCGTCGCTCCCAGCACGCCCGGCCTCTCCGCTCCGCCGCAACCTCCGCCTCCTTGCCGCCATCTTGGGCAGGGCAGTGAATTATATTTATATAGTGCTTTTCTCTAGTGACTCAAAGCGCTTTACATAGTGAAACCCAATATCTAAGTTACATTTAAACCAGTGTGGGTGGCACTGGGTAAAGTGTCTTGCCCAAGGACACAACGGCAGTGACTGGGATGGCGGAAGCGGGAATCGAACCTGCAACCCTCAAGTTGCTGACACGGCCACTCTACCAACCGAGCTATGCCGCCCCAGTGAGAAACGCATGCCCGCAGCTAAAAGCAACTGCATGAGAACGTATACTCGAGTATCACGCTATAGTCATTTTCTTTCTAGAGACATAGTGTCAAAATGACCTGATACTATAACCATAAATGATCTTTAAAATGAAGCAGCAACTCAAATGTGTCTATTTTCATATTTCACTGCCAAGGCAAAGTGTTCCCACATGCTACGGGAGAGAGGGGGTTTTCAAGCTCCGGCTTCTCCTTGGCACTTTTGCAAGCCAGACTTCACGATTTTGAATTAGGTACACCTGAGACCCGACTTGAGTTGTTTTTCCTGAGCGGCTTACCTCAGTCCTCCACGCCATCCTCATCATGGTCCAAGCCTCCACCCTCAACGTTGCCTTCAACTCGCACAACAAGTCCCTGCTGACCATCATGATGTCCAGCAACGTAAGTAATGGCCGCCGCTCTGCAAAATGTCACCCGCTTGTGTTCATGCGGATGGATTTTGAATGCGATTGACATACTGCACTGTTTAATGTTGTTTTCTTTTGACCTGAATCACAAGCAAACTGCGTTTTTTTGCTTTTTGGCTCTTCTCGCTTCACAGTTTGTGGAGATCAAAAGCAGCGTGTTCAAGAAATTTGAGAAGAACAACTTGTTCCAAATGTCAAACAGTGGTAAGACATTACTTATAATAGTCTGAATTCTACATTAAACATACATATACACATACAGTACATATACAAGTACATATACTTACATACAAAACCCTGTTTCCATATGAGTTGGGAAATTGTGTTAGATGTAAATATAAACGGAATACAAATCATTTTCAAGCCATATTCAGTTGAATATGCTACAAAGACAACATATTTGATGTTCAAACTGATACACTTTTTTTTTTTTTTGTGCGAATAATCATTAACTTTAGAATTCGATGCCAGCAACACGTGACAAAGATGTTGGGAAAGGCTGCAATAAATACTGAAAAAGTTGAGGAATGCTCATCAAACACTTATTTGCAACATCCGCAAGGTGTGCAGGCTAATTGGGAACAGGCGTGTGCCATGGGTATAAAAACAGCTTCCCCAAAAAATTGCTCAGTCTTACACAAGAAAGGATGGGGCGAGGTACACCCCTTTGTCCACAACTGTGTGAGAAAATAGTCAAACAGTTTAAGAACAACGTTTCTCGAAGTGCAATTGCAAGAAATTTAAGGATTTCAACATCTACGCTCCATAATATCATCAAAAGGTTCAGAGAATCTGGAGAAATCACTCCATGTAAGCGGCATGGCCGGAAACCAACATTGAATGACCGTGACCTTCGATCCCTCACTGTATCAAAAACCGACATCAATCTCTAAAGGATATCACCACATGGGCGCAGGAACACTTCAGAAAACCACTGTCACTAAATACAGTTTGTCGCTACATCTGTAAGTGCAAGTTAAAGCTCTACTATGCAAAGCAAAAACTATTTATCAACAACATCCAGAAACGCCGCCGGCTTCTCTGGGCCTGAGATCATCTAAGATGGACTGATGCAAAGTGGAAAAGTGTTCTGTGGTCTGACGAGTCCACATTTCAAATTTTTTTGGGAAATATTCGACATCGTGAAGCGAACCATCGACGCAAAGTTCAAAAGCCAGCATCTGTGATGGTATGGGGGTGCATTAGTGCCCAAGGCATGGGTAACTTACACATCTGTGAAGGCACCATTAATGCTGAAAGGTCCATACAGGTTTTGGAGCAACATATGTTGTCATCCAAGCAACGTTATCATGGACGCCCCTGCTTATTTCAGCAAGACAAGCGTTACAACAGCGTGGCTTTGTAGTAAAAGAGTGCGGGTACTTTCTTGGCCCGCCTGCAGTCCAGACTTGTCTCCCATGGAAAATGTGTGAAGCGTAAAATACGACAGCGGAGACCCTGGACTGTTGAACGACTGAAGCTCTACATAAAACAAGAACTGTTGTCCTCTGTGTTTTTTATACACTTTGATTTCTATTTTACTGTTTTTATTGATTTTTCCCTTTAAAATAGTTTTTAATCATATTTGTTTTTATATTCACGGTGGCAGAGGGGTTAGTGCGTCTGCCTCACAATACGAAGGTCCTGCAGTCCTGGGTTCAAATCCAGGTTCGGGATCTTTCTGTGTGGAGTTTGCATGTTCTCCCCGTGAATGCGTGGGTTCCCTCCGGTTACTCCGGCTTTCTCCCACTTCCAAAGACATGCACCTGGGGATAGGTTGATTGGCAACACTATAATTGGCCCTAGTGTGTGAATGTTGTCTGTCTATCTGTGTTGGCCCTGTGATGAGGTGGCGACTTGTCCAGGGTGTACGCCGCCTTCCGCCCGATTGTAGCTGAGATAGGCGCCAGCCCCCCCCCCGCGACCCCAAAAGGGAATAAGCGGTAGAAAATGGATGGATGGATTGTTTTTATATTGTTTTTATTGGTTTTATATGTATTTATTTTTTGTTTTTATTCAGTCATTGGTGGAGCATAATATTGTTGTTTTTTTTAAATATTGTTTTTAACATGGCTGTGCAGCACTTTGGAAACGTTATTGTTGTTTAAATGTGCTATATAAATAAAGTGGATTGGATTGGGAAAGAATTCCACTTTCAAGGCTTCAACAATTAGTTTCCTCAGTTCCCAAACGTTTCTTGAGTGTTGTTAAAAGAAAAGGTGGTGAACATGCCCTTTCCCAACTACTTTGGCACGTGTTGCAGCCATGAAATTCTAACTTAATTATTATTTGCAACAACAAAAAATGAAGTTTATGAGTTTGAACATCAAATATCTAGTCTTTGTAGTGCATTCAACTGAATATGGGTTGAAAAGGATTTGCAAATCATTGTATTCCGTTTATATTTACATCTAACACAATTTCCCAACTCATATGGAAACAGGGTTCATATATATATATATATATATATATATATATATATATATATATATATATATATATATATATCCATCCATTTTCTACCGCTTGTCCCTTTCAGGGTGGCGGGGTGTGCTGCAGCCTATCTCAGCTGCATTCTGTGTTATTTATTTTTCTCATTCGCACTAACAGTGAACACTAGAGCTTCTTCTGTCGAGATTCGATGAAGCCATTATGTACCTTTCACTGCCAACCCTCTAAGGACCGCATGCTTTTGTCTTGTCCTTCCAAAGAAGACCACGTACTATCGTGAGAACACATCTCTCCGGCAGCCTTTCAGCATGCTGAACATGTTGTGCGTCTTCTTGCAGACATAAAGGAGCGATTCACCAGCTACGTCCTCATGCTCATTGTTTGTCTCAGGAACATGGAGCAGTTCTCCTGGAACTTGGGTAATTATCACAACACAGACATTCCTGACACAATGTTGTCCAAGGTGGGCTTTTGACAGCTACTCTTAGTTTCCTTTCACAGGCGTCACATTGCAGTACAACAATCTAGACCAGGGGTCGGGAACCTTTTCCGTAGGAGCCATATAACATTTTTCAACACTGAATACAACTAAATTCGTGCAATTTTAAGTATGACCAACATTCGTACGGTATAATTAGTCTCCTATTCTTTTTAACAACATTGTTATTCTAAAAGTTAACCTATAATACATATAATACTTCTTACCATTAATGCGACATCGTGAACAGGTGCGGTAGAAAAGGGATGGTTGGATTAAAATGCATGAGAATGTTTTATGATTTAAACGTTATTTTTGAAACTGTGATTACCAGCGGAATTATTCATTACTTATCGTGTTAAGCAATGTCAGCTAAGATTTATCTGAGAGCCAGATGCAGTCATCTGGCTCGAGAGCAGGGGTGCCCATTACGTCGATCGCGAGCTACCAGTCGACCGCGGGGAATGTGTGTAAGTCGATCTCCAGCCAGGCTTTTAAAAAAAAAATAGATCTAAATATTAGTGATCATCAATCTTCACCAAGACGTCACTTAAATGACATTCACGGCACCGGAGGGTCTTGTGAGATGACGCTGGCTGCTGCAAGATCATTATTATGAAAATACTTTTTATTTCAACAGACTCTCGCGCCGTACCTTCCGTCAAAACTCTAAAGGCCGACTGCACATTTCCTATCTTCACAATAAAAGCCCTGCTTCATGCTGCCTGCGCTAACTAAATACAGAGTCTCGGAAAGCTGGCGTGCACAAGCGATCCCTCAGAAAGCTGGCGTGCACATCGCTTTCCGAGACTCTTATTTTGTTAGCGCAGGCAGCATGAAGCAGGGCTTTTATTGTGAAGATAGGAAATGTGCAGTCGGCATTTAGAGTTTTGACGGAAGGGACGGCGCAAAAGTCTGTTGAAATAAAAAGTGTTTCTCGCCTTCCTTTCTGTCATTTTTTCATAATAATGAACTGGCAGCAGCCAGCGTCATCTCACAAGACCCTCGTGTGCCGTGAATGTCAATCAAGCAAGCTGCGGAATTTGCCGCCAATGTTTTTCTTGCAAAGTGTATGGAAGCTGGATGAATTAGATGCCAAAAACCAACCACTTTCATGTGGTATTGTACAGAAAGGACAACTTTTTTTCTCCTCCATTTGAAAATGTGGGCGTTATCATCATTACTGTCTGATTCCAATCAATGCAAGTCATCAGAATCAGGTAATACACCAACTTATATTCTTGTCTTCGTGAAAGAAAGACATCTATATGTGTTACACATGCTTGTATTATCATTAAACACATTTAACTTGTTTACAAAAATGTCTCTTTCATAAATAAATAAATATAAATGATATATATAAATGAGGTAGATCCCCTCGAGTTGGTCAATTGAAAAGTAGCTCGCCTGCAGAAAAAACGTGGGCACCCCTGCTCTAGAGCCATAGGTTCCCTACCCCTGGTTTAAGCATTGGACAACTTTTTACCTGCACTCTGCCTCCCGCTGTTTCCCACATCTACAAAGCAATTAGCTACCTACTGATATGGAAGAGTATTACACGGTTACTCGGCATAGCTCGGTTAGGAGAGTGGCCATGCTAGCAACCTGAGGGTTCCAGGTTCGATTCCCGCTTCCGCCGTCCTAGTCACTGCCGTTGTGTCCTTGGGCAAGACACTTTACCCACCTGCCCCCAGTGCCACCCACGCTGGTTTAAATGTAACTTAGATATTGGGTGTCACTTTGTAAAGCGCTTTGAGTCACTAGAGAAAAGCGCTGTATAAATATAATTATCTGAGAGCCATATGTAGTCATCAAAAGAGCCACATCTGGCTCTAGAGCCATAGGTTCCCTACCCCTGATCTAGACTAAAGTGATTATTGTCATTGATTGTGTAAGACGGGGGTCACCAACCTTTTTGAAAGCAAGAGGTACTTCTTGGGTACTGATTAATGAGAAGGGCTACCAGTTTGATACACACTTAAATACATTGCCAGAAATAGCCAATTTGCTCAATTTACCTTTAATAAATAAATCTATATATATATTTATAAAAATGGGTATTTCTGTAAGTCATTCCGTTGTACATTTTTTTCCTTTTACGGAAGTTTTTTTGTAGAGAATAAATGATGAAAAAAACACTTAAATGAACGGTGTAAAAGAGGAGAAAACACATTGAATTTTGAAACATAGTTTATCTTCAATTTCGACTCTTTAAAATTCTAAATTTAACCGAAAAAAATTAAGAGAAAAACCAGCTAATTCGAATCTTTTTGAAAATATTAAAAAAAGAATGTATGGAACATAATAAGTATTTTTTCATGTGTAAGATTAATTTTAAAATTTTGATGACATGTTTTAAATAGGTTAAAATCCAATCTGCACTTTGTTAGAATATATAACAAACTGGACCAAGCTATATTTCTAACAAAGACAAATCATTATTTCTTCTAGATTTTCCAGAACAAAAATTTTAAAACTAAATTCAAAGGACTTTGAAATAAGATTTCAATTTCATGCTACGGATTTTTGAGATTTGCCAGAATATTTTTTTATTTATTTTAATCATAATAAGTTTTAAAAAATATTTCACAAATATTCTTTGTCGAAAAAATTAAGAATTAAATTAAAATGTATTTATTATTCTTTACAATAAAAAAAAAATACTTGAACATTGATTTAAATTGTCAGGAAAGAAGAGGAAGGAATTTAAAAGGTAAAAAGGTATATGTGTTTAAAAATCCTAAAATCATTTTTACAAAATGCAACGGGTCCATCAGACCCACAAACGCCGGCCGAGTAACAACAATATGAACATTTACACAAGGGTTAATCCGACATTGTCAGTATTTACACTCATGCTTTTCTGCCAGCTCATCACATTTTCATCCAAAATGCAGACTGGTTACATTTCTGCACGTCTAACACACACACATAAGGTCAGAAGTGTTAAATATTCAGCAAACGGGTCAAAGTAACACAAAAAACTGCTGCGCTGTGAGGCGTCTTGTCCTCCGGAGGGAACGCAATCAAATGATTGATTGACAGCTCATCCGACAAGCGTCGCCTCACCGCGCCGCTCTTGGCAGGCAGGCTCACAGTTCTTGACGGACAGACGCCGCCTGTTAGTGGATTTGTTACCCTCCTTCATTCTAGCCTTTTCCTACAGACATTAATGTCGCCTTTTTCTCTTCTAAGTGTTTTAGTTTTAGAATTTCATGGCTGCAACATTTACCAAAGTAGTTGGGAAAGGGCATGTTCACCACTGTGTTACATCACCTTTTCTTTTACACTCAATAAACGTTTGGGAACTGAGGAAAGTAATTGTTGAAGGTTTGAAAGTGGAATTCTTTCCCATTCTTGTTTTATGTAGAGCTTCAGTTGTTCAACAGTCCGGGGTCTCCGCTGTCGTACTTTAAAATTCATAATGCGCCACACATTTTCGATGGGAGACAGGTCTGGACTGGAAGAATGCACTACAAAGACAAGATATTTAATGTGCAAACTTATAACATTTTTAATTTTTCTTTACAAGTAATTAACTTAGAATTTCATGGCTGCAACACGTGCCAAAGTAGTTGGGAAAGGGCATGTTCACCACTGTGTTACATCACCTTTTCTTTTACACTCAATAAACGTTTGGGAACTGAGGAAACTAATTGTTGAAGCTTTGAAAGTGGAATTCTTTCCCATTCTTGTTTTATGTAGAGCTTCAGTCGTTCAACAGTCCGGGGTCTCCGCTGTCGTATTTTACGCTTCATAATGCACCACAAATTTTCAAAGGAAACTAATTGTTGAAGCTTTGAAAGTGGAATTCTTTCCCATTCTTGTTTTATGTAGAGCTTCAGTCGTTCAACAGTCCGGGGTCTCCACTGTCGTATTTTACGCTTCATAATGCGCCACACATTTTTGATGGGAGACAGGTCTGGACTGCAGGCGGGCCAGGAAAGTACCTGCACTGTTTTTTTTACGAAGCCACGCTGTTTAACATGTAGCTTGGCATTGTCTTGCTGAAATAAGCAGGGGCGTCCATGATACCGTTGCTTGGGCGGCAACATATGTTGCTCCAAAACCTGTATGTACCTTTTAGCATTAATGGTGCCTTCACAGATGTGTAAGTTACCCATGCCTTGGCCACTAATACACCCCCATACCATCACACATTGTAGCTTTTCATCTTTGCGCCTAGAACAATCCGGATGGTTCTTTTCCTCAAAAAATTGAAATGTGGACTCGTCAGACCATAGAACACTTTTCCACTTTGCATCAGTCCATGTTAGATGAGCTTAGGCCCAGCGTTTCTGGATGTTGTTGATAAATGGCTTTCGCTTTGCATAGTAGAGCTTTAACTTGCACTTATAAATGTAGCGACGAACTGTATATAGTGACAGTAGTTTTCTGAAGTGTTCCTGAGCCCATGTGGTGATATCCTTTAGAGATTGATGTCGGTTTTTGATACGGTGCCGTCTGAGGGATGGAAGGTCACGGTCACGTGTAGCGATTTCTCCAGATTTTCTGAACCTTTTGATGATATTATGGACCGTAGATGTTGAAATCCCTAAATTTCTTGCAATTGCACTTGGAGAAACGTTGTTCTTAAACTGTTTGACTATTTGCTCACGCAGTTGTGGACAAAGGGGTGTACCTCGCCCCATTCTTTCTTGTGAAAGACTGAGCATATTAAAAATATGACTCCTTTAATGTGCCTTGTAATCTGGTGCGATTTATATGTGGAAAAAAGATTGAACATAGACCATTCGTCTGTAGTCCGCCTTATAATCCGGTGCACCCTATGCTCCGGAAAATCCAGTAAGTAGAATGTTTGAGTGTGCATGAAGTGCAGAATAGTGTATATAAAGTGCATTTCTGTGTGTGTCCAGAGCACCTGTGGGTGTTGATCCCCGACGTCTTCATGGTCCTCACCTCCGAGGTGGCCGTGGACGTCATCAAGCACGCCTTCATCACGAAGTTCAACGACATCACGGCCGACGTAAGTGATAACGTAGCGGCCGCTCACTCTTCCTCCTCCCATGTCCTGGCGCTGTCTTTTTTTTTAGGTTTACAGTGAATACAGAGCCAGCTTGGCATTTGACCTGGTCAGTAGTCGGCAGAAGAACGTAAGCAAATAACAGTTCTTACAAACCCCGTTTTTCCATATGAGTTGGGAAATTGTGTTAGATGTAAATATAAACGGAAATACAATGATTTGAAAATCATTTTCAACCCCATATTCAGTTGAATATGCTACAAAGACAACATATTTGATGTTCAAACTGATACACATTTTTTTTTGGGTGTGCAAATAATCATTACTTTTAGAATTTGATGCCAGAAAACATGACAAATAAGTTGGGAAAGGTGGCAATAAATATTGATAAAGTTGAGGAATGCTCATCAAACACTTATTTGGAACATCCCACAGGTGTGCAGGCTAATTGGGAACAGGTGGGTGCCATGATTGGGTATAAAAGCAGCTTCCATGAAATGCTAAGTCATTCACAAACAAGGATAGGACGAAATTGTCGAACAGTTTTAGAACATTTCTCAACGAGCTATTGCAGGGAATTTAGGGATTTTACCATCTACGGTCCGTAAAGTCCTCAAAAGGTTCAGGGAATCTTGAGAAATCACTGCACGTAAGCTGCGATATTACGGACTTTTGATCTGCATCAAAAACCGACATCGGTGTGTAAAGGATATCACCACATGGCTCCGCTGTGAACGGGACTCTCGCTGCTGTGTTGGATCCGCTTTGGACTGGACTCTCGCGACTGTGTTGGATCCATTGTGGATTGAACTTTCACAGTATCATGTTAGACCCGCTCGACATCCATTGCTTTCCTCCTCTCCAAGGTTCTCATAGTCATCATTGTCACCGACGTCCCACTGGGTCATTATTGTCACCGATGTCCCACTGGGTGTGAGTTTTCCTTGCCCTTATGTGGGCCTACCGAGGATGTCGTGGTGGTTTGTGCAGCCCTTTGAGACACTAGTGATTTAGGGCTATATAAGTAAACATTGATTGATTGATTGACATGGGCTCAGGAACACTTCACAAAACCACTGTCAGTAACTACAGTCGGTCGCTACATCCGTAAGTGCAAGTTAAAACTCTACTATGCAAAGCGAGAGCCGTTTATCAACAACACCCAGAAACAGAACCGGCTTTGCCATCAGATGGACTGATGCAAAGTGGAAAAATGTTCTGTGGTCTGACGAGTCCACAAATTTAAATTGTTGTTGGAAACCCTGGACGTGGTGTCGTCCGGATTAAAGAGGAAAAGAGCCACCCGGACTGTGAGAGACGCAAAGTTCAAAAGCCAGCATCTGTGATGGTATGGGGGTGTATTAGTGCCCAAAGCATGGGTAACTTACACATCTGTGAAGGCACCATTAATGCTGAAAGGTACATAAAGGTTTTGGAACAACATATGCTGCCATCTTTTTCATAGACGCCCCTGCTTATTTCAGCAAGACAATGCCAAGCCACATTCAGCACATGTTACAACAGTGTGGCTTTGTAAAAAAAAAAAGTGCGGGTACTTTCCTGGCCCGCCTGCAGTCCAGACCTGTCTCCCATGGAAAATGTGTGGCGCATTATGAAGCGTAAAATACGACAGCGGAGACCCCGGACTGTTGAAGGACTGAAGCTCTACATCAGGGGTGTCAAACTCAAATACAGAGTGGGCCAAAATTTAAAACTGAACAGAGCCACGGGCCAAGGTTGAACAAATTAACCTTTTAATAGGGACCCAAACAAGTTTTGCATTGAATATTGAAAAAAGCAAGGCTTATATAACTTTATAGTGACATGCAAAATCGGGTTTTAAATAATAATCATTAAAAAATATCAATGGCATATCAAATAAAATGTAAATAAAAATGGAATGCCTCTTTTCTATTTGCAGCCCATTGAAGCAAATATCAAAATGAACTTTTTCCACAGGCTAATAATACATTTGCAAATAAAATAACAATAACAAATTAATCAAACATTCAAGCCTTTAAGTAGCAAGAGAAAGTGCATGAGTAAAACATTAATTATTGCTTGGAAGGGTGGGCGGGTATATTGTAGCGTCCCGGAAGAGTTAGTGCTGCAAGGGGTTCTGGGTATTTGTTCTGTTGTGTTTATGTTGTGTCACGGTGCAGATGTTCTCCCGAAATGTGTTTCTTATTCTTGTTTGGTGCGGGTTCATATTTGTAAGATTGATCAAGTTGTTTATACGGCCACACTCAGTGTGACCTGTATGGCTGTTGAACAAGTATGCCTTGCATTTACTTGTGTGCGTGTGTGTGTAAAAGCCGCATTTATTATGTGAAGTGAATTGTGAAGTGAATTATATTTATATAGCGCTTTTTCTCTAGTGACTCAAAGCGCTTTACATAGTGAAACCCAATATCTAAGTTACATTCAAACCAGTGTGGGTGGCACTGGGAGCAGGCGGGTAAAGTGTCTTGCCCAAGGACACAACGGCAGTGACTAGGATGGCGGAAGCGGGAATCGAACCTGCAACCCTCAAGTTGCGACTGGTTTGGCACGCTATTTCTATGTCGGAAAAGCGGACGTGACGACAGGTTGTAGAGGACGCTAAAGGCAGTGCCGTTAATGCACGCCCCCAATATTGTCGTCCTGGTAGAAATGGGGAGTTTTTTGGGAACGGGACTGAAATTTGGGAGTCCGGGTAAATCGGGAGGGTTGGCAAGTATGAGTATTAGCGGTGAATGCGGTGTTACAGCGGCACCACCGCTGTATAAAACCGGCGGGCCAGCTCTCATGTTAATTTCATATTGCCTCAAGGGCCAAATTTGGCCCGCGGGCCAGAGTTTGACACCCATGCTTTACATAAAACAAGAATGGGAAAGATTTCCACTTTCAAAGCTTCAACAATTAGTTTCATCACTTCCCAAACGTTTATTGAGTGTTGTTAAAAGAAAAGGTGATGTAACACAGTGGTGAACATGCCCTTTCCCAACTACTTTGGCACGTGTTGCAGCCATGATATTCTAAGTTAATTATTATTTGCAAAAACAATAATGTTTATGAGTTTGAACATCAAATATGTTGTCTTTGTAGTGCATTCAACTGAATATGGGTGGAAAAGGGATTTGCAAATCATTGTATTCCGTTTATATTTACATCGAACACAATTTCCCAACTCATATGGAAACGGGGTTTGTATTAATAATCATTAATATTCCAGTTTGTTGTATTGAAGTGCTGTGGAACTGTGCAGGCTTACACGGACTACAGTGACTCAGTGGCCCGCAGGATGGGCTTCATCCCGCTGCCTTTGGCCGTCCTGGTAAGACCCAACAAGTCGACACCGTCGGCCTTCAAGTGCAGAATGTTAACAGCTGTCATGTTTGAACAGCTCATCCGCGTCGTCGTGAGCTCAGTGAAGGTGCGAGGAGCTCTGTCATGCACCTGTGTGCTCCTCTTTTATCTCGGGTAAGACCCTACAACACTTCACTAAGCTTTAAGCACCGGTTCTGATGCTTTCGAAAGGTCCTCGTTCTCTTAGCCACGCATGTTCATGTGACACATGACTCCACTTCCTTCCGTGTCTTTAAAAAAAATACTACTTTTGATGTTAAAAAGTTACCTGCAATAAGTACAAACACAAGATACTTAAAGTTTGAACTGAGAAACTTTATTTTTTTGCCAACAATAGCTCATTTGGAATGTTACGCCTGCAATTTGTTTCAAAAAAGCTGACAGAAGTGGCAAAAAAGACTGAGAAATTTGAGGAAAGCTCATCAAGGACTTATTTGGAACATCCAAGAGGTGACCAGGCTATTTGGGAACAGCTGGGTGCCAGGGCAGCACGGTGGGAGAGGGGTTGGTTTGCCTGCCTCACAAAACAAAGGTCCTGAGTTCGATCCCGGGCTCGGAATCTTTCTGTGTGGAGTTTGCATGTTCTCCCCGTGACTGCGTGGGTTCCCTCCGGGTACTCCGGCTTCCTCCCACTTCCAAATACATGCACCTGGGGATATGTTGATTGGCAACACTAAATTGGCCCTAGTGTGTGAATGTTGTCTGTCTTATCTGTGTGTGCTCCGCCTTCCGCCCGAATGCAGCTGAGATAGGCTCCAGCGACCCCCAAAAGGACAAGAGGTAGAAAAATGGATGGGTGCCATGATAGGCTATAAAATCAGCTTCCATGAAATGCTAAGTAATTCCCAAACAAGGATGGGGCGAGGGTCACCAATTTGTAAGCAAATTGTCGAACAGTTTTAGAACATTTGTTCTAAAACAAGGAATTTAGAGATTTTACCATCTACGGTCCGTAAAATCATCAAAATGTTCAGAGAATCTGGAGAAATCCCTGCCCGTAAGCGATGATATTACGGACCTTTGATCCCTCAGGCGGTACTGCATCAAAAACTGACATCCGTGTATAAAGGATATCACCACATGGGCTCAGGAAGACTTCATAAAACCACTGTCAGTAACTACAGTTGGTCGCTACATCTGTAAGTGCAAGTTAAAACTCGACTATGCAAAGCCACAGCCATTTATCAACAACACCCAGAAACACAACCGGCTTTGCTGGACCCGAGCTCATCTAAGATGGACGGATGCAAAGTAGAAATGTGTTCTGTGGTCTGACGAGTCCTCATTTGAAATTGTTTTTGGCAACTGTGGATCAAAGAGTCATAGGTGCAAAGTGTAAAAGCCAGCATCTGTGATGGTATGGGGGTGTATTAGTGCCCAAGGCATGGGTAACTTACACATCTGTGAAGGCACCATTAATGCTGAAAGGTACATACAGGTTTTGAAGCAACATATCTTGCCATCCAAGCAATATTATCCTGGACGCCCCTGCTTATTTCAGCAAGACAATGCCAAGCCACGTGTTACAAGAGCCTGGCTTCGAAGTAAAAGAGTGCGGGTACTAGACAGTTTACAGAGCGCCGTGTTGCGGTTTATTTCCTCTGACACTGGACCACTATGACGTTTTTCCCCCTTCAGAGGCTCATTTTCTACGTCGGCATCTTTTCCTCCCGACACTCAGACGCAAGATAAATAAATGGACATACAGTGGGGCAAAAAAGTATTTAGTCAGCCACCGATTGTGCAAGTTCTCCCACTTAAAATGATGACAGAGGTCTATAATTTTCATCATAGGTACACTTCAACTGTGAGAGACAGAATGTGGAAAAACAAATCCAGGAATTCACATTGTAGGAATTTTAAAGAATTTATTTGTAAATGATGGTGGAAAATAAGTATTTGGTCAACCATTCAAAGCTCTCACTGATGGAAGGAGGTTTTGGCTCAAAATCTCACGATACATGGCCCCATTCATTCTTTCCTTAACACGGATCAATCGTCCTGTCCCCTTAGCAGAAAAACAGCCCCAAAGCATGATGTTTCCACCCCCATGCTTCACAGTAGGTATGGTGTTCTTGGGATGCAACTCAGTATTCTTCTTCCTCCAAACACGACGAGTTGAGTTTATACCAAAAAGTTCTATTTTGGTTTCATCTGACTACATGACATTCTCCCAATCCTCTGCTGTATCATCCATGTATCCATTTTGGTATAAACTCAACTCGTCGTACACATTGTCATGTACACTCCCACACTGTCATGTACGCACACACACTGTCATGTATGCACACACACAGTCATGTACACGGACACACTGTCATGTACACACACACACACACACACACACACACACACACACACACACACAGTCATGTACACAGACACACCGTCATGTACACATGCACACTATACACACACACACACAGTCATGTACGCACACACACACACACACTGTCATGTACACACACACGCACACACACACTGTCATGAACACACGCACACTATACGAACACACACTGTCATATACACACACACACTGTCATGTACACAGACACACACACACACAGTCATGTACACACACACAGTCCTGTATACAGACACACACACACACACAGTCATGTACGCACACACACACACTGTCATGTACACACACACTGTCATGTACACAGACACACACACACACACACACAGTCATGTACACACACACACACAGTCATGTACACACACACACACTGTCATGTACACACGCACGCACACACTGTCATGTACACAGGGACACTATACACACACACACTGTCATGTACACACGCACACTATACACACGCACTTCATGTACACACACACACAGTCATGTACACACACACACACAC
Organism: Nerophis ophidion; assembly: GCF_033978795.1. Lineage (NCBI taxonomy): Eukaryota > Metazoa > Chordata > Actinopteri > Syngnathiformes > Syngnathidae > Nerophis > Nerophis ophidion. The sequence goes on along the minus strand of NC_084639.1, from coordinate 20,552,843 downwards.
ACTCACAGTCATGTACACAGACACACTGTCATGTACACACAAACACACACAGTCATGTACACGGACACACTGTCATGTACACACGCACAATATACATATACACACACACAGTCATGTACACAGACACACTATACACACACACACACACAGTCATGTACACAGACACACTGTCATGTACACACACACACACACACACACACAGTCATGTACACAGACACACTGTCATGTACACACACACACACACACAGTAATGTACACACACTGCCATGTACACACGCAAACTATACACACACACACACTGTCATGTACACACGCAAACTATACACACGCACACACACACAGTCATGTACACAGACACACAGTCATGTACACACACACACACACACACACACACACACACAGTCATGTACACAGACACACTGTCATGTACACACGCAAACTATACAGACACACACACACACACACACACACACACAGTCATGCACACAGATACACTGTCATGTACACACACACACACACACACACACACACACACACACACACACACACACACACACACACACAGACACACTGAGCGTTACATAAGCAGTGTGTCCTCACGCTCACCCTGGGCTGAAAAGCCGCCCTCATTGGTGGTCTCCCATCGGGCTGGCGCCATTGAAGACTTCCCCTCAGGGTGAAGAATACAATGTTGTCATCTCCAGTGCCATCGCTGCACATCCCCCTTCTGCTTTTTAAAAATAGCCCGCCTGCCGTGCCTTGGCAACAGTTCCCTGACACACACATCGCTCCTCACGCCTAATCACGTGCGGCCACAAATTGTCCCTTCTGTGTCTCATCAATGTCACTCTGGGCACCGACGCCACATTTCAACAAGACCACGGCGCTCCTTGTCTGACACACTTGTAGATCTGCTGAAGGACCTAAATACCCAGACACGGATTCTTCATCATGTGAATTAGCTGCTTGTACACACCGTTAAGTCCAAAACTATTTGGATACTGTACCTTTAACTTCACTGAGGTACAGAATAACAAAAACAATTAACAAAAATCTGTAAATATTGACTGTAATTATTACTGCACCTAACTTGTTCTACGGCATAAGTGCATCATTCACAAACATTGAGGAAATGTAAAAAAAAATAAACAGATAATAATAATAATAAATTAAACAAATACATGTTTTGCATCTGCACTAGTAATGATAATATTATACAAGTACCATGTTGTAAATAATGTAGTAGTAATAGTGATATTATACAAGTAACATGCTGTAAGTTATGTAATATTAATAGTGGTATAACACAAGTAATATGTAAGTAATGTAAAATAAAAGTGGTATTTGTTGCGTTTGGACCTGTTCTTCTTTCGGTCAACGCCCCCCCGGTTTTTTTTTTATGACTCATAAGCTGGTTTTTAAAATCAATCAGAGACTGAGGTTGCTCATTTTGATATTTTATATCCAAAATCTAGATGCAACAGTTCAATGCACGGCCCAAAATGATCTAATCCTAAAATGGCAGTTTCTCCCTCCTCGCTCGCTCTCACCCGCCCCTTTTCTTCTCCTCCCTACCTCGGACAGTTGAGATAACAGATTGTTATGGCTTCGTCCCTACATTCCAAATTCAAGGTCTATGTAAAAGGCTCACACTTTAGCTGTTCTAAAATCTGACTAGGAAATAAAAAGACAACCGAATCCAACATATTTTACCAGTAGCATGTTGTAAGTAATGTAATATTAATAGTGATATTAAACAAGTAACATGTTGTAGGTCATGCAATAGTAATATTGGTATCATACAAGTAACTTGTAAGTATTAATAGTGATATTATACAAGTAACATGTTGTAAGTAATGTAATAGTAATAGTGATATACGAGTAACATGATGTAAGTAATGTAATATTAATGGTGGTATCATACAAGTAACATGTAAGTAATGTAATAGTAAAAGTGATGTTATACAAGTAACATGTTGTAAGTAATGTTATATCAATAGTGGTATTATACAAGTAACATGTAAGTAATGTAATATTAATAGTGATATAATACAAGTAACATGTTGTAAGTAATGTAATAGTAATAGTGCTATACAAGTAACATGATGTAAGTAATGTAATATTAATGGTGGTATCATACAAGTAACATGTTGTACGTAGTGTAATATTAATAGTGGTATTATACAAGTAACATGTTGTAAGTAATGTAATAGTAAAAGTGATGTTATACAAGTAACATGTTGTAAGTAATGCAATAGTAATAGTGATATAAGAGTAACATGATGTAAGTAACGTAATATTCATGGTGGTATCATACAAGTAACATGTTGTACGTAGTGTAATATTAATAGTGGTATTATACAAGTAACATGTAAGTAATGTAGTAGTAATAGTGGTGTTATACAAGTAACATTTTGTAAGTAATTTAAAAATAATAGTAATATTACTCTAGTAACATGTTGTAAGTAACGTAATATTAATAGTGATATTATACTAGTAACATGTTGTAAGTAACATAATATCAATAGTGATATTATACAAGTAACATGTTGTAAGTAATGTAATTGTAATATTATTCTAGTAACATGTTGTAAGTAACATAATATTAATAGTGATATTATACAAGTAACATGTTGTAAGTAATGTAATATTAATAGTGATATTATACAAGTAACATGTAAGTAATGTAATAGTAATATTATTCTAGTAACATGTTGTAAGTAACGTAATATTAATAGTGATATTATACAAGTAACATGTTGTAAGTAGCGTAAAATTAATAGTGATATTATACAAGTAACATGTAAGTAACGTAATATTAATAGTGATATTATACAAGTAACATGTTGTAACGTAATATTAATAGTGATATAATACAAGTAACATTTTGTAAGTAATCTAAAAAGAATAGTAATATTATTCTAGTAACATGTTGTAAGTAACATAATATTAATAGTGATATTATACAAGTAACATGTTGTAAGTAATGTAATATTAATAATGATATTATACAAGTAACATGTAAGTAATGTAATAGTAATATTATTCTAGTAACATGTTGTAAGTAACGTAATATGAATAGTGATATTATACAAGTAACATGTTGTAAGTAACGTAATATTAATAGTGATATTATACAAGTAACATGTTGTAAGTAACGTAATATTAATAGTGATATTATACAAGTAACATGTTGTAAGTAACGTAATATTAATAGTGATATTATACAAGTAACATGTTGTAAGTAACATAATATTAATAGTGATATTATACAAGTAACATGTTGTAAGTAATGCAATAGCAGTGTTTCCCACAGGTCAGGCATCTATTTGTGGTGGTGTGGATGGGGGGGTGGGGGGTGTCAGTGGCGGCGGCGATGACCAAGAAGAACGCGGAGTTGTAATATAATTACATTGGCGGAGTTACAATACATAATAGGCTACTGCCACCTACTGCACCGGAGTTGTAACTACAAGCTCCATTCACAGACAGAGTCCTATTTTTATTTATTTTTTAATCTATTTGTGACGGCCGTAATTCTTTCGTGGCGGGCCGACACAAATAAATGAATGTGTGGGAAACCCTGAATAGTAAAAGTGATATACGAGTAGCATGGTGTAAGTAATGTGGTATTTATAGTGGTATTGTACAAGTAACATGTTGTAAGTAATGTGATATTATACAAGTAACATGTTGTAAGTAATGCAATAGTAATATTGGTGTTATACAAGTTACTTGTATGTATTGTAATATTAATAGTGAGATTATTTTAGTAACATGTTGTCAGTAACATAATACTAATAGTGATATTATACTAGTAACATGTAAGTAATGTAATAGTGATATCCGAGTAGCATGGTGTATGTAATGTGATATTAATGGTGGTATTGTACAAGTAACATGTTGTAAGTAATTAATAACGATAACGTTGCTTGGATGACAACATGTTCCTGCAAAACCTGTATGGACCTTTCAGCATTAATAGTGCCTTCACAGATGTGTAAGTTACCCATGCCTTGGGCACTAATGCACCCCCATACCATCACAGATGCTGACTTTTGAACTTTGCGCCTATAACAATCCCAATGGTTATTTTCCTCTTTGTTTTGGAGGACACCACGTCCTCTGTTTCTAAATATAATTTGAAATGTGGACTCGTCAGACCACAGAACACTTTTCCTCTTTGCATCAGTCCATCTTAGGTGAGCTCGGGCCCAGCCAAGCCGGCGGCGTTTCTGGATGTTGTTGATAAATGGGTTTGGCTTTGCATAGTAAAGTTTTAACTTGCACTTACAGATGTAGCGACCAACTGTAGTTACTGACAGTGGTTTTATGAAGTGTTCCTGAGCCCATGTGGTGATATCCTATACACACTGATGTCGGTTTTCGATGCAGTACCGCCTGAGGGATCAAAAGTCCGTAATATCATCACTTTCTCAAGATTCTCTGAACTTTTTGATGATTTTACGGACCGTAGATGGTAAAATCCCTAAATTCCCCGCAACAGCTCGTTGAGAAATGTTGTTCAAAAACTGTTCGACAATTTGCTTACAAAGTGGTGACCCTCGCCCCATCCTTGTTTGTGATTTACTTAGCATTTCATGGAAGCTGCTTTTATACCCACTCATAGCACCCACCTGTTCCCAATTAGCCTGCACACCTGTGGGATGTTCCATATAAGTGTTTGATGAGCACTCCTCAACTTTATCAGTAGTTATTGCCACCTTTCCCAACTTCTTTGTCACGTGTTGCTGGCATCAAATTCTAAAGTTAATGATTATTTCCACAAAAAAAAATGTTTATCAGTTTGAACATCAAATATGTTGTCTTTGTAGCATATTCAACTGAATATGGGTTGAAAATGAATCTCCCAACTCATATATAAACTGGGTTTGTAAATAAAGTACTATCTATTCATCTATTGCACATGAATCTTAATGAATGAGGTGCTGACTTGGTTGCCATGGTGATGTTGATGTGTGCAGACTGGTCACACTGAAGGTGCTGAACAGCATCGTGCTGCTGGGGAAGTCCTGTGTTTACGTCAAGAGGGCCAACATGGAGGGCAAGTTGTTCCAGAAGAAGCAGACCGCCTCAGCGAAGACCTCCAGCAGAGCAAGTCCGACAGCCTCAGGTGACCGCAACTCGACGACGTTAAGGTTGACTTAGACACGCCCCTTTTTAAACGCCTACAACCCAAATCCCCCACGAGTTCTTCTCCCCTTTTGGAACAACACCCCGCTAGCAGTCACACACAACAGACACGTGTAGACTGCAAGATGATGGCAGTCACAAATAAGAGATACATGTAGACTGCAATATGATGGCAGTCACTCATAACAGACATGTGTAGCCTGCAATATGATGGCAGTCACACATAAGAAATATGTGTAGACTGCAATATGATGGCAGTCACACATAAGAAATATGTGTAGACTGCAATATGATGGCAGTCACACATAAGACATACGTGTATACTGTAATATGATGGCAGTCACTCATAACAGACATGTGTAGACTGCAATATGATGGCAGTCACAAATAAGAGATACATGTAGACTGCAATATGATGGCAGTCACACATAAGAGATATGTGTAGACTGCAATATGATGGCAGTCACACATAAGACATACGTGTATACTGTAATATGATGGCAGTCACTCATAACAGACATGTGTAGACTGCAATATGATGGCAGTCACACATAAGAGACATGTGTAGACTGCAATATGATGGCAGTCACACATAAGAGATACGTGTATACTGTAATATGATGGCAGTCACAAGGAGACGAATCAGAAGAACGATGAAGTTACAGCCATGGCGACGCTGTCTGTAATAGAGTGATTCTATGTAGTCTGTTGCCATCTCCTGGTGAATGTTGGCTATAGCGTTATGGGGTTGCTTTTTGATTGGCCAACGATTTACGTGGTGTTGCGCACCTGATGGCAAGTGACTCTCGCCAGTACGCAAATGGCAGAACAATGGTTACTCAAATAGTGAAAGGTAAGTGTTGTTGTTTTTTTAGTAACCAGCAAGCACAGTACAGTTAGTTGAACAACTGTGTTTTTATTTTATTGTGTATTTGATAGGTGCCGTCTGAAATTCCACTATTTCTTATATATATATATATATATATCTTGATTGGATTATCCAGAGAATAGTGCTCGATACCGTGGTAGAGCGCAATATGTAGGTGTGGGAAAAATCACAAGACTTCTTCATCTCTACAGAACTGTTTCATGAGGGGTTCCCTCAATACTCAGGAGCGACTTATGTGTGAAATTATTAACACATTACCGTAAAATATCAAATAATATTATTTAGCTCATTCACGTAAGAGACTAGACGTATAAGATTTCATGGGATTTATCGATTAGGAGTGACAAATTGTTTGGTAAAGGTATAGCATGTTCTATATGTTATAGTTATTTGAATGACTCTTACCAAAATATGTTACGTTAACATAGCAGACACCTTTTCAGTTGGTTGAAAGAGCCATATTGGTCCAAAAACACAAAAACAAATTTGTCCGGAGCCGCAAAAAATTAAAAGCCATATTACAAACAGATAGTGTGTCATGAGATATAGATTGAATTAAGAGGACTTAAATAAAACAAAACGACCTCAAATATACCAACAAATGAGGCATAGTGATGCAATATGTAGATATTACTAGCCTAAATAGCATGTTAGCATCGATTAGCTTGTCTGATGAGCACTCCACACAAGTCAATAACATCAACAAAACTCACCTTTGTGCATTCATGCACAACGTTAAAAGTTTGGTGGACAAAATGAGACAGAAAAATAAAGTGGCATGAAACACTACTGGAAAGTCGGAGAAAGTTATACACGTAAACAAACTACGGTTAGTTCAAGGACTGCTAAAATTAGTAGGACAAAACGGCGCTCGCCAAATACTCGAATCAGTGAAGCATGTTTAATGTAAATAGTGTGCTTTATAACAATTAGGGAGGTTTGTGTCATGTTTGTCCTTCTACAGAAACCATATTAAAGCAAAAAATGTATTTTTTGTATTTTTTCCCACTTTTTCCATTTTTCATACATTTTCGAAAAAGCTCCAGAGAGCCACTAGGGCGACCCCCGAGCTAGAATATAAGAACTACACTTCCCAGCATGCATCATGTCGGCAGCTTGAATGCAGTTATGAGCACGCTATGGAGTTTACAGTTACGGTAGCACAATTAGCCCCGAACGGGCGAACATCAGGACCAACGTGTTACACGTCCGATTCGCCCAGCGACTCTCTGTCGGAGTATCAGCGCTGGGGTCCAGTGCACCACAGTTTTGTACTGTGGCTAGGCCCATACTTGCCAACCTTGAGACCTCCGATTTCGGGGGGTGGGGCGGAGGCGTGGTTTGGGGCGTGGTTTGGGCGTCGGGCATGGTTAAGAGGGGAGAACTATATTTACAACCAATTCACCAACTCGAGTATTTCATAAATATATTTGTATGAAATACTTGACTTTCATTGAATTCTAGCTATATGTATTTTTTTTCATTATATATATAAATAAAAGAAATAGTTGAATTTCAGACGGCACCTATCAATTACACAGTAATAATAACACAGTTCTACTAACTGTACTGTGTTTGCTGGTTACTAAAAAAACAACAACACTTACCTTTCACTATTTGAGTATCGTCACTTCCAAGTTTCCTGAAGATGGTGCCAGTATGTGCTTTGGCCTGGCGTCTCTCGCTGTCAGCTCTGTTCGTTTTTGTGTTGTTTGCGTCTATTTTCGTCTCTGTCGTCCTCTCTCCCGCCACCTGCGGGCTGTGTGTCGGGCCCCACCTGGATTAGCCGCGACCTTGGACGTGCTGGTTCGGTCTTGCGAACGCAAGATCTTTGACAAACAAAACGTTTATCCTGAAGGATTTCTTCACTTCCCGCGGACTTCCTCTGTGTGACGGAAACATGGCTGAGAGCCGGTGAGTCCGCCCCTTTTAATGAACTTCTGCCTCCGGAGTGTTCCTACTTTAATTCTCCGCGGTCGTCCGGTCGAAAAGGAGGAGGATTAGCATTTGTTTTCAAAAATGACTTTAAATACCGTCAGATCCGCCTGCAATCCTCCTTTTCAAACTTCGAACTGTGCGTGTTTGATCTGGAGGGGGCGTGGCTTCCAGCTCAGGCTGAATTTCGGGAGGTTTTCGGGAGAAGCGCTGAATTTCTGGAGTCTCCCGGAAAATCCGGGAGGGTTGGCAAGTTTGGCTTGGCCCTTCGGCGGAGTGCTACGGAAGCTCCCGGTATTGCTTGTCTCCCCGGCCCGAACTGAGAGACACAAACAGTGACAGAGAGAGCTCGAGAGAGAGCACGAACAGGCGGGCGAGGGAGGAAGAGCGCGTGCGGATCGAGTGGAAAATCGGCAAAACGTTTCTCTGCTTGCCTCAAAAGTGACGTCAATGTTCGGCCCGTGATTGGTAGATTCCTTCAGCTACGCACACAACGCTGTCAAGCGCCATTCATATAAAATTTGCGGGCCGCACAAACATTAAAAGCCTACTGAAATGAGATTTTCTTATTTAAACGGGGATAGCAGGTCCATTCTATGTGTCATACTTGATCATTTTGCGATATTGCCATATTTTTGCTGAAAGGATTTAGTAGAGAACATCGACGATAAAGTTCGCAACTTTTGGTCGCTAATAAAAAAAGCCTTGCCTGTACCGGAAGTAGCAGACGATGTGCGCGTGACGTCACAGGTTGTGGAGCTCCTCACATCTGAACATTGTTTATAATCATGGCCACCAGCAGCTAGAGCGATTCGGACCAAGAAAGCGACGATTTCCCCATTAATTTGAGCGAGAATTAAATATTTGTGGATGAGGAAAGTTAGAGTGAAGCACTAGATAAAAAGAAAAAAAAGGGGGACGGCAGTGGGAGCGATTCAGATGTTATTAGACACATTTACTAGGATAATTCTGGAAAATCCCTTATCTGTTTGTGTTAATAGTGTTTTAAATAAAATAATGATAAATGGGTTGTACTTGTATAGCGCTTTTCTACCTTCAAAGTACTCAAAGCGGTTTGACACTACTTCCACATTTACACATTCACACACTGATGGAGGGAACTGCCATGCAAGGCGCCAACCAGCACCCATCAGGAGCAAGGGTGAAGTGTCTTGCTCAGGACACAACGGACGTGACGAGGTTGGTACTAGGTGGGATTTGAACCAGGGACGCTCGGGTTGCGCACGGCCACTCTTCCACTGCGCCACGCCGTCCGTGAGATTATAAAGTCATACTTGAAAGTCGGAGGGCTGCGGTGACCGCCAGTGTCTCTGAGAGAAGCCAATGGAGGAGCCAAGATAACAGCTGCCTTTTTGACAGCTGCTGCAGGAGGACGCTACTTCCGCACAAGAGCCGACTTAATATCGCAATTTTCTCATCCAAAAACTTGCTGGTTGACATGTGGCAGAGAAACATGTTCGCTAAAGCTTCACAACAAACAAAGAAACAGCGGCTGTGTTTCGGTTGCCAAAGGCAGCTGCAATCCACCGCTTTCCACCAACAGCATTCTTCTTTGACGTCTCCATTATTAATTGAACAAATTGCAAAAGATTCAGCAACACGGATGTCCAAAATACTGTGTAATTATGCGATGAAAAGAGACGACTTTGAGCTGTAAGTGGTGCTGGGCTAAAAGGTCCACTCACCCAATAATGTCACAAACGCGTCATCATTCGGTGACGTTTTCAACAAGAAACTCCGCGGGAAATTTAAAATTGTAATTTAGTAAACTAAAAAGGCCGTATTGGCATGTGTTGCAATGTTAATATTTCATCATTGATATATAAACTATTAGAAAAAAAATATTGAACGAGCAAGGCTTGTATAACTTTATAGTGACATGCAAAATCGAGTTTCAAATAATAACAATAATAATTGAAAAATATCAATGGCATATCAAATAAAATGATAGTAAAAATTTAATGCCTCTTTTCTATTTGCAGCCCTCTGACGTAAAGATCAAAATAAACTTTTTCAACAGGCTAATAATACATTTGACAATAAAATAATAATGAATGAATCAAACATTCAAGCCTTGAAGTAGCAAAAGAAAGTGCATGAATAAAACGTTAATTATTGCTACACTGATTTGCTTTAGCACTGAATATGGAACAAGTATATAACTTAATAGTGCAAAATCAACTTTCAAAAAACTAATGAAAAAATATCTGGCATATTAAAGAACATTTAAATAAATAAAAATAATGCCCTTTTTCTATTTGCAGCCTTCTGAGGTAAATATCAACATAACTTTTTCCACAGGCTAATACATTTGAAAATAAAATTGATGTTTTGTTGGTAGCGGGTGGTTTATTTTGTAGTGTCCCGGAAGAGTTAGTGCTGCAAGGGGTTCTGGGTATTTTTTCTGTTGTGTTACAATGCGGATGTTCTCCCGAAATGTGTTTGTCATTCTTGTTTGGTGTGGGTTCACAGTGTGGCGCCTATTTGTAACAGTGTTAAAGTTGTTTATACGGCCACCCTCAGTGTGACCTGTATGGGGGTTGACCAAGTATGCCTTGCATTCACTTGTTTGTGTGTAAAGTCCGCATATAGCAGTGTTCCCCAACCTTTTTGGATCCGCGGACCGGTCAACGCTTAATAATTTGTCCTGCGGCCCGGGAAGGTAGGGGTGGTGGGTGAGGGGAATGTTTTTGTTTTGTTTTTCTCATGAAAAAGTGACGTTTTTGTCATGAAAAAGGGAGGTTTTTGTGGTTTGTGCACTAATTGTAAGTGTATATTGTGTTTTTTATGTTGATTTAATTTAAATATATATATATATATATATATATATATATATATATATATTTTTTTTTTTTTTTTTTAAATACAAATGAGTAAAAAATTCTTCTGCGGCCCGGTAGCAAAAGAAAATGCATGAATAAAACGTTAATTATTGCTCAGTTTGCAACACTGATTTGCTTTAACACTGAATATGGAACAAACAACACGTATATAACTTAATAGTGCAAAATCAACTTTCAAAAAACTAATGAAAAAATATCTGGCATATTAAAGAAAATTTGAATTAAAAAAATAATGCCCTTTTTCTATTTGCAGCCTTCTGAGGTAAATATCAACATAACTTTTTCCACAGGCTAATACATTTGAAAATAAAATTGATGTTTTGCTGGTAGCGGGTGGTGTATTTTGTAGTGTCCCGGAAGAGTTAGTGCTGCAAGGGGTTCTGGGTATTTTTTCTGTTGTGATTATGTTGTGTTACTGTGCGGATGTTCTCCCGAAATGTGTTTGTCATTCTTGTTTGGTGTGAGTTCACAGTGTGGCGCATATTTCCAACAGTGTTAAAGTTGTTTATACGGCCACCCTCAGTGTGACCTGTATGGCTATTGACCAAGTATGCCTTGCATTCACTTATGTGCGTGTAACAGCCGCATATATTATGCGCGTGGGATTTTCGGGAGGGCCACTGAACTTCGGGAGGATTGGCAAGTGTGAGAAATTGCGCCGAAAAGGAGGATACGGATTCTAGGAGCCCATGATGGAGGGGGCCCAGAGAGGCCCCTAATGATGATGAAATTATGTGTTGGGGGCCCTGTAAAGATTATTTACCAGGCGCCCCTGGTTACAGCGGCACCGCTGCTGTAATGTTAATTAGATATTGCCTCAAGGGCCAAATTAAATTACACGGCGGGCCAGAGTTTGACACCCATGTCTTAGAGAATTACATTTTAAAATATTTGGATTGGTACTCCTAGGAGGCCACGGGGAAGACCCAGGACACGTTGGGAGGACTATGTCTCCCGCCTGGCCTGGGAACGCCTCGGGATCCCCCGGGAAGAGCTAGACGAAGTGGCTGGGGAGAGGGAAGTCTGGGTTTCCCTGCATAGGCTGTTGCCCCCGCGACCCGACCTCGGATAAGCGGAAGATGATGGATGGATGGATATTTGGCTTCTTGGCTCTCTCAGCCAAAAAAGGTTCCCGACCCCTGATCCACGCGGTTATGTGGTAGTTGCTAGGTCCTGCTTACTTACGGAAAAAAATACAATATCGCATACACTAATGTAAAGGATATCACCTCCGGAACTCCGAAATTATCATCAGCTCAGTTTTGACCAAAATTGAGTTACAGGGTTTTGACTTCGGTCGGTAGTAGTGGGTTTTCAACTTTCATATAAAGGTGGGGGCCGCGTGTCCGAGACCCCTGATTTAGTTGATGAATGTTTTCTTCTTCCCAGGTGAGTCCAAGGTGAAACCGTCCCCACCCTCCGCCCCAACTTCCTCCTCCTCCTCCGTGACCGCGCAGCCAACGCCCAGGTCGGACTTCCCCTCGCCGCCGTCGGACCCCTCCACCACCGCGCCGCCTCCAGCTGAGGCGCCTGTCCCCGAGCCGCAGGCTCCGCCTCTCCCCAAGGAGGAGGAGGAGGCGGCCGAGCTCAAGCCCAGACCCCCCAAGAAGGACCTGCTGGAGATCGACCGCTTCACCATCTGTGGCAACCGCATCGACTGAGAACTCAGGGAAGAGGATTTATCGACAGTAAGTACGTTGTCTCACGCCGTCCCCGCCTCCCTCTGACAAGTTTCCTGGCAGGAACCTTCGGGCGAGACGATAACGGGCGGCGTCGCACGTCAAAACCGGAGTGTGAGCGTGTAGTGAAAGTGAAAGTGAGAACGCACCAGCACTTCCTGTCAGAGCAGCACAAATACTCCACATTTTCCAAGGTACGAAAGCGCAGAACTCCGCCCGAAGCGCCTCCAGTCGGCCTGCTGAAGGACACCACAGGTAGAACACCTCACCTGCAAACACACGCCAAGCACCGCCGGCCGTAGATCCTTCCGCCTTCTTTACAAAACGGACAAAAGTCTTGGGACACGAGTCTTCACCAAACGAAGGCGCACTCGACAAGTGCACAAAACCACACCTACGAGGTACGACGGCCGTGGAAGAAATACACAAAAATTCCCACCAAGCTCGGAAGTGCCGGACGCTCACATTTTGTCCCGCTCCCTGGCAGGGGAAGGTGTCCCAATACTTTTGGCCTCATGGACCAAATTGTCTTAAATCAGCTTCCGATGTTTACATCCTTTGATAGTAGCAGTAGTTTTGCAACGAAAAGCCTTTTTTTTTTTTATTATATAATCTATATCAGGCCTGGGCAATTCGGTATATCTATTTTTAGTAACACTAATGCAAAACCTCACAATGCTAAAAACGTTATGACAGACCACCTTAAAAAAACTGAATTTTGTTTTTGTTTTTTGTACAGAATGAGACAGCCAGAATGTACATGAAAATAAAGACCGTTACAATATTAACTATGAAGGATAAAACAGTGAATATTGACAACATGTGAACGTCACCCCTCCTCTCCATCCAAATATTTCACAATCAAGGTAAAGGCAACGGGAATGCAACAAACACAGTGAAATATGAACATGAAGGGTTAAAAACACACACCTACTATCTGATGTATCTGATCACTAAGTTTTACAACTTTGTTGTAAAGATCTCCTTGGACGTCTGATCCTGACACCCACATTTCTCTGTGGAAACACTCCCCGCCCACACTGCTTGATGCCGCGTCTGAGCTGCTGGGACTTACATTACTATACTAACTAATTATATTACCAAAGTAACTAATAACATTACCGTAACTCATTAGATGACCATAGTAACTCATTAGATGGCCATAGTAACTCATTAAATTACCGAAGTAACTAATTACATGACCATAGTAACTCATTGGAAGACGTAGTAACTCATTAGATGGCCATAGTACTCGTTAGATTACCAAAGTAACTAATTACATGACCATAGTAACTCATTAGATTACCAAAGTAACTAATTACATGACCATAGTAAATCATTAGATGACCATAGTAACTCATTAGATGGCCATAGTAACTCATTAAATTACCAAAGTAACTAATTACATGACCATAGTAACTCATTGGAAGACGTAGTAACTCATTAGATGGCCATAGTACTCGTTAGATTACCAAAGTAACTAATTACATGACCATAGTAACTCATTAGATGACCATAGTAACTAATTACACTAACATAGTAACTGATTAGATGACCATAATAACTAATTACATGACCATAGTAACTAATTAGATGACCATAGTAACTCATTAGATGACCATAGTAACTAATTACATTAACATAGTAACTGATTAGATGACCGTAATAACTAATTACATGACCATAGTAACTAATTAGATGACCATAGTAACTCATTAGATGGCCATAGTAACTAATTGCATTAACCATAGTAACTAATTAGATGACCGTATTAACTAATTGAATTACCATAGTAACTAATTAGATGACCAAAGTGACTCATTAGATGACCGTATTAACTAATTGCATTACCGTAGTAACTCATTAGATTATCAAATTACTAATTACATGATCATAGTAATTCATTAGATGACCATAGTAACTAATTACATTAACATAGCAACTGATTAGATGACCATAGTAAGTAATTACATTACCATAGTAACTAATTAAATGGCCATAGTAACTAATTAGATGACCGTATTAATTAGTTACGTTATTACGGGCTGCGCTCTCGAGGAGCTCCTGCTAAAGATGGAACATTTGGCAGAAATACCGGACAATTCCACAAACTTTATGGCTGGCTCACATCGTGGTCACTCCGTGATCACGTACGACCGCCAGACACTTCTGGATGTGGACGAATCGGGCCGTTTTGGACTGATAGACACTTGCGTGCTAGACTTGCTAACTAGCATGGGAATTCATCGGCGGCTACATCCAGCGGCCTGTGAAGCAGCGGAGTCTAGTAGCAGCGGGGGCCGTCTACGGAGCAGACGCCAGCGGTGTGATCGGAAACGCGGATGCCGAGCGGGGCTAAAAACAAAGCAGAAGGCTAATCCCCACAGAACACCACTTTCCTCCATCCCGAAGACGGATTTAGATGGAAAATGCGAGACTACTGGTCTGGGTAAGGAGTCTGTTAAATTAGAACAAGTTTTTTCTGCTTTGAGTGTTTCAGAGTTGGCCATGTGTTTTACTGAGGTGGCTAACTATGATGCGTGCAGTTTATCAAAGCAACAAACAAACAATCGGAAAATCCCCGTTACTGAGGTGGCTAACCATGATGTGTGCAGTTTATCAAAGCAACAAACAAACAATCGGAAAATCCCCGTTACTGAGGTGGCTAACCATGATGCGTGCAGTTTATCAAAGCAACAATCAAACAATCGGAAAATTCCTGTCGTATCAATTCCTAGATATGGTCGTATCTATACTAAATGCACTGGGCATAATAAACACAACATTATTAATATTGCTACTACGGATAATTTGATCAAAAACTCCCTAAAACAGCCCACTACCTATAATATAGGTTTTTTAAACATAAGATCATTGTCTCCTAAAACGTTGTTAGTTAATGATATTATCAGAGACAACAATCTTAACGTCATCGGTCTCAGCGAAACCTGGCTTAAACCAAACGACTTTTTTGCGCTAAATGAGGCATGTCCTCCTAACTTTACACATGCGCATATTGCCCGTCCGCTCAAAAGGGGTGGGGGGGTCGCACTAATATACAACGAAAACTTTAACCTTAGTCCTAACATAAATAATAAATATAAATCGTTTGAGGTGCTTACTATGAGGTCTGTCACACCGCTGCCTCTACACCTGGCTGTTATCTACCGCCCCCCAGGGCCCTATTCGGACTTTATTAATGAATTCTCAGAGTTCGTTGCTGATCTAGTGACACACGCCGATATTATAATCATAATGGGGGACTTTAATATCCATATGAATACCCCATCGGACCCACCGTGCGTAGCACTCCAGACTGTAATTGATAGCTGTGGTCTCACACAAATAATAAATGAACCCACGCATCGCAACGGTAATACGATAGACCTAGTGCTTGTCAGGGGCATCACCGTTTCCAAAGTTACGATACTTCCGTATACTAAAGTATTGTCCGATCATTACCTTATAAAATTCGAGGTTCAGACGCATGATCGTCACACTAATAATAATAATACCTGCTATAGCAGCCGCAACATTAATACAGCCACAACGACAACTCTTGCTGACCTACTGCCCTCGGTAATGGCACCATTCCCAAAGTATGTGGGCTCTATTGATAACCTAGCTAACAACTTTAACGACGCCCTGCGCGAAACCATTGATAACATAGCACCGCTAAAGTTAAAAAAGGCTCCAAAAAAGCGCACCCCGTGGTTTACAGAAGAAACTAGAGCTCAGAAATTATTATGTAGAAAGCTGGAACGCAAATGGCGCACGACTAAACTTGAGGTGCACCATCAAGCATGGAGTGATGGTTTAATAACTTATAAACGCATGCTTACCCTAGCTAAAGCTAAATATTACTCAAATCTCATCCACCGTAATAAAAACGATCCTAAATTTTTGTTTAGTACGGTAGCATCGCTAACCCAACAAGGGACTCCTTCCAGTAGCTCAACCCACTCAGCTGATGACTTTATGCAATTCTTTAGTAAGAAAATTGAAGTCATTAGAAAGGAGATTAAAGACAATGCGTCCCAGCTACAACGGGGTTCTATTAACACTGACACGATGGGATATACGGCGGATACTGCCCTCCAAAATAGTTTCTCCCGTTTTGAGGAAATAACATTAGAGGAATTGTTACAACGTGTAAATGGTATAAAACAGACAACATGTTTACTTGACCCTCTTCCTGGGAAACTGATCAAGGAGCTCTTTGAATTATTAGGTCCATCAGTGCTAAATATTATAAACGTATCACTCTCCTCGGGCACTGTTCCCCTAGCATTCAAAAAAGCGGTTATTCATCCTCTTCTTAAAAGACCTAACCTCGATCCTGACCTCATGGTAAATTACCGACCGGTGTCTCACCTTCCCTTTATTTCAAAAATCCTTGAAAAAATTGTTGCGGAGCAGTTAAATGAACACTTAGCGTCTAACAATCTATGTGAAACCTTTCAATCCGGTTTCAGGGCAAATCACTCCACGGAGACAGCCCTCGCAAAAATGACTAATGATCTATTGCTAACGATGGATTCTGATGCGTCATCTATGTTGCTGCTCCTCGATCTTAGCGCTGCTTTCGATACCGTCGATCATAATATTTTATTAGAACGTATCAAAACACGAATTGGTATGTCAGACTTAGCCCTGTCTTGGTTTAACTCTTATCTTACTGATAGGATGCAGTGTGTCTCCCATAACAATGTGACCTCGGACTACGTTAAGGTAACGTGTGGAGTTCCCCAGGGTTCGGTCCTTGGCCCTGCACTCTTCAGCATCTACATGCTGCCGCTAGGTGACATCATACGCAAATACGGTATTAGCTTTCACTGTTATGTTGATGACACCCAACTCTACATGCCCCTAAAGCTGACCAACACGCCGGATTGTAGTCAGCTGGAGGCGTGTCTTAATGAAATTAAACAATGGATGTCCGCTAACTTTTTGCAACTCAACGCCAAAAAAACGGAAATGCTGATTATCGGTCCTGCTAGACACCGAACTCTATTTAATAATACAACTCTAACATTTGACAACCAAACAATTAAACAAGGCGACACGGTAAAGAATCTGGGTATTATCTTCGACCCAACTCTCTCCTTTGAGGCACACATTAAAAGCGTTACTAAAACGGCCTTCTTTCATCTCCGTAACATCGCTAAAATTCGCTCCATTCTGTCCACTAAAGACGCTGAGATCATTATCCATGCGTTTGTTACGTCTCGCCTCGACTACTGTAACGTATTATTTTCGGGTCTCCCCATGTCTAGCATTAAAAGATTACAGTTGGTACAAAATGCGGCTGTTAGACTTTTGACAAGAACAAGAAAGTTTGATCACATTACGCCTGTACTGGCTCACCTGCACTGGCTTCCTGTGCACTTAAGATGTGACTTTAAGGTTTTACTACTTACGTATAAAATACTACACGGTCTAGCTCCATCTTATCTTGCCGATTGTATTGTACCATATGTCCCGGCAAGAAATCTGCGTTCAAAGGACTCCGGCTTATTAGTGATTCCCAAAGCCCAAAAAAAGTCTGCGGGCTATAGAGCATTTTCCGTTCGGGCTCCAGTACTCTGGAATGCCCTCCCGGTAACAGTTCGCGATGCCACCTCAGTAGAAGCATTTAAGTCTCACCTTAAAACTCATTTGTATACTCTAGCCTTTAAATAGACTCCCTTTTTAGACCAGTTGATCTGCCGTTTCTTTTCTTTTTCTTCTATGTCCCACTCTCCCGTGTGGAGGGGGTCCGGTGGCCATTTACTGCTCGCCTGTGTATCGGCTGGGGACATCTCTGCGCTGCTGGTCCGCCTACGCTTGGGATGGTTTCCTGCTGGCTCCGCTGTGAACGGGACTCTCGCTGCTGTGTCTTGGATCCTCTTTGGACTGGACTCTCGTGACTGTGTTGTATCCATTGTGGATTGAACTTTCACAGTATCATGTTAGATCCGCTCGACATCCATTGCTTTCCTCCTCTCTAAGGTTCTCATAGTCATCATTGTCACTGACGTCCCACTGGGTCATTATTGTCACCAATGTCCCACTGGGTGTGAGTTTTCCTTGCCCTTATGTGGGCCTACCGAGGATGTCGTGGTGGTTTGTGCAGCCCTTTGAGACACTAGTGATTTAGGGCTATATAAGTAAACATTGATTGATTGATTGATAATTAGATGACCATATCAACTAATTACATGACCATAGTAACTAATAAGATGGCCATAGTAACTAATTAGATGATGTAGTAACTCATTAGATGGCCATAGTAACTCATTAGATTACCAAAGTAACTAATTACATGATCATAGTAACTCATTAGATGACCATAGTAACTAATTAGATGACCATATTAACTAATGATATGACCATAGTAACTAATCAGATGACCATAGTAACTCATTATATGACCATAGTAACTAATCAGATGACCATAGTAACTCATTATATGACCATAGTAACTAATCAGATGACCATAGTAACTAATTAGATGGCCATAGTAATTAGTTTCATTATAGTAACTCAATAAATGACCACAGTAACTCATTAGATTACTATAGAAACTAATTAGATGACCATAGTAACTCATTAGATGACCATATTAACTAATGACATGACCATAGTAACTAATCAGATGAGCATAGTAACTAATTAGATGGCCATAGTAACTAGTTACATTATAGTAACTCAATAAATGACCATAGTAACTCATTAGATTACTATAGAAACTAATTAGATGACCAAATTAACTAATGACATGACCATAGTAACTAATTAAATGGCCATAGTAACTAGTTACATTGTTATAGTAACTCAATAAATGACCATTGTAACTCATTAGATGACGGTAGTAACTAGTTAGATGACCATAGTAACTCATTAAATGACCATAGTAACTCATTACATGACCATAGTAACTCATTATATGACTGTAGTAACTCATTCGATGACCATAGTAACTAATTAGATGACCTTATTAAATAAATACACGCAGCTGAGATAGGCTCCAGCACCCCCTGCAACCCCACAAGGGACAAACAGTAGAAAATGGATAGGTGATCATCGTAACTCATTAGATGACCATCGTAACTACTTATATGACCATAGTAACTAAATATGTGACCATATTAACTAATTAGATGACCATAGTAACTGATTAGATGACCATAATAACTAATTATGTAACCATAGCAACTAATCAGAGGATTCCAAGCATTGAAAGACTTAGTATAGTTGAAGGTCGTTAGAAAACATGAGTACACATCATAATGGCAGCTACACTTTACTTCTTAAACATATTAAACAATTATTTGGGGATATCCGGGGGGTCCGATTGAAAAGTTTAAGGGGTCACATGTGACCTCATTTGCCCAGGTCTGATCCATATGTGCTAATATCATGAAAGATGTGATGACATAATTGCAGCAGGTGAGTGAGGTGTGATTATGAGACTGACTTTATTGCTGTTTTATTTATTTGATGACAGTTTGCAGAATACAAAAGACAAATTGTTAAAGACGTGACTTATCAGACGGTGATTATTTAATTTTATTTGTTCCTGCCATGTGAAGAAAGTGTGTGTCATACACAGTTTATGGATAATAAAAGCCTTTTATATTGTTTACTGCCACTATAATAATCATGTCTTCGAATCCTTTTTATGTTTGTTTGGAGTTGCCGCCTGATTTTTTGTTGCATGGAACATGAGCAGCTGGTGTGAGAGATAGATGGTTATTGTTGGAAATAAAAACATGTCACCATGTCAGCGCCACCTTTTGGTAGTACTTGTTATTGTGCGGTGGAGAGGATATCTACATTATTATTAATAGTCATTATTTGGAGTGTCATGATTTTTTTTTAATGCTACATTCATCATCATTTCTTGTTCCAGTTATTGTTTTTAATCCAGTTTTTTTCTTATTAATGTCTAGTTCCAATGATCTTTAAATGTGCACATTATTATTAGTAGTAATTATTATCTTTGGGCGACACACGATTCCATTTGATTCTTAGGGGTAATGATTCCGTTCAGAATCGATTCTCAATTCAAAATAATTCTCTTGTTTTATAACATAGGTGACCAGTTTATAATTAACTACCTAGATAAAGAGCTCTGATACATTTCTATAGACCAGTGGTCCCCAACCTTTTTGTATCCGCGGTCCGGTCAACGCTTAATATTTTATATTTTATTTTTTTGTCATGAAAAAGGGAGGTTTTTGTGGTTGGTGCACTAATTTTAAGTGTATATCGTGTTTTTTATGTTGATTTAATTAAAAAAAAATGAATACATTTTTTTTCCGCGGCCCGGTGGTTGGGGACCACTGCTATAGACTGTTTGAAAAATTATACTCCAAAATGTATTAAGTCAAATACAAATAAGGCAACAAGAGAAGTATTCCACACTAAAGTCAATCTGTACAGCAAAACTATATGATTTTTCTGAATGGCTAGACAGGAAATAAATACAATATATATATATATATATATATATATATATATATATATATTATTTTATTTATTTATTTATTTATTTCCAAATCGTTCCGGTGTCTTGACAGGAAATATAAAAAAAAAAAAAAAATATATATATATATATATATATATATATATATATATGGTGGCGACTTGTCCAGGGTGTACCCCGCCTTCAGCCCGATTGTAGCTGAGATAGGCGCCAGCGCCCCCCGCGACCCCGTAAGGGAGAAAGTGGTAGAAAATGGATCGATATATATATATATATATATATATATATATATATATATATGCGTGTGAATTATATTTATATAGCGCTTTTCTCTAGTGACTCAAAGCGCTTTTACGTAGTTAAACCCAATATCTATATATATATATATATATATATATATATATATATATATATATATATACATAATATATATATACGAAAATATTTGAAGAAATATATTTTTTTTAATCTTTCCGGTGGCTGGACAGGAAATATTTAAAAAAATAAATAATATATATATATTTTCTTTAATAAAATAAGAATCGCCATTACTTTGAAAATTATTTTTTGTCGACACCACTAGTAATTATTTTTTTAAATTTACATTTGAATTATTTTTCATTTATTGTTTTTTGTTGTTTTCACAACATTGTAATTTACAGTTTTCTTTTTATTATTTTTTACTTTTTGAATCAAATTTCCTTGTTGGTTCTTATCATTACTGTCTGGTTAAAATTGTCTTTAAATGTTTACGTTATTGTTCGTGTCTTAGTAATTATCATATTTTATTATTTTTTTGATACAATTTTTGTGTTGGTTGATTAGTTTTCTTGTATTGTTAGAAATCACTGCACATTTTTATTATTAGTGTTTAAGTATTTTTTTCAGCGGCAGGTAAGCATCAAACTTTGAAGTTTTGTCTTTATTTTTTATTTAAGTCTTTTTTTAAAATCAAATGTCCTTATTATTTATCATTATTGTCCTGTTAAAATGTTCTTTAAATGTGCATGTTAGTCCTGTAGTAGTATTCTTTTTTTAGTACTTTTTGGTTGATTGTGCAGTAAAATCAGTGCACATTATTATTAGTAGTAACTATTTTATTTATGTTTTTTTTTAACAGGTAAGGTTTATAATTTGTTGTCAAATTTGTTTTATATTTTACATTTTTATACCAAAATTGTTATTGAGAAATGTTCCAAAAACTATTTTTTTAGCTTTTTAATTTTAATATTTTTTGTGAACAAAGGTTGATGTTGTTTTGATTTGACAGACGACAAAATTGACTGTCAATTATGCTACAATTCATGTTTGTGTAGAACAGGGGTCACCAACGCGGTGCCCGCGGGCACCAGGTCGCCCGTAAGGACCAGATGAGTCCCCCGCTGGCCTGTTCTAAAAATAGCTCAAATAGCAGCACTTACCAGTGAGCTGCCTCAATTTTTTAAATTGTATTTATTTACTAGCAAGCTGGTCTCGCTTTGCTGCACATTTTTAATTCTAAGAGAGACAAAACTCAAATAGAATTTGAAAACCCAAGAAAAAATTTTAAAGACTTGGTCTTCAATTGTTTAAATAAATTCATTTGCTTCTTATAACTTTCAGAAAGACAATTTTAGAGAAAAAATATAACCTTTAAAATTATTTTAGGATTTTTAAACACATACTTTTTTACCTTTTAAATTCCTTCCTCTTCTTTCCTGACAATTTAAATCAATGTTCAAGTATTTTTTTATTTATTGTAAAGAATAATAATCACATTTTAATTTAATTCTTCATTTTAGCTTCTGTTTTTTCGATGAAGAATATTTGTGAAATCTTTCTTCAAACTTATTATGATTAAAATAAATAAATAAAAATCTGGAAAATCTGTAGAATCAAATTTAAATCTTTTTTTTAAATCTTTTGAATTTCTTTTAAAATTTTTGTTCTGAAAAATCTAGAAGAAATAATGATTTGTCTTTGTTAGAAATATAGCTTGGTCCAATTTGTTATATATTCTAACAAAGTGCAGATTGGATTTTAACCTATTTAAAACATGTCATCAAAAGTCTAAAATTAATCTTAATCAGGAAAAATGACTAATGATGTTCCATAAATAATTTTTTTTAAATTTTTTTCAAATAGATTCAAATAAGCTAATTTTTCTCTTCTTTTTTTCGGTTGAATTTTGAATTTTATAGAGTCGAAATTGAAGAGAAACTATGTTTCAAAATTTCATTTTATTTTTTTTCCTATTTTCTCTTCCTTTAAACCAGGGGTCGGGAACCTTTTTGGCTGAGAGAGCCATGAAAGCCAAATATTTCAAAATGTATTTCAGTGAGAGCCATATCATATTTTTTAGCACTGAATACAACTAAATGTGTGCATTTTTAGAGTATAATAAGTCTTATTCTTTTTAATAACATTAAATAAATAAATAAAATGTCATGTCTGTTGATCATGTTTTTGTTTGGCCATGTGCTGTTTGTCCTTTGGACTCTTTAAGTTCCTGTTTTTTTTTCCACTCCCTTGTCTGGTTTCCTTGGTTACTCATTTTGTCCACCTGTCTCTGTTAGACAAAACGCCCGCTCACCTGCTTCCCGAACACTAATCAGAGGCAGTATTTAAGCTCGTCTTTGCCAGTCAGTCGCCCTGTGCTGACTTGTTTCATGCCGTGCCAAGTAAGTTTTGTTTGATTTATCTTCTTAGTCTGTTTATGCGTTAGCTTTGTTCTTTAGCCCAAGTTGTGCCTCGGCTGTGAGCAATTTTCGTTTGTATCTTTTTTTCAGTTAAAATTAAATCATGTTTTTACCTAGTCCATCTGCCGTGATTACCTGCGAAAAATTTTCATAATTATCGCGTTAAGCAATGTCAGCTAAGATTTATCTTGAGAGTATAATAAGTCTCTTATTCTTTTTAATAACATTAAATAAATAAATCAAATGTCATGTCTGTTGATCATGTTTTTGTTTGGCCATGTGCTGTTTGTCCTTTGGACTCTTTAAGTTCCTGTTTTTTTTTTCCACTCCCTTGTCTGGTTTCCTTGGTTACTCATTTTGTCCACCTGTCTCTGTTGGACAAAACGCCTGCTCACCTGCTTCCCGAACACTAATCAGAGGCAGTATTTAAGCTCGTATTTGCCAGTCAGTCGCCCTGTGCTGACTTGTTTCATGCCGTGCCAAGTAAGTTTTGTTTGATTTATCTTCCTAGTCTATTTATGCGTTAGCTTTGTTCTTTAGCCCAAGTTGTGCCTCGGCTGTGAGCAATTTTCGTTTGTATATTTTTTTCAGTTAAAATTAAATCATGTTTTTACTTAGTCCGTCTGCCGTGATTACCTGCGAAAATGTTTTCATAATTATCGCGTTAAGCAATGTCAGCTAAGATTTATCTTGAGAGTATAATAAGTCTCTTATTCTTTTTGATAACATTAAATAAATAAATAAAATGTCATGTCTGTTGATCATGTTTTTGTTTGGCCATGTGCTGTTTGTCCTTTGGACTCTTTAAGTTCCTGTTTTTTTTCCACTCCCTTGTCTGGTTTCCTTGGTTACTCATTTTGTCCACCTGTCTATAGTGGACAAAACGCCCGCTCACCTGCTTCCCCAGCACTAATCAGAGGCAGTATTTAAGCTCGTATTTGCCAGTCAGTCGCCCTGTGCTGACTTGTTTCATGCCGTGCCAAGTAAGTTTTGTTTGATTTATCTTCCTAGCCTGTTTATGCGTTAGCTTTGTTCTTTAGCCCAAGTTGTGCCTCGGCTGTGAGCGATTTTCGTTTGTATATTTTTTTCAGTTAAAATTAAATCATGTTTTTACTTAGTCCGTCTGCCGTGATTACCTGCGAAAATTTTTCATAATTATCGCGTTAAGCAATGTCCGCTAAGATTTATCTTGAGAGCCAGATGCAGTCATCAAAAGATCCACATCTGGCTCTAGAGCCATAGGTTCCCTACCCCTGTTCTAAACCATTCAATTAAGTGTTCTTTTCATCATTTATTCTCTACAAAAAAAACGTCCGTAAAAGGAAAAAAATGTACGACGGAATGACGGACAGAAATACCATTTTTTTTGTATATATATATATATATATATATATATATATATATATATACATATATATATATATATATATATATATATTTATTTATTTTTAGCTATTTCTGGCAATTTATTTAAGTGTGTATCAAACTGGTAGCCCTTTGCATTAATCAGTACCCAAGAAGTAGCTCTTGCTTTTAAAAATAGCAATTTTTTTGGAGTTTCTCTAGGTGTGATGTCATCAAAACAAGATATCGAGAGTGAGTATTTGTCAATCAAAACATAAATAAATGAACATGCATGCGATAAGAACTAAAAAAAAAAAAAATGTCAATACTGATTTATTTATTTTTCCTCCCAAGGTGCACTCACGTTTGCAAAGAATGAACATCCGTCGCCATGACAACCAAAGAATCTGGTAAGTCCAAGACAAGGATGGTGTGTTTCTATTAAGAGTATGCAAGCCGACAATAGTTGCAACTGCAGAGTTGGTTTTTTTTTTCCATAAGCTGCCCGCTAAGCTGAGATTTATCTGCCCATGTGACCTCACCTGTCCGAGCACACCTGCGCTAAATCTGACGCCCTTTTAAGCTCCTCAGGCTGTCAGCGATACCAGGAAGTTGTCTCCTCGTTATTATTGCACCCGCAAACATTTACAGTTGTGATCAAAATGATCACAATTTTGGTGGTTTTTAGCAAGTTGGACATTTATTCCGTATTTTGTTTATAGTCATATCAAATAAAAATGTGTCAAATAGACAAATGCAACTTCAATTGTAACACTGTATTTTACAAAATACCCAAAAAAGGAAATTTTTCTTTTAATATCTCCTTGACAAAATGATTCAACCCCCTAGTTCCATGCATCTTTAGTACTTAGTAGAACACCCTTTGGCAGTAATGACATCCTTCAAA